>NC_073313.1:143322488-143644488 GCF_027595985.1 Sorex araneus
CAGCACCATTTGTTGAAGAGGCTTTCCTTGCTCCACTTCACATATCTTGCTCCTTTATCAAAGATTAAGTGATCATATATTTGAGAGTCTATGACAGAATATTCAGCTCTGTTCCACTGATCTGCAGATCTATTATTATACCAATACCATGCTGTTTTAATTACTACTGTTTTGTAGGACATTATGATGTTGGGGAAGTTGATGACATCCAACTTCTTTCCACTAAAGATTGTTTTAGATATTCATTGTTGTTTATCATTCCATATGAATTTCAGGAGCATTTTGTCTAAGAAATACAACAGATTTATGTGAACTAGCTTAGTATGTTGGCAACATATTTTCCTAATGACTTCTAGTTGTTTTGTGGTACTTTTTGTTTGTTTATATGCACATATTCTTTAAATATGTATAGATATAATCCTTTTCTAATTTGTTTTCCTTTTCTATGTTTCTCTAGCCTGATTGCTTCAAAGACTTCCAAAACTACAATTAAAAGCAAAGGTAAGAGTGGACATCTTAAAAAAAAGGGGGGGGGGGCTGGAGCAATAGCACAGCGAGGAGGGCGTTCGCCTTGCATGTGGCCAACCCAGGTTCGATTCCCAGCATCCCATATGGTCCCCTGAGCACCGCCAGGAGAGATTCCTGAGTGCAGAGCTAGGAGTAACCCCTGTGCATTCAGGTGTCACCCAAAAAGCAAAAACAAAAGAGAGTAGAGATCTTATTTTGGATCCTTTGTTGAAGGAGATGGGTACAGTTTTGATGGGTGCAGTATTGGAACTGTGTCCATGAGAAAAAAATATTGATAGCATTGTATACAACAAAAATTAGGGGTGGCATGCCCAGAAATCTGAACCAATGAACTGTAAAACACCCCCTTCTCTACCAAGGTGTTCCCCAAACACCCAGGCCAGAGGGGATCCCTGGCAAGTTTTAGGACTGCATCAGAAGTGGAATTTTAACCCAGCACAGGCACCAATGTGGCCAACTTCCCCACAGGTACAGTGACAGTGGGGGTGTGGTCTTTTCCCCTTTCCCAGCACCTTGGTCTCACAGCTCAGTCTCCATTACCTAATTCTTAAGAGGACGGCCTGGATATCCCAAACACATTATGCCAATAGTTCACTACCCTATTCCAATCTCAACAAAATTACAGTGAACACAATAAACTGAACAAGCCTAATATAAAAGAACACATCCTCTCAAGCTGCACTAGAGGCCTCACATAAGTCACAGAGGAACACCAAAGAGGAAGTTAATATTCTATAAGGAGGAAAGGTGACCAACATCAAGCAAATTCATCCAGAATTCTTTCTCACAGTGAGAAAGGGACATAAATAATGAACTGGTGGGTCCCACCTCCATACTAACACAGCAACATGAAGAAACGGTGCAAGTCCCCTACCATGAAGAGTAGAAGAAGAAAACAGCCCAGAATCCTTAAAAGGGAATACCCAAAAATACAATCTGTCTGATAAAGAATTCAATTAAACGGGCATCCAGTACATGAAAGGAGGACATGAAAGAAACAGTGGAATGGACAGCCAAGAAAATACAGGAAGAAATGAGAGCAGAAATAAGAAATCTACACACAGAACTGCTAAAAATAATTTGGTAGATGAAAATAGAAATTCAGTGTGTGGCCACAACAGTAGAATAACAACAGCCAAAGACAAAAATCAGTGAGCCTCAACATGAGCTGCAGAAAGCATATAGGGAACAAAATACAATGGGAAAAGACCCCAAAATTGCTCTAAGCCAAATCAGAGACCCATAGGATGAATTCAAAAGGAACAATATAAGAATCATCAGAATATCAGAAGGACAGGGAGGCAACCCAAATGAAATAGCAACAGTAAAAGATATCATTTTTGAGAAGTTCCCAGAGTTGGAGAATGTAGGCATCCAGATCCAAGGAGCTAGAAGGAAACCAACAAAAAGAGACCCTAATAAAAAGATTCCAAGACATATCATAATCAGAGTGATGAATACCACAGATGGAGACACAGTGCTTCAAGCAACAAGATCAAAGAAAGAGGTCATACACAAAGGAACACCCCTTAGATTTACAGCAGGCTTATCAGAGGAAAAGGTCCGAGCCCAAAGACAATGGTGGCATATCGCAAAAAACCTTGATGAAATGAACACCTTACCAAGAATACTTTATCCGGGTAAACTCTCATTCAAATTCGCAGGAAGAATACACTATTTCATGGATAAACAACAGTTGAGGAAGTTCGTAGAATCAGTACTAACCTTAAAAGAGGGACTAAAGGGGTTACTGTAATACAAGACAAATCCATAAAAGCAAAACAAACCTCTACAGATAGATGGCAAAAAACCCAATGATAATAATCTCTCTCAATGTCCAAGGTCTAAATGCACCTTAAACACACAAAATGGCAAAAATGGATTAAAAACTGAACCCAGCATTCTGCAATCTATAAGAAACACATCTGAACAGTCAGAGCAAACACAGACTCAAAGTCAAAGGATGAAAAACAATCCTTCAAGCAAACAACTCCCTCAAAAAAGCTGGGGTGGCCATACTAGTATCTGACAAATTAGATATTGGGTTGAAAAAGATTCAAAGGGACAGGGAAAGTCATTTTCTATTTATCAAAGGATATGTATAACAGGAAGAAATCACACACTTAAACATATATGCCCATAATGAACGACCGGCTAAATACTTAAAACAACTCCTAACAGACTTTAAAGAGGACATAGCTAGCAGCACAATAATAGTTGGAGACTTCAACACTGCCTTATCACCCCTGGATAGATCGACAAGAACGAAATTCAGCAAGGAAACACTGGCTCTGAAAGAAGAAATGGAAGAGGCCTAATAGACCTATACAGAGCTTTACACACCAAAAAGAAAGAATACACATTCTTTTCCAGTGCACACAGAACATTTTCCAAAATAGATCAAGTACTGGGCCCCAAAACATACCTCAATAAAATCGGAAAAATAGAAATTGTACCAACTATCTTTTCAGACCATTATACGCTGAAGACAGAAGCTAATCACACACAGACAGGGAGAACCAAAGCAAACAACTGGAAATTAAACAGCTCGGTGTTTAACAATGAGTGGGTCAGGAAGGAAATCAAGGAAGAAATCAAGAGATACCGCGACAAAAAAATGAGAATGAAGACATGAGGTACCAAAACCTATGGGACACAGCTAAAGCCATGTTAAGGGGAAAATTTATAGCTCTGCAAGCATTCCTTAGGAATGAACAAAGGGCCTACAGAGATAGCTTGACTTCACAGCTCAAGAACTTAGAAAAGGACCACCAGAAAAAGGAACCCAAACCTGACCGAAAGAAAGAAATAATAAAAATTAGAGCAGAAATTAACGACATGGAAATCCAGAAAACAATCTGAAAGGTCAATGAAACCAAGAGCTGGTTCTTTGAGAAAATAGACAAGATTGATAAACCGCTAGCATGACTCACAAAGAGAGAGAGAGAGAACCCTAATAAACCGAATCAAAAATGAAAAGGGGGACAACACAACAGGAACCAATGAGATTCAAAAGATCATCAGAGACTACTTTGAAGGTATGTATGCCATGAAATAAGAGAACCTAAAAGAAATGGATGAATTCCTTGACTCCTACAATCTCCCAAGACTGAACCAAGAAGACCTGGAATACCTGAATAGACCCATTAATATCAAGGAAATCAAAACTGTAATCAATAGTCTCCCCAAAAACAAAAGCCTATGTCCAGACGGATACACTGGCGAATTCTTCTAAACATTTAAAGAGGACCTGTTGCCAGTTCTCCTCAAACTTTTCCAGAAAAATAAAAAAAAACAGGAACCCTCCCAAACAGTGTCTATGAGGCACATATCTCCCTAATACCAAAAGCAAACAAACACACCACAAAAAAAGAAAACTATAGACCAATATCCCTCATGAATACCGATGTGAAGATCCTCAACTAAAGATTAGCAAATGGAATCTAACAACTCATCAAAAAAGATCATACACCATGACCAAGTAAGATTCATCCAGGGGATGCAAGGATGGTTTAACATTCGGAAAATCAATCAACATAATCCATCACATCAACAACAATAAAGATAAAAACCATATGATCATATGAATAGATGCAGAGAAAGCATTTGACAAGATCCAACATCCGTTCATGATGAAAACTCTCACCAAAATGGGTTTTGTAGAAACTTTCCTCAAGATAGTCAAAACCATCTACCACAAACCTATGGCAAGTATTATCCTCAATGGGGAAAAGCTAAGGGCCTTTCCTCTAAGATCAGGGAAAAGACAAGGATATCCACACTCACCACTGCTGTTCAATATAATATTGGAAGTACTTGCAATAGCTGTTAGGCAAGAAACAGATATTAAGGGCATCCAGGTAGGAAAAGAAAAAATCAAACTCTCACTATTCACAGACGATATGATCCTATATCTAGGGAAGCCTAAAATCTCTACTAAGAAACTCTTAGAAACAATAGACTTGTACAGTAAAGTCGCAGGCTATAAAATCAGTACCCCAAAATCCATGGCATTCTTATTTGCAAACAATGAGACAGAGGAAAGTGAAATGAAAAAAGCAATCCCATTCACAATCATGCCTCAGAAAATCAAGTACCTTGGAATCAGCTTAACTAAAGAAGTAAAGGAATTATACAAAGAAAACTATAAAACGCTACTCCATGAAATAAAAAAGGACATGAGGAAATAGAAACATATCCCCTGCTCATGGATAGGGAAAATAAACATTGTCAAAATGGCAATACTCCCCAAAGGATTATACAGTTTCAACGTGATCCCTATAAAAATACCCATGAAATTCTTTTAAAAAATGGATCAAGCAATATTGAAATTCATATGGAACAACAAACGCCCACGGATAGCTAAAACAATTCTTGGGAAAAAAAGATGATGGGAGGCATCACATCCAACCTTAAACTTTTCTACAAAGTGGTAACAATTAAAACAGCATCGTACTGGAACAAAGGCAGATCCGCAGACCAGTGGAACAGGGTGGAATATCCGTACACACAACCTCAAATGTATGATCATCTAATCTTTGATAAGAGAGCAAGAAATGTGAAGTGGAACAAGGAAAGCCTCTTCAACAAATGCTGTTGGCATAACTGGACAACCACATGCAAGAGAATGGGCATAGACCTCGACCTGACACCATGCACAAAAATCAGATCAAAATGGATTAAAGACCTCAACATCAGACCACAATCCATAAGGTACATCAAAGACAAGGTTGGCAAAACCCTCCACAATATTGAAGCTAAAGGTATCTTCAAAGATGACGCGCCACTGACCAACCAAGTGGAAACAGAGATAAACCAATTGGACTATATTAAACTAAGAAGCTTCTGCACTGCAAAAGATACAGTGACCAAAATACAAAGATAATCTACAGAATGGGAAAGGTTATTCACCCAATACCCATCTGATAAGGGGTTGATATCAAGGGTATATAAAGCACTGGTTGAACTCTACAAGAAGAAAACATCCAACCCCATCAGAAAATGGGCTGATGAAATGAACAGAAACTTTTCTAAGGAAGAGATAAAAATGGAGAAGAGGCATATGAAAAAATGCTCTGCATCACTAATCATCAGGGAGATGCAGATCAAAACAACCATGAGATACCACCTCACACCGCAGAGAATGGCACACATCCAAAAAAAAAAAAGCAACCGCTGTTGGAGAGAATGTGGGGAAAAAGGGACCCTTCTACACTGCTGGTGGGAATGCCGACTGGTTCAGCCCTTTTGGAAAACAATATGGACGCTTCTCAAAAAATTAGAAAGTGAGCTTCCATTTGATCCAGCAATACCACTTCTGGGAATATATCCCGGAGAAGCAAAAAAGTATAGTCGAAATGACATCTGCACTTATATGTTCATCGCGGCACTGTTTACAATAGCCAGAATCTGGAAAAACCCTGAGTACCCGAGAACAGATGACTGGTTGAGGAAACTTTGGTACATCTATACAATGTAATACTATGCAGCTGTTAGAAAAGATGAAGTCATGAACTTTGCATATAAGTGGATCAACATGGAAAGTATCATGCTAAGTGAAATGAGTCAGAAAGAGAGGGACTGACATGGAAAGATTGCACTCATCTCTGGAATATAAAATAACAGAGTAGGAGACGAACATCCAAGAATAGTATTATATAATAGAAGGAGGTTGGTTCCATGGCTTGGAAGCTGGCCACACATGCTGGGTGAAAGGCAGCCGGGATAGAGAAGGGAACACCTAGTAAAATATGGTTGGAGGTCCCGCGCAGGAAGGGAGATGCGTGCTGAAATTAGACTACAGACTTAACAGGATGGCCACTCAATACCCCTATCACAAACCACAACACCCAAAAGTAGAGAGAGAACAAAATGGTATACCCTGTCACATAGGTGTGGGGGTGGGGGACGGGATTTGAGGGTGGGAGGAATACTGGGTTCATTGGTGGTAGAGAATGGACACTGGGGGACGATGGGTTCTTGAACATTGCATGAGGGAAACACAAGCATGAAGATGGGTAAATTTGTAACTGTACCCTCACGGTGACTCACTAATTAAAAAAATATTTTTTTAAAAGATCATTAGCCACGAGCAAGTCGGATTCATCCTATGGATGCAAGGATGGTTTAACATTTGCAAGTCAAACAACATAATAAACCATATCAATAAATGGATAGATAAAAACCTTATGATCATATCAAGAGATGCAGATAAGTCATTTAACAAGATCCAGAACCCATTAAGATAAAAACGGTCAGCAAAATGGGAGTAGAAGGAACTTTCCTCAATATAGTCAAAGCTATCTACCACAAGCCCACAGCAAACACTTTTCTCAAAGGGGAAAACTAAAAACCTTCCATCTAACATCGAGAAAAAAGACAAGGATGCTTGCTCTCACCACCTTTATTTAATATACTAGAAATACGTGTCATAGCAGTTAGTAAAGAAAAAGATATCAAGGGCATCCATATAGGAATGGAATAAATCAAGCTCACACTATTGGCAAATGAAATGATACTATACTTAGAGAACCCTAAAGCCTCTACCAAGAAGCTGCTAGAAACAATCGGTTTGTATAGTAAAGTGGAAGGTTATGAAAGCAATACCCAAACGTCTGTGGCTTTCCCATATGTAAATGAGAGAGCAGAATATAATATGATATAAGCAATCTTGTTCACAATCATCCTTCAGAATACCAAGTACCTCCTCGGAATCGGCTTAAATAAAGAGATAATGGACCTGTACAAAGAAAAGTACAAAACTCTACTTCAAGAAATAAAGGAGGACATGAGGAAATGGAAACAAATCCCCTGCTCATGGATTGGGAGAATTAACATTGTCAAAACAGCAATACTCCCCAAAGCATTATACTGATTCAATGCGATCCCTATAAGAATACCCTTGACATTCTTCAGTGAAATTGACCAAATTCAAATGGAACAACAAGCCTGAAATTCATATGGAACAAACAGCCAAAGCCTCCACAAACTGCAAAAGCAATTCTTGGGGATAAAAAGATGGAAGGCATCACCTTCCCCAATCTCAAACTCTACTACAAAGTGGTAATAATTAAAACAGCATGGTATTTGAACAAAGACAGATCTGCAGACCAATGAAATATGGTTGAATATCCTTACACACACCCTCCAATATATGATCATTTAATCTTTGTTAAGGTATGAAGTGGAGCAAGGAAAGCCTCTTTAACAAACGGTGCTGGCAAAACTAGACACCTACATGAATAAAATGGACTCAGACCTCTACCTAACACCATGCACAAAAGTCAGATCAAAATGGATTAAAGACCTCAACATCAGACCAGAGTCCATAAGGTACATTCAAGAAAGGGTCGGCGAAACCCTCCACGACATTGAAGCTATAGGTACCTTCAAAGACGAAACGCCACTGACCAAACAAGTGCAAACAGAGATAAACAAATGGGACTATCTACTACGTAATTTATCTACTACCTAGATAAACTAAGAAGCTTCTGCACCTCAAAAGAAACAGTGACCAGAATACAAAGACAGTCTACAGAATTTAAAGGATATTCACCCAATACCCTTCTGATACGGGGTTAATATCATATCAAGGGTATGCAAGGTAATGGTTAAACTCTACATGAAGAAAACATCCAATCCCATCAGAAAATGGGAGGTTGAAATGAACAGAAATTTTCTCAAAGAAGAAATCCGAATGGACAAAAGACACATGAAAAAATGCTCTTCTTCACTAATCATCAGGAAGATACAGATCAAAACATCAATGAGATATCACTTCACACCATAGAGACTGGCACACATCCAAAAGAACAAAGACAATCAGTAATGGCATGGATGTGGGGAGAAGGGGACTCTTCTTCAAAGCCAGTGGGAATTCTGACTGGTTCAGCCTTTTTGAAAAACAATATGTACATTTCTCAAAAAACTAGAAATTGAGCTTCCCATTTAACCCATCAATACCACTTCTGGGAATATATCCCACAGATGCAAAAACTACGGTACACCTACACAATGGATTACTATGCAGCTGTTAGAAAAGATGAAATCATGAAATTTGCATATAAGTGATCGACATATAGAGTATCATGCGAAGTGAAATGAGTCAGAGAGAGCTGACAGACAGAATGATTGCACTCATTTGTGGAATATAAAGTAACAGAATGGGACAGTAACACCCAAGGATAGTAGAGATAAGGGCCAGGAGGAACATTCCATGGCTTGGAAGCAGGCTCACATGCCCAAAGAAAAGGCAACTGGGATAGAGAAGGTACCACTAAGTAAATGATGCTTGGTGGGCACATTTGGGATGGGAGATGCATGCTGAAAGTAGATTATGGACCAACATTGATGGCCAATTTACCTGTGCTGCGATCCATAACACCCAAAAGGAGACAGAGTAAAATGGCATGTGCCTGCCACAGAGGCTGTGGTTGATGGAATGGGGGTCTCGGGAGGGATACTGGGAACATTGATGGTGGATAATGGGCACTGGTAGTGGGATGGGTACTCAAACATTATATGACTGAAATGTAATCATAAAAGCTTGGAAGTCTGTAGCTGTATTTCATGGTGATTCATTAAAAAATAAAAAGATAAAAAAATTAAAATACCCAACAAAAATTAAATTAAATTTAAAATTTTAAATGCTTTTAAAATAAAAAATGTTAAGAGATAAACGTATGGACATTTTTGTCTACTTCTAGATCGTAAATGAAAAGCCTGTAGTTTTTCACCACTGGGTTTGCTGTGAGCCCGGGTTTGTTATATATGGCTTTTAATACATTTATGAACCTTATATTCCTCCTAACCCCAATTTATTGAGCGATTTTTAATTCATGAAATGTGTTGAATCTCTTTTTTTTTGGTTTTTGGGTCACACCTGGCGATGCACAGGGGTTACTCCTGGCTCTGCACTCAGGAATTACGCCTGGCAGTGCTCAGGGGACCATATGGGATGCTGGGATTTGAACCTGGGTCAGCCACGTGCAAGGCAAACGCCCTACCCACTATGCTATCACTCCAGCCCCAAAATGTGTTGAATCTCTTGCCAATGGACCTTCAAAATCTATTGATATGATGAATTTTATTTCTTTGGGTTGATGTGGTTTATTATCTAATTGATTTTTCTTATGCAGAATCATCCATGTGTCACTGAGCTCTATCACATTTTGCCATGTTGGAGTATTTTCTTGATGTCTTGCTGTTAAAGTCACTTTGCAAAAATTTCACTGAGGAATTTTGCATCTTTATTCATCAGATATATTGTCCTGTGACTCTCTTTCCTGTGCTCTAATTTCTAGGATTTTGTGTGATATTGGTCTCATAGAATATGTTTGTGATTGTTCTCCCCTTTTCTATGTATTGGAAAATTTTAGAAAAGATAATTACTAGAAAGACAAAAAAATCATGAGTGCAAGTTATCTAGTCAAGGACTTTATTCTTAGAGGGTGTTGATTATTGCTTTACATTCTTGTGATTGGCCTGTTCAAATTTTCTCTTTCTTCCTGTCTTAATCTTGGAAGGTCATATGGTTCAAAAAATTGCCATTCCATTTTAAGAGGAAGTTCCAAGTTTTTGTAACATATTCACATTAACATTTGTATTTGTGCAGCATGAGTCATAACTCAACCCTCCCACTTATAACTACTTGAAATATTTAAATATATTCCCTTTCCCTTTTTGTTATCATTGGCATTGTTGCAGTGTGGGGGTTTGTACACTTGGTTGCAGTGTGCAAGGGGCATTATATTGGATGATGGTATTTGCGCCATCTTGATAGTGGTACTTTGTATATTTGGCTGTTGTTTAGCAACACTGGGTGTTGCCACATTTACTTGCAGTATTTGCATATAATGTGTTGAAGCAAAGCTAGAACTGCATTCATGATACCTGAAATAACATCTATCAGTACCAGGAATCACATCCAATGCTGTGAATCAATGTCAGAAATTAAACTAAACAGCCTCATGAACGTAAAGCTGTTTACCTTAGTGGTAAAGGTTTATCTTAGTGGTAAAGACACAATCCTGTGCTGGACTACTTTTTGTTTGTTTGTTTGTTTTCTGGGCCACACCTGGTTGTTCTCACATACTTCTAGCTCTTTGCTCAGAGATCCCTCCCTAGGGGCTAAGGGGCATATATGAATGCTTGGGATTGACTCATGATTGGCCACTTACAAATCATAGTACACCCTGAGCACTGTACTATGTGTCCAACACCAGGACCCACTCTTAAAAATCAATAGTATACATTTAAAATTTTAGTCACTATCATTTACAATGGGCTGGAGCGATAGCACAGTGGTTGGGCGTTCACCTTTCACACGGCCGACCCGAGTTTGATTCCTCCGCCCCTCTTGGAGAGCCCGGCAAGCTACCAAGAGTACCGAGCCCGCACGGCAGAGCCTGGCAAGCTACTTGTGCATATTGGATATGCCAAAAATGGTAACAATAAGTCTTTCAATGAGAGACGTTACTGGTGCCCGCTCGAACAAATTGAACAAAATCATTTACAATAATTTTAATGGCAGGATTTCATGAATATAATATTCTAATACAAGATGTATTCTTTTCTGTTTTAAAACAGGGTTCTCTATTTTTCTTGATGAATCTACCAATCGGTTTATGTACTGTACTGATCTTTACAAAAATAAACACCTTCTGGTTTCATTCACCTCATATATCACCTTCATGCATTTGCCTTTCATTTATTTCCATTCTAATATTTTTATTTCCTTCTTACACTGATTTTTTGGTTCTATTCATTCCTACTTTTCTATCTCCTTCAGATATACAATAAGACTGACTTCTATTGTTTCTCCATGCTTCATATGTTCCTTGATTTCTTTGTATGAACAGTTATTTTTAAATGGGACTACATTAAAGTAAGAAGCTTCTGCATTGCAAAAGAAATGATGTCAAGATACAAAGATAGCCCACAGAATGGAAAAATTATTTACCCAAAAATTATCTGATATGGGATTAATATCAAAGATATATAAGGCACTGGTTAAACTTTACAAGAAAAAACATCCAATCCTTCAAAAAATGTAGAGAAGAAATGAACAGAAATTTCCTCAAAGAAGAAATGCAAATAGCTGAATGGCCATTTAAAAAATACTCCACATCACTAAGGAAAATGCAAATCAGAACAACAATGAGATATCATCTCATACCAGAGACTGGCACACATCAAAAAGTACTGTGTGGATGCCGAGAGAAAGAGACTCTCATTCACTGCTGTTGGAATACCAATTAGTTCAGCCTTTGTAGAAAATATGAATATTCCTCAAAATATTAGAAAATGAACTTCCATATGTCCCAGGAATACCAATTCTGAGAATATCCTGGAGGCCCAAAAACACAATGCAGAAAAGCCATCTACATTCCTATGTTCACAATATCTAGCCCAAGAACAGATGACTAGTTAAAGAAACTGTGGTACAACTATACAATGGAATTGGTTGGAACCCTGTCATAAGTTGAATGCTGGAGGGTAGTTAGGATAGAGAAGGGATCACTATCACTATGACAGTGATAGATGGAAATGATCACTCTGGACAATAACTGAGTGCTGAAAGTAGGTTAAGAGATATACATGACAACCTTTTAGTACCTGTATTGTAAACAGTAAAGCCTAAAAGGAGGGAGAAAGAGTAACTATCTCACAGAGCTTCAATAAAAAGTAGGGTGGGGGAGCAGTTATTTATATTGCTTGTCCTATTTTCATTTCGTTTAAGTGATTAATGTGTTAGTATTATTATCTGTTATATGAATCATGTAATTTATTCCATCTGTCATTTATCTTTAAATTTTTATTATAGTTTAGGTGACAAGTTGACAGTAGAACTAATGTTTATGATATTGATGTACACAGTTATCACATGTGATCATCACAAAGTGCTTAAGACCTTCCACTAATACTTGTTCATCTCATCATTTCTCCCACTGCCCCAATCCTATTTTGTTTGATACCTTCCATGACTCTGCCTTGCTTCTCTACATAAAACAGACGAATGAGGGTGTCTGGCATTTGTCACTCTTCTGACTTATTTGAACATGATACTTTCCAGTTCCATACAACTTGGCAGCACACTGCAAAATGTCATCTTTTTCTACAGGTACTTAGCATCACGTTGCACATAATACACATGTATAAATCGCAAGTGTTTCATTCATTCATCTGTTAGCGCATATTTAGGGCTTTTAATATCCTGAATATTGTACGAAGTGCTGCAATGAGCATAGGTATACACATACTTTTTGGATAAATATTTCTGTTTGGGGGTTTGATGCCAAGAAGTAAGATCACTGGGTCATTTGGAAGGTCTATTGCTACTCAAAGAAATCCTCAGATTGGCCACAATCCAGAGTCGCATGTCCTTTTCTCCCAGAAGGGAGCATAACACAATACACATCATAAACATGCCGTGCCAGGCTATTCCATTGGGGGCACCCACAGGGGGCCAGGTGAGACCCCATCCCCACCCCAAGGGACCCAGTGCCTGCAGCCAAAACCTCAAGAACTCAACCACCACGATGTTTACAGCCGCTCTCCACACACTCGGGTTGAGCCTCACCCATGGTTGAACCTATTCCTTGGACAATTCATACCCATCACCCATATCCATCACGCATACCCATCACATCACCCATACTTGAAGAGTACTGTACCAAATTTTGAGGGGTTTAAAGTATGAGGCAACCAATCTTAGAGAAAAATATTTTTACAGATATACATGTACATATACATCTGTATATGTATATACATCCGGCGCTATGTAATCCCATCATGGCCAACATCCAGAGACTATAAAACCAAGTGGCCACGTGACATCTAATAGTCTAATTCTCCCTCTTGGAGATCCTGACAAGCTACCGAGAGTCTATTGCCCGCTCGAGAGAGCCTGGCAAGCTCCTCATGGAGTATTCATATCCCAAATACAGTAACAGATATATACATACCTCTCGAAGACTCCTCTGTCCCTCTCAGTGAGCCTGGCAAGCTACCAAGAGTATCCCGCCTGCATGGCAGAGCCTGGCAAGCTACCCATGACATATTCAATATGCCCAAAACAGTAACGACAGGTCTCATTCCCCTGACCCTGAAATAGCCCCCAATCGTTGGAAAGACAAGTAAGGAGAGGCTGCTAAAATCCCAGATTTCACCATATTACTGCTGAGTGTAATAGAGCTGGTTACTGGTGCCCGCTTGAGTAAATCCATGAACAACGGGATGACAGTGATACAGATATATATATATATATATATATATATATACACACATATATATATATATATGCACACATATATATA
The DNA here is from genome assembly GCF_027595985.1 of Sorex araneus. Taxonomy (NCBI): domain Eukaryota; kingdom Metazoa; phylum Chordata; class Mammalia; order Eulipotyphla; family Soricidae; genus Sorex; species Sorex araneus. The sequence continues at coordinate 143,336,333 of NC_073313.1, forward strand.
TATATATATATGCACACAAGGCACAACCTTTAGCAACATGTTAGTGATCTCTTATAGAAGGGCTTAATGGCCCCTGGGTAAAATACAACAATCTGCAAACTTTCCTCTAAGGAAACTTTTTTGTAACATTTTCAGCAGTTTTTCATAACAAACAATACAAAATAAATTATTTCAGTTCTGCTCTGGGGCAGGGATTGGGGTTCATATGGAAACATCAGAAATATGGTGGTGGGAAGGTGTGATGGTGGTGGAATTGGTATTTGAATATTAAATATAATCAAATATTGAGACTACTTTATAAAAAAATTAAAACAAAATCAGGAAGAATCAAAATGACGTGAGATACAATCAAGAGAATTTGAAGACAGAGGCTCTCCTTTAGGGTTCCTGAAGCTTCTCTGTAGATATTTTGGTAATATTTCTAAAAAGCTCCATTCTTACTAAAAAGGAAATATTCATACTGATTTCCATAGAGGCAGAACCAGAAGACATTCCCACCAATAGTTAATGAGTTCCTTTTTTACCATATTCCTGCCCAAACTGCTTTTTCCCAGTCTTTTTGAAACATGCTATTCTCACTGGTGTGAAATGATATCTCATTGTTTTGATTTGCATTTTACTGATAACAATGAGGATGAGCAATATGCTTATTGACTATCCACATATCTTCTTTGAGGACCTATATGTTCATCAACTTCACCCATTTTTAAAATACAATTCTTACTTTTTTTCTGTTCTGTGCTTTGTGAGTGCTGCATATATCATGAATAATAGCCTTTTATCTGACTTATTTAGTGATTTTCTCCCATTTAGTGGGGTGTCTTTTTATTTTAGTCCAAACTTCTTTTGCTATCAAAAACATATTAATTTAACATAGTTCCATTTATTATTTTTTTTGCTTTTTTTGCCAATGTGATTTAACACCTATATGGAAAGAACTATGTGGTTCATATCTTATGTTTTCTCAATGTATTTTATGGGTTATGATCTAATCTCGAAGCCGTTACTCTATTTTAAATGAAATCTTGTGTACAATGTGAAATAATAATTCAAACCTTTTTCCTTTTTTCTTTAAATGTGGATATCCAATTTCCCCAGCACGATTTGATAAAAAGTCATACTCCGCTTCTCCTCTGTCATAAATTGTGTCTGAGCTTTCTTTATAGAAATATTTAATAGAATATAATTATTCTAATGGTATAAGAGTTTATTTTCTTCCAATATCACACAGTTTTGATTACTATAACTTTATAGTACAATATAAAGTCATAAAATGCAATACATCTCTTTTTTTCAGAGTACTTTGACCAGTTAGAGTGTTTTATAACTCCATTCAGATTTTAGTAGAATTTGTTCCAAGAACTTGAAAAATGTAATTGGAAATTTTATCTTATTATTTTTGTTGTTATTGATTTTGGATGACACCCAGGGATGCTTAAGGATCACTCCTGGCTCTACTCAGGGATCACTCCTAGTCGTGTTCAGGTGACTATATAAGGTACTGGGGATTGAATCTGGGCCAACCACATATAAGGAATGTACCCTACCTACTGAACTGCCACTCTTCATTGGAATTTTTATGTGAATTTCATTAAATCTATATAATGCTTTGCATGGGATCGTCATTATCATTAAAATTTTGACAATAATTTTTTTGGTGTGTTTAGGTTATACTCAGTGGTACTCAGGCTTTACTCCTCACTCTGTGCTCAGAAATATGGGGCTCCGGGGACCATATGTGGTATGCAGAATAGAATTGGGATGGGCTACATGCAGTAATCTCTTTACTATCTCTTACCAAACAATATTATTAATTATGTTCTTTCAATTCATGAAATTAGAAAATTTTTCTTCTTCCTGGTGTCCTGTTTTATTTTTCAGCAGTGACTTAGATTTTTTTATATATAAACATTTTGTGTCTTTTGTTAACTTAATTCCTATGTATCTGTTTTAGTTTTTTTAAAACAATGGCATCTTTTTCTTATTTCTACCTCTTCAAGTTTGTGATTTACATGCAGAATGGCAACCAGTTCTTGTGTGTGTTTCCTTTATATTGATCCTGTGTTTGCTTAACTCATATTTTGCTGTATTGACTTATATTCCTAAGAAATTTTAGTGGAATCATTAGGGTCTATGATATGTATTGTGTCATCTGCAAATAGTGATGGTTTAACTTCCTGTTTTCTTATTTGAAGTCCTTCGATTTGTTTCCCTTCTTTTATTTCTCCCTTTTTCCCCTAATTTTTATGTCAAGGACTCTTAAACTTGAATAATAATAGTGAAAGTATATCGTGGTTTTGTGCCAGATCTCAGAGGAAAAACTTCGGTTTTTGCCTCTGATTATGGAGTTTGCTTTTGGTGTGTTGTAAATGGTTGTAGGTATTTTTGAGCTATGTTTCTTCCATCCTGATTCTGTTAAGGCCTTTTTTGTAACAATGGTTGAATTTTCTAGATCTAAGTCTTATACTACCTATAAAAACGTAAAAATATTTAGTTCCCCCAAATATATCGTTACAATAACTGCTATTAAATTTAAAATAATCAGGTATGTGAAAGAAACAAAAAGCAAAAGTAAAGGCTGGAGAGAGAGAGTAGAGAATGATAAGGAACTGGAGTTGCATGCAGCTTACCCAGATTCTTTCCCCAGCATTCAATATAATTCCTTGAGCCCAAACAGAAGTGAACCCTGAGCTCCGAGCCAGGAATAAGCCCTGATCCAACTGTGTTGTATGGCAACAAAAACAAAATCGGAAAATAAATAAAATGATAAAAACAACAATAAAGAGAAAAAGCAATTAATTGAGAGCAACATGTAACTAATGTTTAAAAGTTAGTAGACAGGCAGATAAAAACATCATATTCTTTTTTATTCAGTGTGTTAATATTTATTGTTCTTAAAATGGAAGAATATCATTTTCCTATGAATAAATTTATGCTTAATGAAAGGAAAGTACTGCAACTTTTAACCGAGGGGATCATGGCCTTGAAGTTTTCTTTCTCATGGATTTGCACTGTGCTAAAGCCTCCGCAAGAGCTCCAATGAAAAATTGCTGAATCTTATCAAAAGCTTCCTCTGCTCAATTGATTTCCTGATATCATTTTTATATTTTCATGGCTTTTTTTTCCAGAAAGTTTTTGGGTTTTGGTGTGGGCCTATATATATGAACACAATGTTCCAACATCAGTCCCTCCACCAGTGTACATTTCCCACCACCAATCCATCAATGACCTTCAGTTTCACTCCTCCCAACCCCACCCGAAGCTTTCCTCTATGGGCCTATATTTCAATGAAAAAAATTTAATTCTGCTTTCCCCCAGCTTACAAGACCTGACAGTTCATCTCTTTGGTTTTAAGTTGTGCGCTAGGTAAAATTTTATTTCTAGATTGATTTTTTTACTAATACAAGAACAATTCCAAAGCATGCTGTTTAGTCTCTATATGACTTAGGTTTTTCCCTCTTTTTTTGGAAGGGGGTCACACCTGTCGATGCACAGGGGTTACTCCTGGCTCTGCACTCAGGAATCATCCCTGGTGGTGGTTAGGGGACTATATGGGATGCTGGGAATTGGACAAAGGTCAACCACGTGCAAGGCAAACACCCTACCCGCTGTGCTATTGCTCCAGCCCCTTTCTTTTTTGCTTTTTGTAATTGATTTCTAGCCTCATGCCATTCCAAATAGACAATACACTCAATATGATTTCTATTTTCATGTATTTTTAAGCCCTCTTTTGTGTTCCAATATATGCTAGACCTTGAAGTTATTCCATATAAATAGAATATATTCCTTGAGAAAATTCCATATAAATAGAATATTCCATATAAAATTGAGATAAATGAGTATTTGTTAAGTTGGAGGTGGTAGTTCATGAATATACCACTTAAGTCTATCTCTCCAATGATTTCACTTACTCCCATTATTTCTTTCTTAAGTGTTTTGTCTATATGCTCTGTCCATTGCTATGTTTATGTGTAGACACCACAAAATAGGGAACACCAAGTAAAATGTGGTTGGAGATCCCATGCAGGAAGGGAGATGCGTACTGAAAGTAGTCTAGAGACTGAACACAATGGCCACTCAATGCCCCTATTGCAAACAACACCCAATTGGAGAGAGAGATGAAAAGGGAATATCCTGAATATCCAGGGTAGGGTGGGGGGAGATGAGATTGTGGGGTGGGTGGGATACTGGGTTTATTGGTGGTGGAGAATGGGAACTGATGAAGGTATGTGTTTGTGAACATTGTATGAGGGAAATCCAAGCTCGAAAATGTGTGAATCTGTATCTGTACCCTTATGGTGACTCACTATTTAAATAATAAAAAAAAATTTTAAATGCTGTGCTATTATCGATGTATGCTATCAATTTCAGGATATTTCAGTGTAAAAGTATTAAGTTCATATGCATATATATTTAATTTTATTGAATCACCGTGAGATAGTTACAAGCTTTCATGTTTGGGTTACAATCACACAATGATCAAACACCCATCCCTCCACCAGTGCACATTCCCCACCACCAATATTCCCGGTATAAACCCCTTTCCCACCTTCCCCCTACCTCCATGGCAGACAATATTCCCCATACACCCTCTCTACTTTTGGGCATCATGGCTTGCAACACAGACACTGAGAGGTCATCACGTTTGTGCCATTATCTACTTTTGGCATGCATCTCCCATCCCAACTGATTCCTCCAGCCATCATTTCCTTAGTGATCCCTTCTCTATTCCATCTGCCTTCTCCCCTCTGCTCATGAAGCAGGCTTCCAAGTATGAGGCAATCCTCCTCATCCTTGTATCTACTGTTCTTGGGTTTCAGCCTCATGTGATGTTATTCTGTACTCCACAAATGAGTGCAGTCCTTCTATGTCTGTCCCTCTCTTTCTGACTCATTTCACTTAGCATGATACTCTCCATGTATAGCCATTTACAAGCAAATTTCTTGACTTCATCTCTCCTAATAGCTGCATAGTATCCCATTGCGTAGATGTACCAAAATATCTTTAACCAGTCATCTGTTCTAGGGCACTTGAGTTTATCTATATTGATGATCATTTTCTATTCTTACTGTTTTGATCTCTTGAGCAACATGTAATCACTGAATCACTGTATCACTGTCAACCTGTTGATCGTCAATTTGCTCGAGCGGACCCAGTAACCTCTTCATTCATCCTAGCCCTGAGATTTTAGCAGCCTCTCTTGACTCGTCCTTCCGAATGGTGCCGCATTAGAGGCTCCAGGGTCAGGGGAATGGGACCCATCATCGTTACTGTTTTTGGCATATGAATATGCCACGGGGAGATTGCCAGGCTCTCCCATGCGGGCACGAAACTCTTGGTAGCTTTCCAGTTTCTCTGAGAGGAGGAACTAGGCTATAAGATGTTGCACAGCCACTTCCGGGAGCTTGGTTTTATAGTCTCTGTGTGTTGGCCGTTGATGGGATCACACGGCGCCAGGGCAGTTTCTGGGTGTGACCGCCTAACTACTGGAAAATGGGGAGATATGGGTGGGAGAGGCCCAGTCCTGATCCAAGCCAGCTTGGAGATTTCAGCCCCAGATCCCGCACACCTGGGTTCCTCTGCCAGTTCCTTCATGCTTGAAGCTCATCCAAGCTTGTGCATGTAGTAATTTGTTTTCCCCCAACTATGTTTCTTTATATCCCACATGTGAGGGAGATAATTTTGTGTTCATCTGACAAACTTCACTAAGCATGCTACTCTTTTGATGATCACATAGCAGCAAATTGCATGATTTCATCTTTTATTACGTCTGAGTAATATTCCATTGTGTAGATGTACCATAGCATCTTTACCCAATCACCTAAACTTGGGCAGTTGGGTTGTTTCCAGATTATGGTTATTGCAAACAGTGCTTCAATAAACATAGGAATACAGATAGATTTTGTCTTTGGTCCCTTGGGGCATACTCTGTGTCAAATGAAAGCCCAGTGAATATCCTTATCATTTATTGTAGGAATACATTGGATTTGTCCTTTCAGCCTTGCCGTAGGGAACTTAGTTTACCTTAAAGCATTGTTCTTTCTGTAAGAACACAGGAAGACAGTTAATATTATGCTCTTGTAGTATATCTACTTCTAATATTGCTAGTATGAGCACAGTAAGGGATATATCAGACTTAAAGTTTGGTTCTTCCTGAGGACATCTCACTATATATTCCAGACCACAGTTCTCAGGTCAGGTTAGTCTTCCTAATCCCAGCAGGGTCCTAGTCTCATCATTACTTTTGGATAATGACAACATATGTCTATGACCATGCTCTCAACTTATAGTTGAGTATTGTGGCTCTTTGACTTGGCCCATTTCAATGCCAGCATAGCTCACAGCTTGCCCTGGGTCCATTAAGTCCCTCGTCGGGACCCTGCTTTTGGGGTGTTATGAACTAAGGGCAACTGAGTCAAGAAAGCAGATGCCCAGGAGTAAATATTATTGGAGTCAATCAACTCCCGAGCAACAGGTAATACTGCATACAAATCCTATGTTTTTATTATTAATTCAAGTAAAGTACATTTATATGAGTTAAAATGTTTCTATATTACATCAGCACAGTGTTAGCATGTGTCTATGGCCATCTGTATGTCTTCTTTGGAGAAAAATCTATTTAGCTCTCTGAATGACATTTTTGATGGGGTCAATTGTCTTTATTTTGTTGATTTTTGAGAGTGCTTTACATATCTTCAATGTTAGCCCTTTGTCATAAATATGAAGTACGTATTTTTCTCCCCTCAGGTAAGGTATCATTTTGTTTTAGTGACCATATCTCTCAAAACACAGATGTTCTAAATTTGAAGAAAATTTGTTTCAGCTTTCCATTCCCTTCCTGTTTTTCTTTAAATAGGTTTTCAAAATATGTGTCTCACTGCCAATGTTAAGTTGAATCTTAGGTACCTGATTTTGTTTGATGTAACTGTCTGTGAGATTTTTTGTTTTCTTCATATTGTATTTTAAGTGAACAGATTAATACAACAGAGTTTTTGTACATCGATTTTACTTTCTGTCACTTTACTATGTCTGGCATTTCCAAAAATGTAGTTTTAGTGTAGTATTTAGGGATGCTCTGTTCTTTATCATGTTGTCTTCAAGTGCAATGGTATCTTGCAGTTCTTATTTTTCCTATGTCGATTACTCTTTTAATCTTTTTAATCTTTTTTTGCCCAATTTATGTTACAAGGACTTCATATACTATGCTGAATGGCAGTGGTGAAAGTGTGCATTTTTCTATTTTTTGTTTTAAATTTTAATTTTTCTCCAATTTTTATTTAAGCACTGCGATTTTCCATACAATTAATAATAGAATTTGAGGCATAAAATGATACAACATCATACTCACCACCAGAGAGTCAACATTTTTCCACCAATGGCTCAATGTCCCATCCATCATATACTCACTGGGAACTGAGTAATGTAGGTTGACTTTCAGGATCTATTACCACTAGCCAATTGTTATTCCCTTATTGTGTTTCTACATACCCAACATATAAGAGAAATACCTCTGTATTTGTCTTTTTCATCTATGTCTAATGGAAATGAAACAAAACTCCTAAACTCTGACAACAGAAATACAGTTATCAAGTTTGTTGGCAGAAGTGCTGATTGGGTGGAATAAAAGCACAATAAGAACAGTGGTGCATTGTCTTTTGAAGCTTGGTGGTGCTGGAGTTGCACACCGAAACATAAATTTAACACTATATGAAAAAAACTATGTAGTTCAATAATGATAAAATTAATTATTATTAACTACTTTTGAGTTGGAGCGATAGCACAGCGGGTAGGGTGTTTGCCTTGCACATGGCCAACCTGGGTTCGATTCCTCTGTCCCTCTTCAGAGAGCCCAGCAAGCTACTGAGAGTATCCTGCCCACACGGCAGAGCCTGGCAAGGGACCCATGGCATATTCGATATGCAAAAACAGTAACAACAAGTCTCACAATGTTACTGGTGCCCCGCTCAAGCAAATCGATGCACAATGGGACAGCAGTGCTACAGAGTTAACTACTTTTAAAAGATTAAAATTTTAAGTAAAAACAGTAACAAAGCATTGTAGGGTTTATAGTATGCACAGACACTAAATGTGTGTCAATAATTTTTAAAATGTGTCAAGACAAAAAGTATACAAACTTGGTCAAGATAAAAATCATACAAATAATAGCAAAAAGGCATAGTAAGATAACTCAAAGAGGAGTGCATGCTTTGAATTCAGGAAGCCTGGATTCAATCCCTGATTCTACCTGATCCCATAAGCACTTCGAAGAATGACTCTGCCAAGCAAGAATTGGAAGGAACTCCTGAGTGCTGTGAAGAATGACCATAAAACCCATCCTTTCAATGATAGCAAAATAAAATTATTTATTTTAGGGTTGGTATACTACAGATGATGCAGCATAATACTTGGGGGCCTCCAAAGTGGTGCTCAGGAAGTTTATCTTCCACCCCCAGGCATTTTCAGCCAAACAAGTTGTTGGTTCAAGGATAGACTGATGCTCAACTGCCAGGGTATGGGATTATCCAGCCACCCTGCTGGTGTACAGTGGGTGTCTACACATTTGGTGATGCTCAGGGATCACTCCAGGCTCTGTGCTCAGAATGTTACTGAGGGTATCAAAGTTTAGCCACATGCAAGGCAAGCACTCTACCCACTGTACTATCACTCTGGTCCCACAATTATTATTATGTTTTTGTTTGTTTGTTTTAGGGCCAGCCCAGCAGTGCTCAGGCCTCACTCCTGGTCCTGAACTCAAGAATATTCTCATAGTAGTACTTAGGGCATCATAGGGGATGCCAGGGATTGAGTCCACGTTGGTCTCATGCAAATGAATGTGCCCTACCCACTATACTAACACTCTGACTCCTAGAACCATTATTTTAAGGAAGACTTTCTGAGGTAAAACTTAGTAACTTAGAGTTTTTTTATAAATAAACATCGTGTGTCCTTTGTTAACTTGATTCCTATGTATCTGTTTTAGTTATTTTAAGCTGTGGCATATTTTTTTAATTTCTTCCTCTTCAAGTTTGTTATTTGCACATAGAATGGCAACCTGTTCTTGTGTGTCTTTCCTTTGTTTTGATCCTGTGTTTGTTATCCTTAAAATTTACAGCAGACTTATCAGAGGAAACATTCCAGGTCCAACGTCATTGGTGAGATACAGCGAAAAAATTCAATGAAATGAACATCTAACCAAGGATAATTTATCCAGCCAGAATCCAATTCAGATCTGAAGGATCAATACACAATTTCACAAATTGAGAAACAACTCAACGATAGCACAGCGGGTAGGGTGTTTGCCTTGCACGCAGCTAACCTGGGTTCGATTCCCAGCATCCCATATGGCCCCCTGAGCACCACAAGGGGTAATTCCTGAGTGCAGAGCCAGGAGTGACCCCTGTGCATCGCCAGGTGTGACACAAAAAGCAAAAAAAAAAAAAGAAACAACTCAAGAACTTAATAGATTCAAAACCATCTTTAGAAGAAGAACTGGATGGGTTACTTTAAGACAAGATAAGCCCCTCAAGTATGCCAAACTCCTGTAGAAATATATCAAAAAACTAAGAAACAATACTCTCTCAATGTAAATGGGCTAAATGCATAAATTAAGAGACCAAGAGTTACAGGATGAATTAGAAAATAGAACCCAACACTCTGGTGACTGGAAGAAACATATTTGAACAGTCAGAGCAAACACAGACACACTGGTAGAACCTTACAAGAAAAAATAATACAACCCCATAAAAATGTGGAGAATAGATTTTAAAAACTTCCTAAAAGAGGGCATTCAAATGGCCAAAAGGTATATTTTAAAAGTGCTCTATATCATGAATTATCAGGAAAACACAAATAAAAATAATAATATATCATCTCACACCAAAGACACTTGCACACCTCCAAAAGAACAACCAATACTGGCATAGATATTGACAGAAAGGGACTCTAATTCACTGCTGGTTGGAATGCCAATTGGTCCAACCTTTCTGGAAAACAATATGGACATTCCACAAAAATTACAAATTTAGCTTTCATATGACCTAGCATTACTGTTCCTGGGAAACTGGACCCAAAACACAATGCAGAAAACCATCTTCACTTTTTGTTGTTCATTACAGCACTACTTACATTAACCAGAATCTGGGAAAAACCCAAGTGCCTGAGGACACATAATTGGATAAAGAAACTATGGTACATCTACACAATGGAACACAACATAGCTGTTGGGAAAAAATGAAGTCACAAAATTTGCTTATCCACAGAAGGCATAGAGTATCTTCCTGAGTGAAATGAGTTTGAGGGAGTGGAACAAAGAATGATTGAACCCATTTGCTGAATTAAAAAAAAGCATAGTGTGTAAATAATACCCAAAGAGAGTAGAAGTAAGGACCAGGAAAACTGGTCCGTGTTAAGTAGCTTTCCACAAATGGGTAGGGGGTTGTTCAGTTAGGACAGAGAAGGGACCACTATGACAATGACAGATGGAAATTATCATTCTGAATAAGAACTGAGTGCTGAAAGGATGTAAAGTGATATGCATAATAATCTTTCAGAAACAGTATTTCAAACCACAGTGCCTAAAAGGGAAATGATGGAGGGAGGGAGGGAGGGAGGGAGGGAGGGAGGAGGTGAGGGAGAGAGAGAGAAAGAGAGAGAGAGGGGAGGGGAGAGAAGAAAAGTGTCTGCTATAGAGGCAAGTTGTGCAGGTAGGGAAGAAGGACAGGTGGGAGGGAAATTGGGGCAACTGGTGGTAGGAAATATGAACTGATGAAGAGATGGGTGCTGAAACTCAATCATTAACAATTTTTAACTATACATCACACTGATCCAATTAAAATAATTTAAAATTTTGGTGAAATTAATATGATTCCAAAAGCTCAAAGAAACTCCAAACATGATGAACACAAAGAAAACTAAGCCCAGTATTAACCAAAGTACTAAATACCAACACTTTTTAAAATCTTGAAACCAGTTTTTTTAATAACACATTATGTAATGAAAGAAAGAAAAAATAACCATGGATTTCTCCTTAGAAACCATAGGAGTTTGTCCTCAGGTGTGGGATCCCCAGAGGCGCCCCCACCCTAATCCCCAACCCGCCACCCATATGCGAATTACACCCAGCATCCCTGCACTGACATCTGACCCCTCAGTGCAGCCCCTGCAGTGCCCAGGCTTGCTGCTTAGGTGTGTGACCCTGGAGGTGCCCCAAACGCGTGCCCTAGCTCCAGCCCTCCAGCCAGACTTGGACTCCCAGGAAACCAGAGGGCGTGGCCTCTGGATGCCAAGGCAACAGTTATTTTCCCCTTTCCCAGTACTCTGGACTCAAAAATAAATCTCCATTACCTAACTCTGCGAGAAAATCCTGGCTATCTCAAATATAATACGCCAATACTCCACTAGCCTATTTCAATTTCACCAAAATACCGGTGAACACAAGAAGCAGTACAAGCCTATTATAAAAGAATACATCCTCTGAAGCTTCAATAGAGGCCTGACATAAGTCACAGAGGAGATCCTAAGAGGAAGGTTGTATTCTAGAAGAGAAAAATGACGACTATCATCGACTGAACTCATCCAGAATGCTTTCGTGAGCAAGAGGGGAATATTGATAGTGAACTGGAAGGTCCACCTCCATACTACCACAACAATATGAATAAACAGTACAAATCCCCAGCACGAGGAGAGGATGAAGAAAAGCATTCAGAAGCCTCAACAGGGGCTTCTGTTGAAATACGATCTCTCTGCTATAGAATTCAGAGATGAAATGTTGCAGATGTTCAATGAACTCAAAGAAATGGTGGAACAGGCATCCAGTAAATTAAAGGAGGACATGAAAGAAAGAGTGGAATGGACAGCATGAAAATACAGGAAGAAATAAAAGCAGAAATAAGAAAGCTACACACAGAAATGTCACCAATAAAGGATTCAGTATATGAAATAAAAAACTCAGTGGGTGCCCTCAACAGTAGAATGACTACAGCCGAAGACAGAATCAGTGAGCTTAAAGATGAGCTGCAGAAATCTTACAGGCAAAAATAAGTGAGAAAAGACTTTAAAATAGCTCTAGGATGAATCAGAGACCTAGGGGATGAATGCAAGAGGAAAATCATAAGAATAATTGGAGTACCAGAAGGACAGAGAGGCAACCCCAAAGAAAAAAGCATAGTCAACGATATCATTGTTGAGAAGTTCCCAGAGCTGGATAATGCAGACATTCATATCCAAGGAGCCTGAAGGTTGACAGGCAAAAGAGAACCCAATAAAAAGACTTAAGACATATCATAGTCAGAAATATGGATGCCCTGGATAGAGATACAATACTGCAAGCAGAAAGGTCAAAGAAGGAAATCACATACAAAGGAGTACACCTTAGGTTTACAGCAGATTTATCAGAGGAAACCTTCCAAGGCCGAAGACAGTGGTGGGATATAGTGAAAAAAAACTCAATGAAATGAACCCCTACCAAGAATACTTTATCCGGCTAAACTCTCACTCAAACTCGAAGGAACCATACACTATTTCTCGGATAAACAACAGCTCAAGAAATTCATAGACTCAAAAGCTAACTTAAAAGAAGGACCGAAGAGGCTACTGTAAGAAAAGGAAAACCCCTATAAGTACAATAAACCTCTACAGAAAGATGGCACAAAACTCCATTACAATAATCTCTCTCAACATCAATGGTAAAAATGCACCAAATAAGAGACACAGAGTGACAAAATGGATTCAGAAACTGAACCCAACATTCTGCTGCCTACAAGAAACACATCTGACAGTCAGAGAAAACACAGACTCAAAGTCAAAGGATGGAAAACAATCCTGCAAGCAAACAACATCCTCAAAATAGCCAGGGTGGCCCTATTAGTATGCGAAAACAGATTTCAGGTTGAACAAGATTAGGAAGGACAGCAAAGGTCATTTTTCATAATCAAGGGATATGTACAGCAGGAAGAAATCAGGCTCCTAAATGAGGGACCAACTAAATACTTAAAAAAACTGCTAACAGATTTTAAGGAGGAAATAGTTAGCAAAATAATAGTAGATGAAGACTTTAACAACACCTTATTCATGTCTGGATAGATCAACAAGATTAAAACTCAGCAAGGAAACAATGCTTTTGAAGAAATAAGTAAAAGAGAGAGATCTATACAGGGCTTTACATACCCCCCTTCGAAAAGAATACACATTTTTCTTTCCAGTGCACACAGAATATTTTCCAAAATAGACCACGTGCTGGGTCACAAAACATACCTCAATGGAATCAGTAAGATACAAATTCTATCATCTATCTTCTCAGAACATGATGCGCTGAAGATAGAAGCTAATCACAAACAGATGCGGAAAACCAAATCAAACACCTGGAAATTTAACAACTCAATGTTGAACAACGAGTGGGTCAGGGAGAAAATCAAGGGTGAAATCAAACGGTACCTGGAAACAAATTAGATTGAAGGCCGAGCTACCAGAACCTGTGGGACGCAGATAAATCCATGGTAAGCAGAAAATTCATAGCTCTGCAAGTATTTCTCAGGAAGAAGAAACGACCCACATAAATTACTTGACTTCACAGCTAAGTATCTTAGAAAAGGACCAAAAAAGGAGCCCAAACCAGGCAGAAGGAAAGAAATAGTAAAACTTAGAGCAGATATCAACAAGCTGGATTCCCAAAAAACATTCCAAAAGATCAATGAAATCAAGAGCTGGATCTTTGAGAAAATAGACCATATTGATAAACCACTAGCAAGAGTCACAAAAAAAGACAGAGAATCCTAATAAACTGAATCAGGAATGAAAAGGGACATCACAACAGAAACCAAAGAAATTCAAAAGATCATCAGAGACTACTTTGAAAATCTGTAAGCCAAAGAAACAAGAGAAACTACAATAAATGGGTAAAATCCTGGATTCCTATAATCTCCCAAGGCTGAACCAAGATTTGGAATACCTGAATAGACCTATTACTGTTAAGGAAATTTAAAGAGTAATCAAAAGTCTTCCCAAAAACAAAAGATCAAGTTCAGATGGATTCACTAGCAAGTTCTTCAAAACATTTAAAGAGGAACTATTGGGGTTGGAGTGATAGCACAGCAGGTAGGGCGTTTGCCTTGCACACGGCCGACCTGGGTTCGAATCCCAGCATCCCATATGGTCCCCTGAGCACCACCAGGAGTAATTCCTGAGTGCAGAGCCAGGAGTAACCCCTGAGCATCGCCGGGTGTGACCCAAAAAGCAAAAAATAAAATAAAATAAAATAAAGAGGAACCATTGTCAGTTCTCAAGCTTATCCAGAAAAGTGAAGTAACAGAAACTCTCCCAAAGAACTTCTATGAGGCATATATCTCCCAAATACCAAAAGCAAACAGAGACACACACACAAAAAATTACAGGCTGATAATCCCGATGAACACGGATGTGAAGATCCTCAACAAAATATTAGCAAATAGAATCTGACAGTCATCAAATACATCATACATAACGACCAAGTGGGGTTCATCCCAGGGATGCAAGGATGGTTTAACATTCAGAAATCTATCAAAATAATCCATCATATCAACAAAAGAAAAGATAAAACAATATGATAATATCAATAGATGTAGAGAAAGCATTTGACAAGATCCAGTACCTGTTTTTGATGAAAATTCTCACCAAAATGGGCACTGAAGGAACTTTCCTCAATATAGTCAAAGCCTTCTACCACAAGCCTAGGGCAAGCATTATCCTCAATAAGGAAAAACTAAGAGCCTTCTCTCTAAAATCAGGGACAAGACAAGAATGCCCACTCTACACACCACTTCTGTTCAATACAGTACTGGAAGTACTTGCAATAGTGATCAGGAAAGAAATAGATATTTAGCGCTTCCAAATAGGAAAGGAAGAAATTAATCTCTCACTATTTGCAGATGATATGATACTATATTTAGAAAACCCTAAAGCCTCTACAAAGAAGCTCCTAGAAACAACAGATTTGTACAGTAAGGACACAGACTACAAAATCAATACCCAAAAGGCCATGGCTTTCCTGCACGCGAACAATAAAAGAGAATAAAATGACATGGAAAAAGCAATCTCATTCACAATCATGCCTCAGAAAATCAGGTACCTCGGAATCAGTTTAAATAAGTAGGTAAAGCACCTGTACAAAGAAAACTACAAAATGCTACTTCACAAAATAAAAGAAGGCATGAGGAAATGGAAATATATCCCCAGCTCATGGATTGAGAGAATTAACATTGTCAAAATGGCAATACTCCCCAAAGCACTGTACAAATTCAATGCGATCCCTATAAAGATACCCATGAAATTCTTCAAAGAAATGAATCAAACACTCCTGAAATTCATATGGAGCAACAAAACCCCATGAAAATCTAAAGCAATTCTGGGGAAAAAGAAGATGGGAGGAATCACCCTCCTCAATCTCTAACTCTACTACAAAGTGGCAATAACTAAAACAGCATGGTACTAGAACAAACGCAGAGCCGCAGACCAATGGAACAGGGTGGAATATCCTTACACATACACTCAAATACATGATATCTAATCTTTGATAAGGGAGCAAGATATGTGAAGTGGAGCAAGGTAAGCCTCTTTAAAAATGGTGCTGGCTAAAATGGACAGCTACATACAAAAATATGGGCTCAGACCTCTACCTAACACCATGCACAAATGTCAGATCAAAATGGATTAAACACATCAACATCAGACCAGAATCCATAAGATACATTGAAGACAAGGTTGGCCAAACCCTCCACAATACTGAAGCTAAAGGTATCTTCAAGATGACACCCCACTGACCAAACAAGTGGAAACAGAGATAAACAAATGGGACTATCTTAAACTAAGAAGCTTCTGCACCTCAAAAGATACAGTGACCAGAATACAAAGACAATCTACAGAATGGGAAATGATATTGACCCAATACCCATCTGATAAGGGGTTAATATCAAGGTTATACAAAATTACTGATTGAACTCTACAAGAAGAAAACACTCAACCTCATCTGAAAATGGAGCAATGAAATGAACAGAAGCTATCTCAAAGAAGAAATCTGAATGGTCAAAAGCACATGAAAAAATGCTCTTCATCACTAATCATCATGGAGATGCAAATCAAAACAACTATGAGATATCATCTCACACCCCAGAGACTGTCCCACATCCAAAACAACAAAAGCAACCAGTGTTGGCAAGGATGTGGGGAGAAAGGGACTCTCCTTTCCTGCTGGTCGGAATGCCGACTGGTTCAATCCTTTTGAAAAACAGTATGAGCACTTCTGAAAAAATTAGAAATTAAGCTCCCATTTGACCCAGCATTACAGCTTCTGGGAATATATCCAGGAGATGCAAAAAGGTATAGTAGAGTTTTCAAAAAGGGCTGAACCAGTCGGCATTACGACCAGCAGTTAACGAGAGTACCTTTCTCCCAACATCCACGCCAACACTGGTTGCTTTTGTTCTTTTGCATGTGGGCCAGCCTCTGTGGTGTGAGATGATATCTCATTGTTGTTTTGATCTGCATCTCCCTTATGATTAGTGATGTAGAGCATTTTCTCATATGCCCTTTAGCCATACAGATTTCTTCTTTGAGAAAGTTTCTGTTCATTTCATTGCCCCATTTTCTGATGGGGTTCTATGTTTTCTTCTAGTGGAGACCAATCAGTGCCTTATATAACCTTGATATTAACCCTTTGTCAGGTAGGTTTTGGGGAAATAATCTTTTGCATTCTGTAGATTGTCTTTGTGTCCTGGTTACCATTTCTTTTGAGGTGCAGAAGCTTCTTAATTTAAGGTAGTAGCATTTGCTTACCTCTCTTTCCACTTGACTGTTCAGTGGTGAGTCATCTTTCAGGATACCTTTAACTTCAATGTTGGAATGGATGTTTCTCAAAAAACTAGAATTTGAGCTCCCATTTGACACAGCATACCACTTTTGGGAATATGCCCCAGAGGTGCAAAAATAGTAGAATAGAAGTGACATCATCTGTACTCGTATGTTCATGGCAGCACTGTTTACAATAGCCTGAATCTGTAAAAAACCTGAGTGTCCGAGAACAGATGACTGGCTAAAGAAACTCTAGTACATCTACATAATGGAATACTATGCAGCTGTTAGAAAAGATGAAGTCATGAAATTTGGATATAAGTGGATTAGCATGGAAAGTATCATGCTAAGTGAAATGAGTCAGAAAGAGAGGGGCAGACATAGGAAGACTGCACTTATTTGTGGAATATAAAATAACAAAATGGGAGACTAATACCCAAAGTTAGTAGAGATAAGGATCAGGAGTATTGTTCCATGGCTTGGGTGCGGGCCTCACATGCTGGGGCAAAAGGCAGTTCAGATAGAGAAGGGACCACCAAGTAAAGGATGCTTAGAGGACCCGCTCAAGATGGGAGATGTGTACTGAAAGTAGACTTTTGACCAAACATACTTAATACCTGCATTGCAGACCACAATACCCTAAAGGAGAGAGAGAGAAAAAAAGGGAATCTGCCTGCCACAGAGGCATGGGGTGGTGGTGGGGGGGGGGGCTTGGCGGTTGTGAGAAGGGCGTTGGGAACATTGTTGGTGGAGAATAGGCACTGGTGGAGTGCTAGGTAATCGATCATTGTATGACTGAAAAGCAAGCACGAAAGTGTGTAAGTATATAACTGAATCTCACGGTGATTCATTAAAAAATGTAAAAAATAAAAGAATAAAATAACATAAACTTTGGCAAGCTAGCTGTGGCATATTCAATATGCCAAAAACAGTAACAACAAGTCTAACAATGAAGACATTACTGGTGCCCACTCGAGCAAATTAATGAACAATGAGAGGATAGTGCTATGATATGCTATACTTTAAAATATAAAATAGTACAGTAGAAATGACATCTGCACTTGTATGTTCATTGCAGCACTATTTACAATAACCAGAATCTGGAAAACTCCCAAGTGCATGAAAATAGATGACAGGTTAAAGAATTTTTGGTGCATATACACAATGGAATACTATGCAGCTGTTAGAAAGGATGAAGTCATGAAATTTGCATACAAGTGAATCAACACAGAGAGTATCATGCTAAGTGAAATGAGTCAGAAAGAGCGGGACAGACATAGAACAATTGCACTTATTTGTGTGGAATATAGCGAAACAGAATAGAGAGATTCACCCAACAAAAGTAGAGATGAATATGAGGAGGATTGCTCCACGACTTGGAAGCCATCCTTACATGCTGGAGGAAAAGGCAGCTCAGATAGTGAAGGGACTACCAAGTATGGGGTGCTTGGAGGGCCCACCTGGGATGGAAGATACATGCTGAAAGTAGACTATAGACCGAATGATGGCCATTCAATACCTCTATTGCAAACCACAACACCCATAAAAAGAGAGAGAGAAATCAAAATGGAATGCCCTGCCATAGAGGTGGGGTGGGGTGGGGGGCTGGGTGTGGGTGGTGGGACAGATACTGGGATCATTGTGGTGTAGAATGGGCACTGTTGAAGGGATATGTACTTAATTAATCATTGTATGACTGAAACATAAGCACAGACGTTTGTAAATCTGTAACTGTACCTCACAGTGATCCATTAAAAATAAATTAATAATTTTAAAAATAATGAAAAGCGGAACGATAGCACAGTGGGTAGGGCGTTTGCCTTGCACACGGCCAACCCGGGTTCGATCCCCGGCACCCATATGGTCCCCCAAGCACCGCCAGGAGTAATTCCTGAGTGCAAAGCCAGGAGTAACCCCTGAGCATCGCTGGGTGTGACCCAAAAAGCAAAATAATAATAATAATAATAAAAAGCATGAGAAGAAAGAAAGAAAACATGCTCTTCATCACTAAACATCAGGGGGATGCAGATCAAAACAACAATAAGATATCATCTCCCACCACAGAGACTGGCCCACATCCAAAAGAACAAAAGCAACGAGTGTTGGCATGGATGAGAGGAGAAAGGGAATCTGCTTCACTTCAGGTGAGAATGCCACCTGGGTAGCCCTTTTGGAAAACAGTATGGACGTTTCTCAAAAGATTAGATATTGAGCTCTCATTTGACCCAGCAATACCACTTCTGGGAATATATCCCGGAGATGCAAAAAAAGTATAATAAAAATGACATCTGCACTTTTACGTTTATTGCAGCACTGTTTACAGTAGTGAGAATCTCAGAGAAAAAAAAAAAAAAACGAGTGCCCGAGAACAGATGACTGGTTAAAGAAACTCCGGCACATCTACACGATGGAATACTATGTAGCTGTTAGAAAAAAATGAAGTCATGAAATCTGCATATAAGTGGATCAACACGGAGAGTATCATGCCAAGTTAAATGAGTCAGAAATAGAGGGGCAGACATAGAAGGACTGCACTCATTTGTGGAACATAAAGTAACAGTATGGGAGACTAACACCGAAGGATAGTAGAGATAAGGACCAGGAGGATTGCTCCATGGCTTGGAAGCTAGCCTCACATGCTGAGGGAAAAGGCAACTGAGAAAGAAAAGGCACCACAAGTAATGGATGCGTAGAGGGCACGTTCAGGATGGGAGATGTATGCTGAAAATAAACTATAGACCGAACATGATGGCCACTTAATACCTGTATTGGAAACCACAGCACCCAAAAGGAGTATCACTGTATCACTGTCATCCCATATGCTCATCAATTTGCTCGAACGGGCACCAGTAACGTCTCCAATGTGAGAATTGGTTTTACTGTTTTTGGCATATCGAATATGCCACAGGTAGTTTGCCAGGCTCTGTCACGAGGGTGAGATACTCTCTGTAGTTTGCCGAACTCTCGAAGAGGGATGGAAGAATCAAACCCAGGTGGGCCGTGTGCAAGGTAAACGCCCTACCTGCTGTGCTATCACTCCAGCCACCCAAAGGGAGAGAGAGAGTAAAAGGGAATGCGCCTTCCACAGAGGTGGGAAAGCTGTTGAGGTTGGGGGCGTGGGAGAGATACTGAGAATATTGGTGGTGGTGAGTGGGCACTGGTAGAGGGATGGGTGCTCGATCATTGTATGACTGAAACTTAAGCATGAAAGTTTGTAAGTCTTTAACTGTATCTCACGGTGATTCATTAATTAAAAAACAATATTCCATTGTGTAATTGTAGAATAAAATCCAAATTCCATGTGTCGTGCTTTCTCAGTTTCTAAAGCTACCTCCTATGTAGTTGAGTTATCCTATTAGGTTATACAATTATACAATTCTAGTTATTACAATTCATTATATGTAAAAATGACCAAAATACAAAAATAAATGTAGTAAGCATTTTAAAGCCTTTACAGATGGAATATTTCTCCATCAAAGCCAAACTGAAGAGATCACAGATCTCTTGTTCGTCTCCAGAATCCAAAGCTAAGACAAAAACAAAAGCTGTTATGACAGATCCTTGCTGATGTGATGATCTTCAACAACTTTAGCTCAAGAGGACGTGCTTTGAACCACTCCATGGGTTTTCTGATTCTGACACATTGCCTGGACAGCTTAATACTATATTCCAAAAGTTTTTCCAATGTCTATGAACACCAAGTTCACACACCAATCCTACTTCATTGTTTTAATGACTAACATCATTTTGCTTGCCATGCAGCATTTATAATAATTTCCTTTTCTTAAAAATATTTGTATTATTAAATGTACCTCTTTTATAGCAGTTCAGGTAACTTGGTCATAATAGTGTTAAAGTTTATGCTTTTGATTCACATGTTGCACCTTTAGCAATATCACAATATGAGGACTCTATGCCATTGTTTTAATTGTAATCCATTGGCAGAGGTTATCAACTGCTTTTTATTTTGTGTGCTATTTTGCTCACTTTCACATGTAGTTCATTTAATAACTAGAATTGTATTGCCTAATAGGACACAAAAAACTGTAAACTCAGATGCTATATGGGGGTTGACTGTGGAAAATGAGAGGGCATGGCTTGTGGAGTTTGGCTTTTATTCTATAATTGTTATAATGTTACTTCTAGTAAAACCTCTTCCTCTGCCATCACCTCCAACACATTTTTTATCAGTTCTGTGTGTAAGTCTAAAAAGTTTGTTATGTTAGATACTGTCCATGCCCTTGCTTTATTTCTTTATATACCATGTATGACTCAGATCATTTGATGTGTGTCATTCTCCCTCTGACTTATTTTACTTCACATGATACCCTCTAGTTCCATGCATATTACAGCACAATGTAATATTTAATAAAGATTTAATCCTTCCTTGTAAAAAAGAAACTACTGAAGTTCAGAGACAGCTGGAAAACATATTTAATGTACTAGGCAAATAGAACTGTGAACAAAGATATCTATGTACACTGAAATAAAGGTGAAATAAAGGCACTTTAGGTGAAGAAAACTAAGACAATTATCCCTAGCTGGGCTGCTTTGAGGAAAATTCTTCTACATAAAGGGGAATTATATCAGAGGAAATGTTACATATAGAGAAGTGATAGAAGAACTGGAGGAAGAGTAGGTATTGGCTACAGATTAAAAATTACACTTGGGGGCAAGATATAAAACAGTGGGCAAGGCCCTTACTTTGAGTGTGGCTGACTTGCTTTCAATTATGAGGAGCCCATATGGTCCCCTGAGCTCTAACAGTAGTGATCCCTGAATGGAGAGACACGACTTAGCCCTGAGCACTGCTGAGTATGGCACAAAAAAAGAGAAAATTACACTTGAGGCCAGAGTTCAACAGCTCTGCATACAGGAGACCTGGTTTTATCCCTACTACTGCACGGTCCCCAAGGACCACTGGTAGAAAAAACTGTTCTCTGAGCCAGTTGTTTTCTGGGTATCACTGATTGTAGCTCCCCCAAAATTACGTCAATCTTTTAAAAGTCCATAAAACTCATAATATGGGTATTAGAATTTTCAGTGTGTACAGACATAATACCTAAAAGAAAAATAGTGTAAGTGTATTAGGTTATATGGTAATTACAGTTTTCTCAAAGTAGTACAGTGTTAACTCAATGTAGACTATGCAATGTAGAGTATGTGTTTTGCAATTCAAATGCCAAAATACATATGTAGCAAGCCAGCAACAGATTAATTAAACTGACTCAAAAATTCAGATAGAAGCCAGAGACACAGCACAGTGGGTTAGGCACTTGAGTTGCCTGTGGTCACCGTAACCACATATACTCCCCTGAGCACTACCAGAAGTGTGATCCCTGAGCATAGAGCAGGGATCTATGAAAAATCCGTGAAAACAACCACATTTGGCCCCAAACAAAAAATAAATTATCCCCATAAGCAGAAAAAAGGAAAATAACAGCATAAGGATCAGAGTAGACAATATGAAAGCAATGATAAAAGAGCAGAATAAAAGACAGCCATCCCAATAATTGTATTGCATGTAAAGTTTCCAAAAGAATACCTAGTAAAAGTCAGATATTGCTTTTTTTATTTTATTGAATCACTGTGGGATAGTCACAAGCTTTCATGTTTGGGTTACTATCTCACAATGATCAAACACCCATCCCTCCACCAGTGCATATTCCCCACCACAAATATCCCCGGTATACCCCCCCTTTCCCATCCTTCCCCTGCATCCATAGCAGACAAAATTCCCCATACTCTCTCTCTACTTTTGGGCATTATAGCTTGCAACACAGACACTGAGAGGTCATCAGGTTTGGTCCATTATCTACTTTCGGCATGCATCTCCCATCCCAACTGGTTCCTCCAGCCATCATTTTCTTAGTGATCCCGTCTCGATTCCATCTGCCTTCTCCCCTCTGCTCATGAAGCAGTCTTCCAGCTATGGGGAAATCCTCCTGGCGCTTGTATCTACTGTCCTTGGGTGTCAGCCTCATGTGATGTTATTCTATACACCACAAATGAGTGCAGTCCCTCTATGTCTGTTCCTCTCTCTCTGACTCATTAAACTTAGCATAATACTCTCCATGTCTATCCATTTATAAGCAAATTCCATGACTTCATCTCTCCAAAGAACTGCAGAGTCTTCCATTGTGTAGATGTACCAAAGTTTCTTTAACCAGTCATCTGTTTTAGGGCACTCGGGTTGTTTCCAGATTTTGGCTATTGTGAACAATGATGCAATGAATATATAGGTACAGATGTCATTTCTACTGTATTCTTTTGCATCCTCGGGATTTATTCCCAGAAGTGGTATTGTGGGGTCATATGGAAGTTCAATTTCTAGTTTTTGAAGGACTGTCCATATTGTTTTCCAGAAAGGCTGAACCAGTCGGCATTCCCACCAACAGTAAAAGACTGTCCCGTTTTCCCCACATCCACGCCAGCACTGGTTGTTTTTGTTCTTTTGAATGTATGCCATTCTCTGTGGTGTGAGAAAAAGTGATAAAACTAAAAAGGATAAGTGGCTAAATTGATAATCATAGTTTGAGATTTTAATATTCATTTTCAGGGAAGTCAATAAAAAAGTAGATCAAAAATCAGTACACAAATAACGTTGTACAATCCTATTAGCCACATTTTTTTCATTGACATTCAAAACAAAGCAAGTGTAGAATAGTCTACAAATACACAAAACTTCACTAGGTTAAATTATATCTAGTTCATGAAAAAAACTCAAAGAGTTTTCTTAGGTATGGCAAAATGCATTACGCTAAACCTGTATTAACCTTTTAAATTGTATAGTTCAGTAATGTTAAGTATATTTACACCGTGTAACATATATCCAGAATTTTATTACCTTGCAATTCTGAAATTCAATCCATTAAGCAACTCCTACCTTCCCCTTCCACATAAGCCTAATAATCAGGTCCATCCACATTTCATCATATAATAGCAGGATTTTGTTGCCTTTTTAAAAAGATGACGATGACACAGCTAAATAAATATGTAGCTATATTACAGAGTCCAGATTCAAAATGGATTCGGACAGTGGATTCAAATTAGTTAAGTGAAATGTGACATCAATGCATGTAAAGTCTCACATCTACATTTCAAAAGTACAGCTAACATCACTAATAACTAAAATAAAAGCATCTTTATAACTTTATGTACTTCATATTTTTTCAATTCACTCAATATTTCAGTAAAACTTGTATTTATTATTAGCTATTTTTAAAATGGAGAAATCAAAACTTAGAGAAAAATCTTCAATGTCATATAGATAGGAAATTTCTGAAGTGACAAACAAACTCAGCTGAATGAACTTCCAAGCCTAGTATTTGCATACTATTGTTTCTCACAATAATACAATAAATAAACTCGATATGATGAAATCTTAGATAACTGTCTCTGATACTGAATTCACTACTATCTTAATATAAATCATTGGGACCACAGAAATACAATGCTAGGAACCATACAGTTTTTCTTACCTTTTTATAATATTCCACTGGATGTATATATTGCATCCTTTTGCTTAGGCATTCATCCATCAATGAGCATTTGCGTTCCTCGTACCTCATGACTATTGTGAACAGTGTCGCTATAGTCCTAGGTAAGAATCTGTTTCTTTGAAATCCTGCTTTCCCTTCTTTGTATGTATATAGAGATGTGGGATTACAGGACCATATTTACTTCTTAAGCTTAGAAGTTATTTTTTTTCCTTTAAATGTATCTTTTCATTTTAGGCAGTGTGAATTACAATTCTGTTAATGATAGGGTTCCGTTTTCTGCATTTAATGTTCTAACTACCACACACTCTCTAAACTACCATACCCAGGGACTATTCCCCACCATGATAAACAAGATTCTATAAACCAGTTCTCAGGTTCAAATGGCCTTTGACCATTTGTTATTCCATTACAATGTTTCTTTATATTCCACACATAAGAGATATTGTCTGTATCTATCCCTCTCTCTGACTTACTTCACTCAGCATGTTAGTCTACAGAAAACCTCGTATTATTTTCCATGGTGGTTACACCATATTGAGATACCAGCAATAATGTACAAAATTTTTCTTATGTGCTCAGAAATACTCATTATATTTCAATTTTTTAAATAGTAGCCAGACAATTGGCATTGTTTCTATAAAATTAAATTTAGACAAGGGATGTGACATAGACTTGTATATGTAAGTTTCAGGATTTAATCCCTGGCACCAACAACAAAGTATGCTCACTAACCTCAATAAATTTAAAATAAGATTAGCAACAATGATGTGCAAAATCTTACAAAGATCTGGGAATTAAAAATATCCATATCAGGGGCCAGAGCGATAGCACAGCGGGTAGGGCGTTTGTCTTGCACGCAGCAGACCCGGGTTCGATTCCCAGCATCCCATATGGTCCCCTGAGCATCGCCAGGGGTGATTCCTGAGTGCAGAGCCAGGAGTAACCCCTGTGCATCGCCAGGTGTGACCCAAAAAGCAAAAAAAAAATATCCATATCAGGGGCCGGAGTGATAGCACAGCGGGTAGTGCGTTTGCCTTGCACAGGGCCGACCCGGGTTCGATTCCCAGCATCCCATATGGTCCCCCAAGCACCGCCATGAGTAATTCCTGAGTGCAAAGCCAGGAGTAACCCCTGAGCATCTCTGGGTGTGACCCAAAAAAGCAAAAAAAAAAATCCATATCAATATCTCATGAGTCACAGAAGTATGCTTTTTTAATTTTATGAAATTAACAACTTCATTAAAAATAATGTTGATCCATGGTTTAATATCATGGAAATATAATAACCTACTGGTAAATATGTTGCTACTTTTAATGTTGAAAATCTAATCTTAGGACTGATGAGATGTACAATAGGTAAGGTATTGCCTTGCACACTGCCAACAGGGTTCAATACCCCACATTGCACATGGTCCCCTGAGCATGCCAGGAGTGATCCCTGAGTGCAGAAGCAGAAGTAAGACCTGAGCATAGTCAGTGTGGCCTCAAAACAAACAAGAACAGAAATCCAACCTTATACATAAGAACATACAGCACATCACTAGTCATCAGGGAGATGCAAATCAAAACAACAGTGAAATATCATCTCACACCACAGAGACTGGCACACATCCAAAAGAATAAAAGCAACCAATGCTGGTGTGGATGTGGGGAAAAAGGGACACTCTTTCACTGTTGGTGGGAATGCCGACTGGTTCGGCCTTTCTGGAAAACAATACAGACAGTCCTTCAAAAACTAGAAATTGAGCTTCCATATGACCCCGCAATACCACTTCTGGGAATAAATCCCGAGGATGCAAAAGAATACAGTAGAAATGACATCTGTACCTATATATTCATTGCATCATTGTTCACAATAGCCAAAATCTGGAAACAACGCGAGTGCCCTAAAACAGATGACTGGTTAAAGAAACTTTGGTACATCTACACAATGGAAGACTCTGCAGTTTTTTGGAGAGATGAAGTCATGTAATTTGCTTATAAGTGGATAGACATGGAGAGTATCATGCTAAGTGAAATGAGTCAGAAAGAGAGGAACAGACATAGACGGACTGCACTCATTTGTGGTGTATAGAATAACATCACATGAGGCTGACACCCAAGGACAGTAGATACAAGCGCCAGGAGGATTTCCCCATAGCTGGAAGACTGCTTCATGAGCAGAGGGGAGAAGGCAGATGGAATCGAGACGGGATCACTAAGAAAATGATGGCTGGAGGAACCAGTTGGGATGGGAGATGCATGCCGAAAGTAGATAATGGACCAAACCTGATGACCTCTCAGTGTCTGTGTTGCAAGCTATAATGCCCAAAAGTAGAGAGAGAGTATGGGGAATTTTGTCTGCTATGGATGCAGGGGAAGGATGGGAAAGGGGGGGTATACGGGGTATTTGTGGTGGGGAATATGCACTGGTGGAGGGATGGGTGTTTGATCATTGTGAGATAGTAACCCAAACATAAAAGCTTGTAACTATCTCACGGTGATTCAATAAAATTTAAAAATAAAAAAAGAACATACATCAAAATTTGTGTTATGATTAGTTGTTTCCTGAGCTTTACACTTTGCTAAAATTTTTTTGGGGGGCAACCCACCCAGCCCGACCCAATGTACTATCATTACAGCACCCCCAATGGATAAGATTTAAGGTAAGCTTAAAATATTTTGAAATTAATGAAAAATTAATATAACAACATTTCTAAAATGTAGTTAATACAGCACAAAAAAAGAAAATTTTACCATACATTAGAAGGGAAGGAAGGACTGAAATTAGGAATTCACATTTCAATTTAGAACATGAGAAATGTTGGGGCAGGGGAGATAGTATAGCAGGTAGGGCACTTGCCTTACATGCAGCAGACCAGGGTTTGATTCCTGGCACCCCAATGGTCCCCTGAGCCATCCAGGAGTGATCTCCAAGTCCACAGCAAGGAGCAAGCCAAGAACACAGCCAGATGTGGCTCAGAAAACAATAAATAAATACTAGAAGAAATATCAAATTAGAAGCTGGGGAGACAGTAGAGCAGGTTGGTTGCTTGCCTTGCACTCAGTTGATGTAGGTTCAATCCTTAATAGTATATATGGTCCAGAGAACTGCCAGGAGTGATCACTGAGCAAAGACCCGGGAATAAGCCACACACATAGCATAAGGTGAGGTACAATAACCAAAAGGAAGAAAAAATGAAGCAAATTAAGCACAAGATAGGCAGAATAGAATAATGGAAAAAACTAAAATTTGAAATCAATGAATTTGTTTGCCTCTAATGCTTTTATGTTTTTAATAAAACTAAAATTTAGTCCTTTGAAAAACATTAATAAAAGTGATAAACCTATAGCCAGATTGAAGAAAACAGAGCATATGCAAAATGCAAATAATTGAAATATAAGGGGCATTACTACTGATCTCCACAAATATTAGAAACATAATGAAGTGATTCACAATTAACTATGTCATAAATTAAATGACATAGATAATGCCCCTGTCTCACTTTCCCAATTGGATTTATGTCTTTATTGGTCATTCAAGTGGGGCAAAGGAAGTGTCCTTTTAAAACTCAAGCAAACTGGGAATTTGTCTTACATCTAGTCAGAGGAAACAATAGGGAAAAAGTAGATAAAATAGACCAATTACTTTTAAAAAATTATTAAAACTCACAGAAGATAATGAAAATAATCCAAATAGTCACAAATCTAATTTTAGAAATTGATTCATTGTTTAAAAAAGTCCTAGAAAAACTCTAAAACTAGATGTATTTTTTAAAAATTTACTTTGATTTTTTTTAAATTTTTCATTTTAAAAAAGTTATTCACAATGGAGCTGGAGCGATAGTACAGCGGTTGCGCATTCGCCTTTCACGTGCAGACCCATGTTCAATTCCTCCGCCCCTCTGGGAGAGCCCGGCAAGCTACCGAGAGTATGGAGCCCGCACGGCAGAGCCTGGCAAGCTACCCGTGCATATTGGATATGCCAAAAACAGCAATAATAAGTCTCTCAATGAGAGATGTTACTGGTGCCCGCTCGAACAAATCAATGAGCAACAGGATTCACAATGATTTATTACATTCAATATTCCAACACCAATCCTACCACCCCAGATATCTTTATTGATGAATTCTATAAAATATTTAAGAAATACCCATTTCACTTCCAAGAAATAAAAACCTTGAAAAACCATATTATATGAAGTTATTATTATCCTGACACTAAATATTATCCTGACATTAAAGTCAGACAAACATAATACAAAAAAGAAATTTGTAGACCAATATCATTCTTGAGTAGAGATCTAACATATTCAGTGAAATACTAAAAAGCAGCAATGTAATTTATATAAGACTCATAAGGAAAAGAGGATCCTATCAATAGATAAAAGGCACTTGACAACACACAATATCTATTCCAGATAAAAAAATTAAAACACAGGGGTGGAGACCGGCACTTGCTTTGCATGATGATGAGTCCAGTCTGATCCTAGGTACCACATATGATTCCTAAGTACCATCAGGAGAATTCCTAAACACCACTGGTGTAACCACAAATCCAAAATTAACAAAAATTTTAAAAACTCAGATATTTTGTGAACTAGCAATAGAATTTTTTACTGTCTGATAGAGTATTATGTATGAATTAAATCTAGCTCTGACAATATATTTCCATTAAAAGATATATTGGTTTTCCTCTAGAATCAAAGATAAAACAACGCATGTACCACATGAATTCCATAGTATTAATTCACTATCAATAAATGTTCATATTAGAAAAAAAGAGTGCGCAATTAAAAATTCAAAGCATTCAACTTTATAAGAGCTAGGGGGAAAAAGCAAATTAAGCTTAAAATAAGCAAAGTAAAATAAATTATAGAAACATAAATAATATGCTTTTAAATTGTGAAAAGTTAAAAAAGTTAAGAAATTGATTCAGGCTGGAGAAATGGGGGCAATAAAAACAACTCGATGGCCATTAATTGAACACTATGTTGAAATAAATCAATTTTTTAAAATATGCAAAATTAGAAAAACTCATTGAAGAAGAAATATATGACCTGAGTAGGTCTATATCTACTAAATCAAACTTCCAAAATATAAAACTCTCTAGATTGACATGATTTCACTGCAGAATTCTAACAAATATTTAAAGATGAATTAAAGGATAATAAAACCCAAAACTTTGAAGTAGTCAATTTGATATTTTTTGACATATATGAGCTCCCCATGGCATATTAATATACCAAAACTAGTAATAATGATGGGTCTAATTCCCCTAACCTTGAAAGCCTCCAATGCGGCACCATTGGAAAGGACGAGTAAAGAGAGGTTTCTAAAATCTCAGGGCTAGGACAAATGGAGACGTTACTGAGACCGCTCAAGAAAATTGACAATCAACTGGATGATGATGGTGATGATGATGATGATGATGATGATGATGATGATGATGATGATGATAACTACTCTGCCTAGATAAAGGCAGAGAATTGGGACTTATATATATATATATATATATATATATATATTTTTTCTTTTTAGGGGCTGGAGCAATAGTACAGTGGGTAGGACGTTTGCCTTGCATGCGGCCGACCCGGGTTTGATTCCCAGCATCCCATATGGTCCCCTGAGCACCACTAGGAGTGATTCCTGAGTGCAGAGCCAGGAGTAGCCCCTGTTCATCATCTGGTGTGACCCAAAGAGCAAAAAAAAAGAACATATTTTATATGAAGCAATGGACTAAGTGTATCATACATATCATGTCAGATGTTCCACTAAGATAAAGTCACAAAATAAACAGTTACCTTTTCTTTCACTTATAACCCTAGAAAACTTCCATTTATAACAGCAACAAAAACAACAACACACACCACTTGTTTTTTCTTTTTAGTCTATACCTTGTGATTCTTAGGAATTACTCCTGTTGGTGCTCAGAGGACCATATGGGATGCTGGGAATCAGAACTGGGTCAGCCATGTGCAATGTAAAACACACTACCCACTGTACTATCTCTCCAGCCTATTCACCACTTTTGGAGCTTCTATTTTGTAATCAAAGCTTAACTAAGGTTCTTGCATACAAAGAACTAACATTTTGGTTGTGGAATTAAAACTTGTACTGTCTCATGAGGCCCAAAGGAGTAGACTTTGAGGGCTTGAAAACTGGGTTAGATTTTTAAAGGTAACACAACTTCCTCAAGATAACACATCTCATGTGTACTAGGAAAATTGCTCCATGGCTTGGAAGCTGGCCTCACATGCTGGGGGAAAAGACAGCTCAGATAGAGAAGGGACTACCAAGTAAAGGGTGCTTGCTGGGCCCGCTTGGGATGGAAGAGGCATGCTGAAAGTAGACTATAGACAGAATGATGGCCTCTAAATACCTCTATTGCAAATCACAACACCCAAAAGGAAAGAAAGAGAGAGAGAGTAAAGGAAATGCCCTTCCACAGAGGCGGGGTGTGGTGGGGAGGATGGAATGGGGGTGGTGGGAGGGATACTAGGATCATTGGTGGTGGAGAATGTGCACTGGTAGAGGGATGTGAACTTGAACATTGTATGATTGAAACATAAACACAAAAGTTTGCAAATCTGTGACTGTACCTCACGGTGATTCATTAAAAAATAAAATTTTAAAAAAAGATAACACATTTCAGGATAGAATTCTTACATCGGTCTTGGCAAATTACAATGCTTCTGTCTGAATTTCTACCAAGTCATATAGTTTTGTGCTTTGAAAATCTCTTTAAAATACATCTTTTCCTGGGCCTGGAGCAATAGCACAGCGGGTAGGGAGTTTGCCTTGCACACAGCCAACCCGGGTTTGATTTCCAGCATCCCATATGGTTCCCCGAGCACCACCAGGAGTAATTCCTGAGTGAAGAGCCAGGAGTAACTCCTGCACATTGCCGGTGTCACCCAAAAAGCAAAACAAACAAACAAACAAACATCTTTTCCTGGGCCAGAGAGATAGTGCAAGGGTTATTGAACTTGTTGCAGTTCCATCCTGGTTCTTCATGAGGTTCCTGATAACCACCAAGAATGACCCATGAGTACAGAAATAGAAATAAGCCCTGAACACTGCCAGGTGTGGCTCAAACATGCTCCCCACTGAAAACTCATCTTTTTCAGGATTGATACACTTACATTTATTTGGATATATTAATAAGGAGCTTAAAATACCAAATATTATATATGCATATATGGTATTTAATGAAATAAACCTCCATCAACAAATAACTTTATTATTCAAATGAGTGACTATATAATAAGCAAATAAATTAAAGATAAATTGCTAACAAACGATACAATGAAAATTAAGACATGTCAACAGAGATGATGAACAGGAGAGTTCTGTGTGTTCTAAAGGTGATAGGGGGAAGGATATTTGTGATTTGAGGAAAGACTCAAAACAAATGAGGAAGATAACAAAATTGTGTATATCTGGAGAAAGAACACATTCCATACGGAGGAATCAGAGGATAAATGTCCCAACTCATGGCTAGTCTGTTGGACTGGTACAAAGAGTAAGGGATGAAGAGAGAAAATGCAAATCTTTGTGTAAGCTGTTAAGTACTGTTGAAGGAAGAAACCAGTTGAAGCAGAAGAGAAATATGATTTGACTAATTAGTTTCTAAAGGACCATTGTGGTTGCTGTGTGGAGATTAGAATAAAATGGGAGGATTAAGAGTAGAAGAAAAGGGATCAGTTAGGAGGATACTAGACTAATCTAGCTCAGAGATGATAGTGATTTATAATAAGGTGGTAGCAGTAGGAAGGATGAAAAGTGGCCTGTATAAATGTAGAATGTTGAGTTGATAAAAATGTTAAAGGATTTAGCTATGGGCTGTGGGAGAAAAGAATTGGTGCACAATTGCTAGAGAAATACCGCTCCTTTTATTGGGAGGGGAGGTGGGATCCTGAGCATAGGTAGAGGGCTTAGCTCTAGATAAAAGCATGCATACTTTCTCTATAACAACAGAAAGAAGATATAAGAAACAAGCCAGGGCGCAAGTAAATGAGTAGATGTGAGAAAAGAAATTTGTATAAATTCACAGCACATTATATTTTTCCTTTCTCATTTAATGGAAAAACATAAAGCTGAGCATGAAAAAGACAGGTGAGATAGTGAGATAGACAATAAAGGAGTAGACAGGGACCAGTAAATATTTACCCACTTTGAATAAAATCAACCCAAATACAGTTAATTCACCAAATTCTCAGCACTTCTATATCAATTTCATTGAGCTGAGCTGTGTTCATTTTGTTTACTCGGTATATGTACATCTTTGCTCTGTAATTGCTCTAGTTCCTTCATTTTAAATACTCAGCCTATTGGTACTCTATAAGTACTTCAACTTACTCCTAAAAATAATAGATACAAACTATCCATTGATTTAAAAGAGAAACCTCTCTATCTACAGGGTTTGACAGTGATTTATATATGGATCCCACTGCCTCAGGATTGACAGATTGAAACAGAGAATCTAATCTGCCAAAAACTTCAGGTACACAGATATTTGTGGCTGAAATTCAAGGCCTTCTCAAGTTTGAATGGGTGACCTCCCTACATTCTCGTACATCCGGAAGACCTGGCAGCAACACCCATGTTCCACCATTGCTGCCATGTAAGCTCGATCTCAAGCCTTGTTCCAGAGACTCATAAATAAATATCAAAAGAGAGAAACTAGCTGCAAAATTTTCTCGTACACCCATTGCTGGCTGAGACCTCTGGTGCCAGCTCCCACCCCCAAATTCACAGTCATACCTGCAGCTGAACTGCCCAGTTAAATATTCTAGATTTTCTGGAGTGCAATATCTCCAAACTCTACAATACTGACACACTAGTAGCACACCAGATTGGATGGTATGTAACACAGAAGCCAACCAATCTCAGCTAACATTAACACAGAAGTCTTAACTTCCAACAACAGTGTAGTAAACCTTCAGACAAGGACTTAATGTCCTCATGTTGAGAGACAACAATTGTCAGAAGTTTTTTTTTATTTTATTGAATCACCATGAGATAGTTACAAGCTTTCATATTTGGGTTACAATCACACAATGATCAAACACTCATCCCCCCACCAGCGCACGTACCTCACCATCAATATCCCCAGTATATGCCCTCTTTCCCGCCCTCTCCCTGCCTCCAATGGCAGGCAATATTCCCCATACTCTCTCTCTACTTTTTGGAATTATGTATTTTCACAGAAATATCTTATCCATTAGCCATTATGGATCCATTAGATCATTCCATTAGTCATTCAGTGGTAACAAGCAATGTGAAATAAATTACTATGTGCCTGCTATGGGGACAGGCTTGACGGGTAGTTGGAAAATGGAGACAATGGTGAAGGAAAAGTGACAGTGGTGGTGGTACTAGTGTTGGGATACTGAATGCTTATAATAAATCATCATAAACAACTTTATA
Source organism: Sorex araneus (assembly GCF_027595985.1). Taxonomy (NCBI): domain Eukaryota; kingdom Metazoa; phylum Chordata; class Mammalia; order Eulipotyphla; family Soricidae; genus Sorex; species Sorex araneus. Next base: position 143,370,063 of record NC_073313.1, read on the forward strand.
AACCACAGTGTTTAAATAAAGTGAGAGGAAGTTTTTATATTTTAGCACAGTGTCAAAATAAAAAAATATACTAAATGAATTAATGGGATAATAATAGAAGTGAGTGGGTTAAAAACAGCAATAAAGCAGAATCATAAATTCACATGTAAAACACGAATAAAAATTCTTTTTAAAATTATTGTAGTTTATTTTGTATGCCCAGAATAATATTTTGTACTAACGTACACAAAATTACAACACCCTACCACTAATAAAGTGCCCCTGACCTGTTAATACTGGTCCTACTTTACCTCTAGTTTGTTCTTCATGAACACTATTTTTTAAGCCTCTAATACTGTGTTTCTAAGAAATGTTTAAGTAAAATGAAAAATTCTCAAAAGATATCAGCAATCCTACATTGTAGCATGCACTGTTCATCGATTTCCTCGAGCAGGCACCAGTAACGTCTCCATTGTGAGACTTATTGTTACTGTTTATTTTTCCCCAATTTGAATATTTATTGCTATTGTTGATTTATTTTTTATATTTCTTGTTTTTAATTAGTGAATCACCGTGAGGTACAGTTACAGACTTACAGCTTTTCATGCTTGTGTTTCAGTCATACAATGCTCAAGTACCCATCCCTCCATCAGTGCCCTATGTCCACCACATATGATCCCAGTATCCCTCCCACCCCCATCCCATCCCCCTACCCAACTTCGTCTCTGCAGCAAGGTATTCCCTTTTGTTCTTTCTCTCCTTTTGGGTGTTGTGGTTTGCTATAGAAAGTATTGAGCGGCCATCGTGTTTGATCCATAGTTCACTTTCAGCGCGCATCTCCCATCCCCAGCAGGTCCTCGAACCACAGTTTACCTGGTGTTCCCTTCTATATCTGAGCTGCCTTTTCCTCGAGCATGTGAGGCCAGCTTCCAAGTCGTAGAGCCAACCTCCTGGTACTTTCCTACTATTCTTGGGTGCTAGTCTCCCATTCTGTTACTTTATATTCCACAGATGCGTGCAATTTTTCTACGTCTGTTTCTCTCTAGTTTCACTTAGAATGATACTTTCCATGTTGATCCAGTTATATTCAAAGGTCATAACTTGAGCTTTTCTAACAGCGGCATAGTATTCCATTGTGTAGATGTACCAAAGTTTCTTTAACCAGTCATCTGTTCCTGGGCACTTGTTTTTTCCCCCAGGTTCTGGCTATTGTAAACAGCTCTGCAACGAACATCCGAGTGCAGATGTCATTTCAACTATACTTTTTTGCCTCTCCAGGATATATTCCCAGGAGTGGTACTGCTGGGTCAAATGGGAGCTCAATTTCTAATTTTTTGAGAAGCATCCATACTGTTTTCCAAAAGGGCTAAACCAGTCGGCATTCCCACCAGCAGTGTAGGAGAGTCTCTTTCTCCCCACATCCACGCCAATAGTGGTTGCTTTTGTTCTTTTGGATGTGTGTCAGTCTGTGTGGTGTGAGGTGGTATCTCATAGTTGTTTTGATCTCTGATGTTTAGTGATGCAGAGATTATTTTCATGTAACTTTTGGTCATTCGTATTTCTTCCTTGAGAAAGTTTCTGTTCATTTCATTGCCCCATTTTTTGATGGGTTGGATGTTTTCTTCTTGCAGAATCCAACCATTGCCTTGTATATCCTTGATATCAACCCCTTATCAGATGGGTATTGGGTGAATATTCTTTCCCATTCCGTAGATTGTCTTTGTATTTTGGTCACCGTATATTTTGCAGTGCAGAAGCTTCTTAGTTTAATATAGTCCCATTTGTTTATCTGTTTCCACTTGGTTGGTCAGTGGCATGTCATCTTTGAAGATACTGTTAGCTTCAGTGTCGTGGAGGTTTTTGCTGACCTTGCCTTCAACGTATTTTATGGATTCTGGTCTGATGTTGAGGTCTTTAATTCAATTTTATCTGACTCTTGTGCATGGTGTTAGGTCGAAGTCTAAGCCCATTCTCTTGCATGTGATTGTCCAGTTATGCCAGCACCATTTGTTAAAGAGGCTTTCTTTGCTCCACTTCACATTTCTTGCTTCCTTATCAAAGATTAGATGTTCGTACATGTGGGGTTCTGTGTAGGGATATTCCACTCTGTTCCACTGGTCTGCGGCTCAGCCTTTGTTCTAGTACCATACTGTTTTAATTGTTACCACTTTGTAGTAGAGTTTGAGTTTGAGGAGGGTGATGCCTCCCATCGTCTTTTTTTGTCTTTTGCTTAAGCTATTCATGGGTGTTTATTGTTTCATATGAATTTCAGGAGTGCTTTATCCATTTCTTTGAGGAACCTCATGGATATGCTTATAGGGATTGCATTGAATCTGTATAGTGCTTTGGGGAGTATTGCCGTTTTGACAATGTTAATTCTTCCTATCCATGAGTAGGGAATATGTTTCCATTTTCTCGTGTACTCTTTCATTTCATGGTGCAGCATTTTGTAGTTTTCTTTGTAGAGATCCTTTACCTCCTTAGTTAGGCTGATTCCGAGGTACTTGATTTTCTGGGGTACGATTGTGAATGGGATTTTTTTTTGTCACTTCCCTCTGTCTCATTATTTGTGTATAGGAAGGCAATGGATTTTTGGATATTGATTTTGTAGCCTGCAACTTTACTGTACAAGTCTTTTGTTTCTATGAGTTTCTTTGTAGAGTTTTTAAGATTGTCTATGTATAGTATCATATCATCTGCAAATAGTGAGAGCCTAATTTCTTCCTTTCCTATCTGGATGCCCTCAGTGTCTTTTTCTTGCCTAACTGCTATTGCAAGTACTTGCAGTACTATACTGAACAGAAGTGCTGAGAGTGGGCATCCTTATCTTGTCCCTAGTCTTAGAGGGAAGGCCCTTAGTTTTCCTCCATTGAGGATAATGCTTGCCATGTGTTTGTGGTAGATGGCTTTGACTATCTTGAGGAAAGTTCCGTTTAAACCCATTTTGGTGAGAGTTTTTATCATAAATGGGTGTTGAATCTTGTCAAATCTGGCATATTGAATATGCACTGGTAGCTTGCCAGACTCTGCCGTGGGGGTGGGATACTCTTGGTAGCTCTCCAAAAGGGACGGAGGAATCAAACCCGGGTCGGCCATGTGCAACACAAACACCCTACCTGCTGTGCTGTCACTCCAGCACCATCAGTAATCTTAAAGAAGTAAATGTATTTCTAAACAAACTTGTAAAATAATACCTGACGTTATGATCTACAACACAGCAAACACTCCTGTTTACATTACATATATATTGCAACAATAGAATTGTCTTGTACTTTTAGTATTTCCCACTTCTCTACACTTTGTTGCTGTCATTGTTGCAGTGATGACAGGGAAAAGAGTCCACACATATGCCTGGCTTAGGTGACAGTACAGACAACCACAAAACTTTCGGTGGTTGTCATTGCTTAGTTGTCATTCTTCCAAATGTGCTTGCTGAAGGGTGCATTGTTTAGTTATGATGCTTGTGGATAATTTATTATAGGGCTCAATAGCAAATACTGTGGTGCTCATACATGTGCATAGCAGGGGTAATACTTCCTGACCATTGAGTTCATACAATATATTTTTATTTGCGATATTTACAAAGGTACATACATCTTTTGTTCTGGTGCTCACACAAATGTGAAAACAATACAGCCAAAATTGCTTTAAGTGGTATTGAATCACAAAGAGCAGAGCTGCCAGTGCATGCAGTGACACAAGGGAATGAACTCAAGGCCTTATGCTTATAATGGAGGTATTCTAGGCCACTGACCTATCCTCAGGACCCTATTCAAGCATTTTTAAAGTAGATGTTAATTCTGGAGGACAAACAGCTATTTGGTCCAAGTGGTAGAAAAATTCCAAGATACAACATAGTAATCAGTGAATAATACTGAGTAATAATACATGACATGAAAGCTTACAAAGCACTTTTACATATTATCTCATGTAATTCTGAGAGTAACACTTTGTTTTATTTGGGGGCTACACCCAGTGATTCCGAGGGTTTATTTCTACTCTGCTGAGGGCTTATCCCTACTCTGCCCTCGGGGATCACTCCTGGCAGGTTGCTGGGGATAGAACTTGGGCCTGCCACGTGAAAGGAAAGTTCCTGACTCACTGTACTATCACTCTAGCCCTTCTTAATAACACTTTGATGTACATTTTAGTATAATAACATGTTAAAGTGGTTATTATTTTCTTCAAGAAAATTTAGTCTCCAAGTTCACATAGTAAGAAAAAGTCAGAGCTATAGTTTTAAAGGAAACCTGTCTCACAATAATCTACTAAATACATACTAAGTTGATGTTTTTATGGCTTCTTTACATGTATAGTAAAGTTAATTCAATAGATTTTCTCTTCTACTGTTTTTAGTAACCAGGTTCATACAAGAAATTCCCACCTTTACCTAGGTTCACGCAGAGTAAAAGAGAGACATCTACTAAACTGGATAAAAGTAAAAGTAAAGGAGTTAAAACAGAGCCTAAAAAATTAGGCTCATCCAACAAATTCTCACCTTTCATTGTATAATTTTCAGTTAAAAATTTCATTCACAAAACTGTTTTATCCACATCTTACATAGAATTTAATATCCTGCAGACATTCTCAAATGTGTCAAAGTTAAACCTACCTAAAGTCTAGGTCTCCTAAATATAATGTACTAACCATATCAAGGTCTTTTTATTGTCATTGACTATCTTCTCAAAATTATTGTGTTACAGATAGAAAGAGTCCCCAATTCATATGATCCCATTTAGAGATGGGGTCTTTTAAAAAGAAATTAGGGGAAATTAATATAACTTCACATCTAAAGGGACAAAAATATTAGAACAAACAAAGATCAAAGACAAAAAGGAAAAAAATCAAAGTAAAACAATGAAATGGAAATTTAATAGAAATGTAATTCATAAATTTGAGAATATTTGTATAAAAATAAACATAATTGACAAACCCATAGCCAGGTTCACAAAGAAAAGAGAGAAACCAATAAACTGATAAAGTAAAAGGGGAAAACATTACAACAGATATCACAGAAATCAAAGAGATAAAAAAAGAAATCAGAAAGACCATAAAAGACTACTACAAACAAATTTATGCCACAAAGTTGGACAGCATAGTAGAACTTAACAAATGTTAGTATCATATAATCTTCAAGATAAAATCAGAAGTATAAAGGAAACAAAAAAGTCATAGATAAAATAATATTTAAAGAGGAACTGGAAATTTAGCCCAAGTGGAAGTGTACATATCTTACATATATGATTACATTCATGATGCATCTATATGCAAAAAATGAAATAGAAGAGAGAAATTTTTTTAAAGTCCCATTCACAATTGTACTTCAGAAAATCAAGTGTTTGGAAGTTGACTTACCAAAAGTGAAAGCAGAAACAAAGAAAACTATAAATCAGTATTAAAAGAAATAAAAGCAGACACAGGGAAATGGAAATACATCCTCCATTCATGGATTGTTAAAATTAATATTATCAAAATAGAAATATTGTCTGAAGCTTTATAGAGATTTAATAATGTCACTATTAAAATACCCATGACACCAGAGGACATTGATGGTGAGATTGGTGTTGAAATATTGTATGTATAAGACTCAACCATCGATAACTTTAGCAAAAGTTATTAAGGAAAAGTTAAGGAAAAAGACTTTGATGCTGTAGTTGTCAAAGCACTGTGGTACTGAAATGAAAGAAGGACATACTATAGACTAACGGAATAGAATTGAGAGTCCAGCAGCAGATACTTAAGTATAACGACAGTTAACCTTTGGTAAAGGAGCAAAAATTATGAGGTGGAGCTAGAAAAAGCTCTTCAACAAATGATATTGAGAAAATTCATCAGTTGCATGCAAAATAAATAAATAATCCCAGACTCCTTTCTAACATCATGCATAAAAGTCAAATCAAAGTAAATTAAAAACCTCAATATGAACCTGAATCCACAGATCATATTGAGGAAAATATAGGCAGAATACTTTGTGACATTCAATCTAGAGGGATCTTCAATGATTCAATGCTATTGAACAAGCATGGAAGCAAAGATAAGACAACTGGGACTACATCATACCAAAGAGCTTCTCACTGCAAAAGAAATAATGAGCACCTGAGCCACAAATGGGAGCACCCCTGGCGCTGCAGTCTCCACTGGGGCCCAGAGGGCACAGTGCCACTGATGGGTCAACCTGGACATGGGGAATGAGGTCATCAACAACCTAATGGTGCCCTCAGTCATCCTAACACCTGAAAATTGCTGTTTTTGTGTCTGGCCAGACTCCAAAATTCAGGACCAAGTTTTCTGAGAAATTAAAACACCAAAAGTTGGGTATGTGAGAACCATGCCCACAAACTTGTCTGGCTCAGCCATACAAGTAAATTTATCAGCCTTGCTACAGAGACCCATAAAAAATCTCGAAAGAGATAAAAAGCCACAATTAACCTTGGACCCATGCAAGGCTGAACAGACCGGGGAAGATTCGAGGGGGCATTTTTGACTGGTGCCTGCCCAAGCAGAACCCCTAGCAGCCACTTGCTCACACAATCCAAAATCGCTGCCATGCCCCTGACTGGACTCAACCATCTTGGGACAGACCTCACTGGGGTAATCTAAAAATTTGGGCAGGCAGTTTTGTGACTGAAATCTCCAGGTTTTTTTGGAGTCAGAATGGACTACCTAACGCTACCCCACTGTACTTCCGGAAGCCCCAGCAGTTATGCCCACACTCCAAAGCTACCACACACTTCAAAACAGCTACTCCAGACGTACCTTTAAGAATGCTGAACACCCTGAACAAACCAGATGACCTCTTGGCACCTGTACTGCAAACCACAATGCACAGTGGGGTTATGGGGTGGTTGGGGTGTGCTAGGTGGGAAACTGGGGACACTGGAAATAGTGAGAAATGTACACTGGTGGAGGGTTAGGTATTGGAATATTGTATGCATGAAACCCCATCATGAACAGCTTTGCGGTGGTCTATCTCATGGTGAGTCAATTAAAAAATATTTTTTGTAAAAGAAATAGTAAGAATTAGAAAAAATAGATATCATATCACACCAGTGAGACTCACACACATCAAAAAGAACAAAACTAACCAGTATTGGCATGGATGAGAGGGAAAAGAGACCCTCATTCACTGCTGATGGAAAATATCAAGTGGTCCAACATTTTTGAAAAATAATATGACACTTCTCAAAATACTAGGAATTGGACTTCTATATGACTTAGCAACTCTACTTCTTGGCATCTCCCCTAAGAGCCCAAAGTCTCTATTCAGAAACTTACAGACGTGTACTTTTATATTCATTGCAACACTATTCACATTAGCCAAAATCTGGAAGCAACCCAGTGTCCAAGAACAGATAACTAGATAAAGAAACTGTTGTATAAATCATACATAATATATAGCATATCTATATTATGTAATCATGCAATTTGCTACTGTGTGGATGAGTCTGGAGATTAATATAATGAGTGAAGTCAGAAATGGAGAGACAGCACAGACAGATCTCTCTCACAAGTGGGATACAAAGAAAAAAAGTGGCAGAGTAACAAAAGCCCAGAGGCAACAGAAACTGAGAAATAGTTTTAGTAGGAAGCTTGGGGGAGATGGGTAAAAGAGGAATAGGTTTGGAGAGATGCACTGGGAAAATTTTGGAGTTAAGTGAATACTCGGTGGAGTGTGTAGTGCCAGAAAGTTTTATTCATGAAATTCTATGAACAGATATCTATAGAAATTCTATAAACCATGGTGCCTAAAATTAACTTTAAGAAAATTAAGTTTAAAATATAATAAAAGCGACTTCACAATGAAAGAAACAATTAGTGAAATAAAAAAAATAAAAAAGATGTTGTAGTAAATTTAAAATACACATATATTTGTCGAACAGAGAGATAATACAGTGAGTGAGTCACTTGCCTTGCAAGCGGCTGATGCGGGTTTGATCTCTGGCAAATGTATGGTCTCCCAAGCCCTGCTAATTGTGATCCCTGACTTTAGAACGAGAAATAAGCCCAGAACACCAAGTGTGGTCCAAAAACCAAAAAAAAATATTTGCACACCATATATCTGACAAATGTCTAATATATAAAATTGTCACAAAACTCAACAACAAAAAAGCAACAAGTAAGACTCACAAATGAATCTCAGAAGAGAGCAGCATGCTGCAGAGATGTCTCTCCACACCATGCCAGGCTGATTTTATCCTGGCACCTCGGTGAGCGACAGGTGTCTCCCTCCGCCTGTCCCAAAAGAACCTTGGCAGCCACAAACCTCCAGAACCCAACCGCCACCACACTTATGGCTGACATTCATAGACTCATCCCAAGCCCAAGATGCATGAGAATGAATCTGCTGAAAAACCCAGGTATACAGAACTTGTGACTGAAACTTCCAGGCTTCACAAGATTGCAAATGGGCTCTTCCTTCCATCTATCTGTCCTACCAGTTTCCTGGCAGTCACACCCATGACTGCCATTTAAGTTCATTAACGGCCATGATTCAAAAACTCACAAATGAATATTCGAAGAGAGCACCATGTCACAGAGATGCCTCCAGACCCCACAATCACCATCCAGATAAAAAAATAACTCCAGCTCTAGCATCCTATTTAAAATTTTAGAATTCCAACAGCATGAGGCTGCTTTTGTGACCACTCAACATCTCATACTTTATGCTACTGATATACCAAGAATAGAACACCACATTTTTTAATTTATGGATTGCAATGTAGAAGACAACCTATCTTGATAAAAAATTATATACATCTGTATATACATACATATATATATGTACACATACATAACATCTTAATGATCTCTTATACAGGGACTAAATGGCTTGAGATACAACATTTTTTCACACATTTTCCTCTAAGGAAACCATTTTGGATATTTTTTATTTAATTATTAATAATAAGTAGTACAAAATAAATTGTTTAGCATCTTCCTGTGGGGCAAGCTTGGGTGGTAGTGGGAAAATTCAAAATAATTGAGTTGAGAAGGTATAATGGTGGTGAGATTGGTATTGAAATTTTGAATGTAATTAATTATTGTGAACAACTCTATAAAAATAAAATTTAAAAATCATAAAAAAGCAAACAATCTTATCATGTATAGCAAAAGCTGAACAGAAAATAATCATACTGATGGCTAATAGACACAGGAAAAGTGCTCAGCATTTGCTTACTTCAGGAAAATGTAAATCAAAACTACAAGCTAACCTCACACCAGTGTGACTGGCCAGAAAAAAAAGATAAAAAAAAAAAAACAAGTGCCAGTAGGAATGTGAATAAACGGAATCCTCTTAGACTGTTTGTGGGGATGTAAACTGTTTCTGACTATGTAAAACAGAATGGAAATTTCTTTAAATATCTAAAACAAACCTACCAGATGACCTAGGAATTACCTTCATAGGTATCTATCCTAATGATACAAAATATGAAAGAATAGAAGCACACCTATGCTCACTGTAGCACTATTTGTAATAGCCAAGATCTGTCATATGTGCCAATGACAGATGTTGGACAAAAAAGTTCTGTAAATATTCACAAAGGAATACTACTCAGTTATCAAAAATATAATTTATTTTTGATGTTTGGGCCACACCTGTACTTCTAGCTCTGTCTTCATATATCACTTCTGACAGAGATTCACCACCTATGTGGTGGCAGGAATTGAACCCTGACCAGCCACATGCAAGGTAAATATCTTATCCACTTTACTATGAAGATTAAATATTGCCTTTTGCTAAAATATGGATGGAGCTGAGGTAGTAATACTATGTGAAATGACTTAGAAAGAGAAAGATAAATACAGAGGACATCATTTATGTCTGTGATATAAGGATACAAAGCAACAAGTCAAATGAAAATGGATAGACTCGGTTGGCAGAACTGAGGTTACCAAAGAGGAAGAGGGTTTGAATAGAGGGACAGGATCCAATGCACAATGTGGAGAGATAATGACACTTTTGTTGTGGGAGTGGCATCAGATCAATAAAACATGCAGTCATGCAAATCAACCTTACAAATTAAGATAATTTTTTCAGTGAAACAACTTAGTTTATATTGAATAAAAATAGATGTGAGAGTAGAGAAAGAGGAAATACTTGTTCAAAAGAGTATTGTTCAAAAATACTTGTTCAGTAAGTATTTCTGGCTTCTCCAGAGCAAGCAAAGATAGAGACAAGAGAGCAAAATATATGTTCAAGGGAGAACAAAGACTTGAAGAGGTAAAATTAAACTAAACTAAAGAAAACTGAACTACCCCTAATTGAATATGACTGTTGTCCTTAAAAAGAGAAATTTAGAGTTAGTGTTGCAGCTATAAGATAGAACATTACCTTACATGTGTGACATCCTAGGGAAAATTTAGACAAACAGATAAACCTAAAGGTAAGACAGGGTAAATAAGTATAGGGAACATATACAATCTACAAATTAAAAATATAACCCTGGACCTGATCCTCTGCTCACAGCTTTCAGAAGGAACTAATCCTGCCAATATTTTTATTTTGAACTTGAAGCATCCAAAACCATGAGACAATATATTTCTGTTGTTCAAGTCACCAAGTCTGTGGTACTTTGTTATAACAATTATTGCAAAGTAATACATTGGTAAGCCTAGTAACATTTTATTAAAAGCTAGACATTGTTTATTAAAAGTTAGAAGATCTGAATGATATTATCTTCCTACAGAAAAAGATTTGCTTTTGTTTCTGGCAGGTGATAAAGGACAGATCACTTTAATCCTTCTTAAGACTGAGCTGAATCAAAACTCTGCTAGTTCATCATTACTCCTAGATTTAGCCCTTTGGGGATCCCAACTGAAAATCTGGAGTAATTACCAGGGTTCCTCCTCTTTGGCAGGCTATGAACTCCAATTTTTGTCTCTCCAACATTGTGAAATTGCTGAAAGCTCTGCTTAGCTCCTCAGATTTTTATTTGCCACTTGATGCTTAACATCTCAACTTATTTTCCTTCTATTACATAAAAAGCAGCAAATGACACAGTACAAAATGTTGGACTAAAATCATTGCACTTTATCTCTAATGCCTTGGTCCCTTAAATTCTGACTTTCATGGAAGCTCTGAACTCTAAGTTATGTCTCTAAAGCCTTTTGAGACTAGTAAAATTGCTACCCAGCTTCGGTTTTTTAGTTATTATTTTCAGTTCGGCTTCTCAGTGCTTCTACCCATAGCACTTAAGTTGGCAGATACCTTAAAAAGAAATGCAGCCAAACTTTATTCATCTCTCTTCTCTGTGGTATTTTTAAACCTAGATGCCCTGAGAGCATTATGAAGCTTTCAAGCATGTACTTTATAATTTTATGCTTTTTTCCTAGTTCTTGCTTGGGTTATATTATAGCTTACTCCAATACCAGTTTGTCTATACGAAGGAGAGAAATCCCTTACAGTCAGGGTTTCTAATTATACTAAGATGACTGACCTTAATTCATTTACTCATTTCAATATATGCAGACTATATGGTGTGTGACAGTAATTCTGCAGTCTAGGAAAACAAAAAAAAATCCTATATTAGGTCCAGAGGTATAGCTCACAGACCTCTCAAAAGGCACATTCCTTGTCTTTGCTAAACCTTAAGGTTTGCCTCCTAAATACTAGAGTTATTATCTTTAAGAAATTCACAATAAAACTGAAGCAGGACCAAAATAAAAAAATGGTGAAAATATAATGTCGAAATATTTAAAATAATAGGTGTGTATAAGATGTCTTATGAGAGAAATGAAAGTTACTATTTGGGGTAAGAGAGTCAACAAATAATCACTTAATTCTTAAATTAAGTCAAGAATATACCAGACAAGGAGTAGAGAAATAGCTCAAATGGGTGAAAAACACATCTCACATGTTACTTGGATCCTCGAGACAGCATGGCCCCTCACATTATGCTGGATACAGTCTCAGTGAATACTGTGATCCACTGGGGAGTCCACAACTCCCAAATAATATGCCTGATAAATAGGAAGCTAGAGAGAGAAAAGGCAATTTCAGAATGAGACAATATTATCTTAGTCAAAGTATGGCAGTGGGTGTGGAAAATTACAATTTTCTTCTTCTGAAGCTAGGTCAGGGAAGAACAAAAAGAAAAAATATAGGCTTTGTATCTATCCTAAAATATATCTGCACCTAAAGAAAGCAATGATAAAAATAATAAAAATACACCCACAGACTGGGAGAAAATATTTGCCCATCACTCATCTGAAAAGGACTAATATCCAAGATACATAAAGCACTGGTAGAACTTTACCAAATAAATTCCACTCAAACCCATACAAAATGGGGAGAAGAGAGAAACAGAAACTTCTTCAAAGAAGACATAAAAATGGCCAAAAATCACATGATAAAATGTTCTGCATCACTAATCATCAGTGAAATACAAATAAAAACAATGAAATATCACACCATACCAGATTGATTGGCACACATCACAAAGAACAAAAACTAGTGAGGTGTGGATGTGGAGAAAAGGGGACCCGTCACTGCTGATGGGAATATTGATTGGTCCAGGCTTTTAGGAAATCAATATGGACACTGCTAAAAAAAAACGTAGGAATTGAGCTTCCATAGCATCCAGAACTGTAGCATTGTAGCACTGTGATTCCATTGTTCACCGATTTGCTCAAGTGGGCACCAGTAACGTCTCCATTGTGAGACTTGTTGTTACTGTTTTTGGCATATTGAATATGCCACAGGTAGCTTGCCAGGCTCTGCCATGTGGCAGGATACTCTCAGTAGCTTACCAGGCTCTCTGAGAGGTATGGAGGAATCGAACTCGAGTCAGCTATGTGCAAGGCAAACGCCCTATCCGTTGTGCTATCATTCCAGTCCATACCATCCTGAACATACCTGATCTCGTCTGAATATCCAGCAATTCCACTTTTTAAAATATACTCTCAAGGGCCCAAAAACACAATATAGAAAATACATTTGAACTCCTATGTTCACTACTGCTCTATTCACAAATGCCAAAATCTGGGAACAACCGAAATGCCCAAGAACACATGACTGAATAAAGAAACTGGTACCCATACACAATGGAATATTACCTGGGTGTAAGAAAAGATGAAATCATGCAATTTGCTATGTGAATGGATTTAGGGAGTAGAATGCTGAATAAAATTACTCAGAGTGAGACAGACTGACACTGAATGATCTCTCTCATGGGCAGGTTAAAAAGAAACATAGTAGGGGAATAACAAATGTCCAGTAGAATAGAAGGCAATAAAACAGAAAAGTACGAGAACTGAACATAGGAACAGGCTTTCACAGGAAAGCTTGTCACTTTGAGGGAAGGGAGATAGAAGAGGGAAAATAACACTACAATAATGGTGAACGGAAGTGGCCACCCTAGAGGAGAAGGAGGTTTGGAAAGGTGGTAAAGTGTTAAGCATAAGTAACAGTAGTGTAAACTACACCATCTAAAATTTATAAATAAGGTTCCTGTCATAGAGGCAGTATGGGGAGTGGGATAATTTTTGACATTGGTAAAGGAAAGTAGACACTGGTGAAGGAATTGTCCTGGAACAGTGTATGCCTGAAACCCAACAATGAATACCTTTGTAATTAATGAGGACTATTTTTTTAAAAAGAATAAAACACAGATACTAAGTTATCAGGAATATTCCTTTATCTACTTTTAACACTCAGTTCCTGTCCAACATGATCATTTCTAGCTATTATTGTCATACATTCCTGATAACTTTTCAGTATCTGTATTGCAAACCACAATGCCCAAAAGGAATACATAGAGAGAGACAGAGAGACAGAGAGAGAGAAGAAACTCACCTGTCATAGAGGCAGGTGGGGGTGTAATGGGAGGCAAACCGGGGACACTGGTGCTAAGAAATGTACATTGATGGAGGGATGGATGTTGGAACACTATATGATGGAAATCGAATCATGAACAACTTTGTAAGGGTCTATCTCACAGTGGTTCAAAAAATTACAAAATCAAATAATAAATAATAATAAATTTAAAAAATGAAATAAAAGAATGACATAATACTAAACAGTCATAGTTTGGGCAGGTACAAGGCACTGGCATTCCCACAGGTAAAACAATAAATATTTAAAATTTCAATGATTTATTAATTCAAAGGTAGCATCATCAATTTTACTAAGCAATATAATAAGTAAACAACAAAATCAAACCTTTGAATTTTTTGACAATGTATAGAGAAGATAAATAAAACTTCTAAAACATTGTAGTATATGCTATGTAATGAAAAAAATGAAATGCTGAATATCTAAGTTTCATTTCTTGGCCTAAAAATTCAGCTATTAGAAACATTTCTAAGTTCTCAGAGGGTACTTGTTGATCATTAGCCTCAATAACATTGCCATTGATGAGCAATCTATTAAATGTCTACTTGCTTGTAAGACTGAATACACAGTAAATAGGGATTTCTCCCTTTTCTGTATTTAAAATTTAAGATACCAGGAAACCATCCCACAAAGATACCAAGACAGCAGTGCAAAAAACAGTCAACATTTATATAAACTGACAAGAATAAAGTGTTTACATGATCTATGCCTTAGGGAACTGTCACTACTGTGATATTCAGGTCAAGCAGAATTCGAGGTAGATACAATTTCTGCTTCTCTCAGATGACAAAAGTGAAAGGGTTTGGTACAAAAAGGAGAGGGTATTATTCCAGACACATGGTATAATGTAGAAAGAGCCTAAGTAAGAGAATCCTCTAGCAAGAAGAGAATATGCTTTTATAAGAAAAATAAAGTCTTAGATTGGGCTACTTGAACAGACAAGGAAGAATCTGTGAATTATGAAAATCTGGAGAAGTGTCAGCACCAGACCCAAGATCTTGGGCCCTTTACTCTATATTTCTAGTGTCAAGGTAGATAACCTATAATAAAACACATAGCATTCCTAACTACCATTTACTAATCTTTCATACCCTCAATGGACTCAAGAATACTCTATCAACATATAAGTAAACTAAAGCTAGGAATTGCCATCATGGAGAAGACATAATACGCAGCAGTCACATTATGCCACAATTTCATGATTCTGAAAGGAAAACATGAAGCCCTGTACCATTTCAATAAGATGTCTGATATAAGACTCTAAATTACTCATTTTTGCTATTACTCCACAGCAGGCCTTCAAGGAACAATCTAGAATATTCATGGGTTAGAGTTACCAAGACTCCAGTTATAAACATCTCCAAAGATTGACAATAATTTGGATTCCTCTTCTTCCTGAAGAGGAGGTATATAGATAAAAAATTAATAATAGGGGCTGGAGAGATAGCACAGCGGGTAGGGCGTTTGCCTTGCACGCGGCCGACCCGGGTTCAAATCCCAGCATCCCATATGGTCCCCTGAGCACCGCCAGGGGTAATTCCTGAGTGCAGAGACAGGAGTAACCCCTGTGCATCACCAGGTGTGACCCAAAAAGCAAAAAAAAAATTAATTAATAATAGAAAGCACAAAAAGTTGAATTTCTAAAGAAATGTACATCCTTAAGATTACATAATACTTCCCAGAAGTAACTGAAGTATAGCAGAAAAATTTCAAACACATTCTAACATGCCTCTAATTAAGATAGTTTCGGGAGGTTCCAGAATTAAAGCTATCAAACATGAAATCTAAAGAATTTATCTAGATTAAAAAGAAACTTCAACTCATAGAAAAAACATAAGAGTACACACATAATGATGTTAATTTGCTGGCCTTCATGAATTGCTATATTATTTTAAGTACAATCATTAGTGATAAATACCTGAATGAAATAGGTTGATGAATGAAACAATACAAAATTAGTCATGATTCTTGATCAGAGTTCAAATCAAGCATCTAGCAAACTTCATTCTTCATCAGAGAAATATGCTGATGCAATATAACGATAAATTTATTTTTAAATACAGCAAGAAATACCAGTAGGATACAAGATAATGTGAAATGTCTAACAAGCAATTTTTATAGCATGTAGAAGCAAGCTGGGTATACACTTGAGGTATGTATTTTGAAATATTTATGGATGGTTAACCAGAAAGGCTAATTTAACACCTACACATCAATTGCATGGAGACAGGGCTGTGAAATATTTGCATTTACTGCTCAGTAAGAAGACCATCACCAGTATTGGCAGAAGAATTCCAGTGTAATTAAATTAGATGAAATTTAACAATTTAAAAGATATGCAATCTCCTTCCCTGAGAACTTTTAATTTATATAAACTGACTAGAAGGCTCTCAAAAATGAAGTAATGAGTATAAAATCACAAAGAGAAAGCAAAATAGAAGTATTGAAAGAAGTAACTATAAGAGGCCTCTAAAACCTTAGATATTGTAAATGCATAATAACAACAGTAATAATATTTATTGGGTACCACTGTGTCAGAAACAATGTTACATGCTGAATGATTATGCAATTTAATCCTATTGACCCTATGAAGTTAGTTCTATTTGTAATAGTAGCATTGTTTTAATTTTATAAAGAAATGGAAACTCAGAGGTTAAATAACCAATACCAAATCACAATCTTGAAAAAGGTGGAAATGAGATTCAAACATGAAACTCTCTCACATTAGTATAAATTTGATGTACCAAATAAGTTAAGAAAACCAATGATATTGACAAATTAGTGACATGTACATGTAAAACACCAAACTGTCTATAATTCAGAATGACCTGAGCTCTAGAAACAAATGCAGTCTGGTGATTAGAACTGGGTTCTAAAACTACCATCAGCAATGATAAGAAATGTTCACAGAATAACCACTGTAAGCACTGTAACATTGTCCTCCCTTTGTTCATCGATTTGCTCAAGCGGGCATCTGTAATGTCTCCATTGTGAGACTTGTTGTTACTGTTTTTGGCATATCAAATACACCATGGGTAGCTTGCCAGGCTCTGCAGTGTGGGCAGGATACTCTCTCTCGGTAGCTTGCTGGGCTCTCTAAGAGGGATGGAGGAATCAAACCCAGGTTCAGTCGTGTGCAAGGCAAATATCCTATCCGCTGTGCTATTGCTCCAGCCCATTGACAGAATAAAGAAAAATAAATGTTGACAGAATAAAGCCAAAACAATCAAATTCCTACTTGTTCCCATCTGTTTTATTTTTAAAAATCAGAAAGACAAGATAAGATATCAAAATATTAGTTGTACAAACTGAAGGCACATAAACAAGAAAAGAATAAGTACTAGTCCAACAATAATCACATTCCATGATAATGAAAAAAACCTGAACTAACATTTCAAACTGATGTCTAGACAGAATTGTGAATGATGAGAGGATAGAAGTCAGGAGGAGGCTAATGTAGTTTTGCTTTACAAAAAAAGCTATATCCTTAAGTTGCTAAATTCTAAGCAACTGTATAAAACAGATTATTAAAGAGAAAAGGCAGTCCTGTGGTCAAGGACGAATATTTTTCCTTCTTCTCCCAAATAAGCAAAACTATAAAACTTTAAAAGAGCACAAGAAACAAAGAACACTGAAGATTATTAAGACATTGAGCTGTTTCAGGGTCCCAGAATTGAGGAAAAAGCATCCAATATTAAAAAGCCACCTAGACATAGTGTTTACTTCTTCCACCTTAGCAAGAGAGAACAGTGCAGATTAAAACCCTTGATTCCTCCACAATACAAAAAGATAGACTCTATTCTTCTATAATCAATCTTCTTGGACAACATTAAAAAAAATTAATATCTCCAAAAGACAGAATGCACTGAATGATTTCTGGACTCAATTCCAACATGAAAGGAATAGGGCTTCCACAAAAACAATTCTGTCATTAGCATGGTATTCTAAAATTAACTTTTAGAGTCAGGAGGAGATGGTGCAAAGGCAAAAGCACGTGCCTTGTGAAAGCAGGAGTACAATCCTCAGTGCTGCATATGCAGATGACACTTCTGCTGTCTAGGACCCTGAAAACACAAGAGTACACAATCTCTGAAGCACTGTAACTAGGTGTGTGCAAGCACAACTGAAGTTTACAATCCCTGACAAATAATTCAACTAAAGATATCTAAGCATTATGGCCAGGAGTATGGGTGTGAATACAACAGTGATTTTGCACCCTGACAATAACTAAAACCAGGATGTTTGTGAGTGGGACTACTAAAGAAATGTGACCTCTGGTTAGCCTGTGCACAAACATCACAAATAAACTGTACTGCCCACAGTAAGAACAGCATCTGAGTCCATAAACATTGCAACTAGATGTGCAACCCCAGGGAGCACTGCAACCAA
The DNA here is from genome assembly GCF_027595985.1 of Sorex araneus. NCBI lineage: Eukaryota > Metazoa > Chordata > Mammalia > Eulipotyphla > Soricidae > Sorex > Sorex araneus. The sequence goes on from NC_073313.1 coordinate 143,388,265, forward strand.
ATCTGTGAGAGCACAGAGTATGAACCCAGACCCTCAAAACAAATGGGTACTTCCCAGATGAAACTAGAAAAAACAAAACATGAAACTATCTCAGGGAGATAGAACATCTCAGGGAGATAGGGAGGGTGCACATCTAGCACTAAGAGGTCCTGAGTGGCCCTGGAGGCCCCCCAGCATCACGGAAGTGGCCCAGTATATCTTGGTACCACACAGCCCAAGCAGCATCACATCTTGCTCTGTACTGCTGGGCCTGGGGACTGAGAATCTCAGATGGGGCCCCAGACCTCCTTAGCATTGTCTGGGAGAGCTCCCACCCCAAAAGAGCCATTGCAGCTAAATCAATCTACAAATTCAATGCCCCTATAGAATTCTTTGAGGATATTATACATTCCAAAATTCATATGCAAAATTCAAAAATCACAAGACCTAGAATAGACAAGGAAACTTCCTAAGAGTAAGGAAGAAAATTGGAGGTATCATGCTCCAGACTTCAAACTGTACTACAAAAGAATGGTAATCAAAATATGGAACTAGAACCAAAAAAAACACACAAAATCCAATGGAACAGAAGAGAGAGCTGACACATAAACTCATGCATCTTTGGACTTTAATCTATGGTAAAAAATCCAATTCCATACAGTGGAGAAAAGACCTCTAACATATGGTTAGTACAACTGGACTGACTCATACAACAAAATTGAACTTGATCACTACTTATTACCATGTACAAACATTAACTCAAAGTGGAAATTAAACTAGAAACTATAAAGTACCTGGAAGAAAAATAAGTGATACGCTCTAAAACCTTTAGTTACAGAGATGTTCAGAACTTCAATTCTAATAGCACAGAAAACAAAAGCAATAGAACAAATTCAATAATTCTTTTGTGTTTCCAAAAGAAATCACTATAAAATCAAAAGGCCATTTCAAAATTGGAGAATAAATTCATATATACCTATGAGACTTAGTTAATATCCAAAGAATACACAATTCAATTAAGAAATGAAAGCTGGTCACTAAACAACAGGCAAAGAACAAGTGAAAATATAAGGCCAAAATAAACAAAAACAAGTAGCAAAAACAGAGGGACCTAAACTCTGAGTGAATGAATATCTTGGAGCAAGGCTACAGCTTTTTGAGGACTACTGTTTGCTGACTACTACAACTTTTTGCAGTCCATCTGGTAAACTCGTCCAGATTGAATATACCTTGGCTAGATCCCCTTCGGTGGGAATTAAATGGTATGGTATGGTAATGACACCTGAGGAAAAAAACAGAAATCCATTATTCATGATGAGCAATGTGTACACAAAGTGGGATAGGTTTGGTGTACTTCGGAATGGGTTCAGATTACAGAGTGCTTGTGCACAGAACTTTAAAACTAGCTCAGCAAAAGTACCTATTCACACAGCTCAGCTTGTGCAGAGAGTAGCATCTGTGATTCAACAATCTACCAACCTCTTTCAAATTATACTAGACTATATAATACTATACTATAAAAAATATAAAAATCAAAATAATTTCATACTTGAATAAAAACTGACACTCAGAACAATGAAATAGAATTGAGGGCCTAGAACTAAACCATCAAATACATGGACAGTTAATTCACTGTCAAGAGTGAAGAGCATTATGTATAAGAAGGTACATCGTCATTTTCATAAGGGTCCGCACTGGTGGTACTCAGGGCTTCCTCCTGGCTCTGCAGTCAGGGATCATTCCTAGCAATCCTCTGAGTATTATATGGCATGCTAGGAATGTAACCTTGGTAGGCCATGTGAAAGGCAAATGCCCTACTTCCTACTATTCGGGCCCCGGAAGATACCTTTCCAACAAATGATATCTGGAAAATTGATAAGCAATATGCTTCCCCCGACCCAATGAAGTTGAATCACTGTAGAACACAATACACAAAATTTAACTTAAAATGGATTAAAAACTTGAGATTAGATCTGAATTCATAAAATACATCTAGGAAAATGTGGGCAGAATACTCCATGATAATGAATTTGGAGGTGTCTTCAATGAATTGATTTAACTGACAAAGACAAAAGAAAAACAGGGGGGCTGGAGCAGTAACACAGCAGGTAGGGAATTTGCCTTGCACGTGGCCAACCCAGGTTGGATTGCCAGCATCCCATATGGTCCCCCGAGCACTGCCAGGAGTCATTCCTGAGTGAAGAGCCAGGAGTAACCCCTGAGCATCACCGGGTGTGACCGAAAAAAAGAAAAAAAAAGAAAAAAAGGAAAAAGGAAACTGGATGACATTAAACTAAAAATTTAATGGACATTTACAAAAGATACATAAGTACAATAAACATAGGAAATATATGCAAGTTCCTTAATTTCAATGATATGCATGATGAAACCAGAAGATTCTTCTCCATAGCCTCAAGAAAAGTTGTGTGTGTGTGTGTGTGTGTTTAAAGATTGTCATCAGGCCACACTATTCAGGTACCAGCCCTGGTTGGGGCTCCTGCCCAGGGCCGCGTTTTTACCCAGCTCCCAGGAAAGCCGGTTTTCACCTTGGTCTTCAGGGGACAGGATTGAGGGACACAGTGCCGCATCCAAAGCTGAATCGTTCCGCCTGCTCTCTGCCACCCTATTCAGGTACCAGCCTGGGTCGGGGCTCCTGCTCGAAACTGCGGCCGCATTAGCAGCCTTGAGTTATTCTCACTTCTCCATACCACACAAGAAGCAGAAGTTCCCCTTTTAGCTGGAACTTTAACCAGGTTAGCTTAACCAACAGAAACACATTAGCCAATATCTCATTAAGGCCACCTAAATTAATACTGCATCATAAATAGAAGAGTAACAGTGAGTGTGAAGGGCTAAGCCACATAGGTCACAATGGTAAAACAATGCAGATCTCCACCAAGCTTACTTGTTGAAGAGGCTAGCCCAGAAGACCCAACAGCAATGAAGTACTATGCAACCTCTTTGACGAGGAATTTAGAAAGGGTCTACTGAGGATGTTTAGGGAGCTAAAAGAAACAATGGAAAGCAATACCAATAAAATACAAGAAGATTTGAAGGTAGAGATGTGGAAAATACAAACAGAAATGTCAGATGTGAAAAACCTGTTCGGCGAATTAAAAAAAAAAAAAACTCACTGGACGGCCTCAGCAGCAGAGTAACAGCTGCTGAGGACAGAATTAGTGAGCTCGAGGAGAAAGCCCAGAGACTCTCTAGAAAACAACAGAAAATGGAAAAGAGACTGACAATTCGGGAACAGATGGCAAGAGAAGATTGTGATGAAGCCAAGAGGAGTAATATAAGAATTATTGGAGTCCCAGAGGGAGGAAAACCCTGAAAAAGAAGAAACTGTCAAAGACATCATAGCTACGATGTTCCCAGAGCTAAAGAAAACATGTGACCACATTCAGGAGGCACGAAGGGTACCAGCTAGAAGAAATCCAAATAAAAATACCCAAAGACACATCCTGATCAAAATGACTAAAACCTTAGATAGAGACAAAATCCTGAAAGCAGCAAGATCAAAGAAAAAAATTGTCTATGAAGGAGCATCCTTAAGATTCACAGACGACTTGTCTGATGAAACCCTCATGGCCCGAAAACAGTGGTGGGATATAGTGAAGAAACTCAATTAAATAAATGCCTCATCAAAAGTACTTTACCTGGCTAGACTCTCATTCATTCGTCAAGCACAAAAGTCCTGGCCCAGAGGGATTTCCTAGTGAATTCTTCCAAACCTTTAAAGAGGACTTACTTCCAATCCTCTTTACGCTTTTCCAGAAAATTGAAGTATCAAAAACAGTTTCTATGAAGCAAACATCATTTTGATACCAAAAGCAGACAGAGATACCACAAACAAAGAGAATTACAGACTGATATCCCTGATGAACACAGACACAAAGATCGCAAACAAAATATTAACAAATAGAATCCAACGATTATCAAAAGGATCATACACTATGACCAAGTAGGATTCATCGCAGGGATGCAAGGATGGTTTAACATTCGGAAGTCAATCAACATAATTCATAATATTAATAAAAGAAGTAATAAAAACATATGATCATATCAATAGATACAGAGAAAGCATTTGACAAGATTCAGCACCCATTTATGATGAAAACTCTCAGCAGAATGGGCATCGAAGGAACTTTCCTCAATATAGTCAAAGCCCCCGGGTGCCCATGCCTCTGCACAGCCACGGGAATGCCGAACGAGCAGGAACCAGAGGCAGCTATAAGACTTGGGGTTCCGGCGAGTGCTTGCAACCATGTATGAGGACTGTGAACTAAGCTTTTGCCCCATGCCGGCTAACAGAGGAAATATCCATCTCCCTTGGTCTCTCCTCCCTCCCGGGGGAGAAAGCATGGTGTCCGACATTTTATGGGTCCTTTGAGCAGGTATGAACTTTGTGGCGCGAAAAAAAAAAATGTGTGCTTTGAACTTGAAACCAGGACACCTGGGCAGGCTCGGGCCGGGGCCGGAGCTCGGGCTCCGGCCGATATTCGACCTGGGTGGCCATGCCTCTGCACAGCCGCGTGAATGCCGAACGAGCAGGAACCAGAGGCAGCTATAAGACTTGGGGTTCCAGTGAGCACTTGCAACCATGTATCCAGACTGTGAACTAAGCTTTTGCTCCATGCTGCTCCAGGAAGGGAAATGATTCAATTTCCAACTTTAATCTCCCTGGATTTAATTACTAAAATACAGAAATTACTAAAATACCGCAACCGCGCGACTTTTTATCTCTTCATTCTCATCAGTGGAAAACTCAATATCAAATATTTCCTTGTCAATAGGGCTGTATTCTTGGGGGATAAATTCCAACAAAAATAGTGAGTCTGTGTTGAAACTCCAACAACAATAGTGAGTTTTGTGTTGAAATATGGAATGTAATCAAGGTAAAGAGAAGAGTGAAATTTATCAGTTACCCAGGCGGGGGTGGGGGTGGGGGTGGGAGGCATACTGGGGTTTTTGGTGGTGGAATATGGGCACTGGTGAAGGGATGGGTGTTTGAACATTGTATAACTGAGACATAACCTGAGAACTTTGTAACTTTTCACATGGTGATTCAATAAAATAAATTTTAAAAAATTTTTAAAAAATATATAGTCAAAGCCATCTACCAAAAGCCCATGGCAAGTATCATTCTCAATGGGGAAAAAATGAAAGCCTTCCCTTTAAGATCGGGCATAAGCAAGGTTGTCCGCTTTCACCACTCCTATTCAATATAGTACTGGAAGTCCTGGCCATAGCAGTTAGACAAGAAAAAGATAGCAAGGGCATATAGATAGGAAAGGAAGAGATCAACTTATCACTATTTGCAGATGATATGATACTATACTTGGAAAATCCTAAAGACTTTACAGAAAAGCTCCTAGAAACAATAAGTAGATATAGTAAAGTGGCAGGCTACAAAATCAACACCCAAAAGTACATGGCTTTCTTATATACAAATAAAAAAAGAGAATAAAGATACATTAAAAAACAATCCCGTTCACAAGAGTACCTCAGAAAATCAAGTACCTTGGAATCAGCTTAACCAAAGAGGTGAAGGACCTATGCAAGGAAAATTACAAAACACTACTTCAAGAAATAAACGAGGATACTAGGAAATGGAGACACATCCCCTGCTCATGGATAGGGAGAATTAACATTATCAAAATGGCAATACTGCCCAAAGCACTATACAAATTTATGCAGTCCCTATCAGGATACCCATAACATTTTTCAAAGAAATAGACAAAACACTCCTGAAATTTATATGGAACAATAAACCCCCATGGATAGCTAAAGCGATCCTTGGAAAAAAGATGGGTGGCATCACCTTCCCCAACTTCACACTCTACTACAAAGCAGTAGTAATTAAAGCAGCATCGTACTGGGATAAAAACAGACCTGCAGACCAATGGAACAGAGTTGAATATCCTGTCACAAATCCCCAAATATATGGCCACTTAATCTTTGACAAAGGAGCAAGAAATGCAAAGTGGAACAAGGAAAGACTCTTCAACAAGTGGTGCTGGGAAAACTTGATAGATACCTACAAAAAATGAACTCTGACCTCTGTCTAATGCCAGGCAAAAAAGTCAGATCAAAGTGGATTAAATACCTCAATATCAGACATGAATCTATAAGTTTCATAGAAGAAAATTTAGGCAGATCTCTCCATGACATTGAAGCAATGATATTTAAGGATGAAACAGCACTGAACATGCAAGTGGAAGCAAACGTAAATTAATGGGACTACATCAAACTAAGAAGCTTCTGCATTTCAAAAGAAACAGTGACCAAAATACAGAAAGAGCCCACAGAAAGGGAAATAATATTTATCCAATACCCATCTGATAAGGGATTAATATCCAGGATATACAAGACACTTTTAGAACTGTGTAAGAAAAAAACTTCCAACCCCATCAAAAAATGGGGGGAATGAACAGAAGTTTCCTTAAAAAAGAAATACAAATGGCCACAAGGCACATGAAAAAATGCTCCACTTTGCTAGTCATCAGGGAGATGCAAATCAAAACAACAGTGAAATATCATCTCACACCACAGAGTCTGGAACATATTCAAAATACCAAAAGCAACCAGTGCTGGTGTGCATGTGGGGAAAAAGGAACACTCCTTCACTGTTGGTGGGAATGTTGACTGGTCATCCTTTCTGGAAAGCTATATGGACAGTCCTTCAAAAACTAGAAATTGAGCTTCCATATGACCCCACAGTACCACTTCTGGTAATATATCCCGAGATTGCAAAACAGCACAGCAAAAATAACACCTGTACTTATATATTCATTACAGCACTGTTCACAGTAGCCAAAATCTGGAAACAACCCGAGTGTCCTAAAACAGATGACTGGTTGAAGAAACTTTGGTACATCTACACAATGGAATACTATGCAGCTATTAGGAGAGATGAAGTCATGAAATTTGCTTATAAATGGATAAACATGGAGAGTATCATGCTTAGTGAAATGAGTCAGAAAGAGAGAGACACATAGAGGGACTGCACTCATTTGTGGAGTATAAAATTACATCACATGAGGCTGACACCCAAGGACAGTAGATACAAGGTCCAGGAGGATTGCCCCATAGCTAGAAGACTGCTTCATGAGCGGAGGGGAGAAGGCAGATGGAATACAGAAGGGATCACTAAGAAAATGATGGCTGGAGGAACCAGTTGGGATGGGAGTTGCATGCCGAAAGTAGATAATGGACCAAACATGATGACGTCTCAGTGTCTGTGTTGCAAGCTATAATGCCCAAAAGTAGAGAGAGAGAGTATGGGGAATATTTTCTGCCATATACTTGAGGGAATCACAAGTATTACTTATTAGGATTAACTCTTACAAAACTTTGGTAAGCTGGAAAAATAATAAAACCAAATAAATATATAATATGTTTCATTTAAGTACCTATGCATACATGTGCTGATAGAGGTTATCAACAGAAATTATTAAAGCACTATTGTGTTATACATGGTAGATTTAACCAAATACTAAATATAAGTGAGACTTTATGGATATATAAGTATATATTAGTATCATGACATAATAAAAATATGCAATAACATATAACGGACAAATATCCATATTGATTTATTAATATAATCTTATGTAACAATTACATACAACATGGATTAAATTTTTACATTACATCCAGTGATGCTCAGGGCTTACTCCTGGATCTATGATCAGGAATCATTCCTGGTGGAGTTTAGGGGACTCTACAGAGGGTCAGGATCAATCCAGAGTCAGCTGCATGCAAGACAAGTGACTTAACCATTGTTCTAGCTCTCTGATCCAACATAGATATATATTGTAGTCAAATTTCTAATAAAAAGAAAGATACAATATTTATAAATCTATTTACATGAATCATAAAACCAGACAAAATCAAGTATGCTAGTGGAAGAAATTATCTACTCTTGAGGATTGGCTGGTGAACTGATTAGAGAACAAGGCAAACTTCTGTGTGCTGGCAATGTTCTGTTTTCATAATTGGGCTGTTATATAGCAATGCTTAGTTTGTGAAATTTTTCAAAGCAGCTCATTTATATGTGGTCTTCAGGGAACATATGTTATACATTAATAAAAAGTTTAGTTAAAGTAAATAACATTCTGTATTACAAACCATTAGACCCAAAAATGAAGAGAGAGATGGAGAGAGAGAGAAACAGAGACAGACATAGAGAGACAGAGAGAGAAGAAAACTATCTGCCATAGAGAGGCTAAAGAGGCTAGGGGAAAGGCAGGAGGGAAACTGGGACCACTGCTGGTAGGAAATGTACACTGGCTAAGGGACGGGTGTTGGAACATTCTATGATTCATTGGGATCATGAACAGCTTTGTAACTGTATATATCACTGTGATTTAATTAAATTTTTTAAATAAAATTTAAAATAAATAAATAACATTTAAAATTGTTGCTGATTGGGAGAATATCTCTGAAATATTTGGACATCAAAATACCTCACAAAGGGCTAATGCCCAAGACATATAAAATACTCACAAAACTGTACAACAAAAGTACAAACAACCCCAGCAAAAATATTGCAGAAAAGAGATGAATAGACACTTCTATAAAGAATACATATAGGCATATGGAAAACATTCATCATCTCTGATTAACAGGTAAATAAAAGTATTGATTATCTTTATCTAGGAGGCTAAAAACAAGCAGAGGTAGTGGGGTGTGGTTAGAAAAAAAAGGCTTCATTTACTGCCAGTGGTACTGTAAATGAGTTCAGTATCTATAGAAAACATCATGAAGGCTTCAAAAAACTGGAGATAGAGCTAATCATATGATGAAGAATCTGCTCCTTGCTATCTCAAGAACACACACACTCAAAAAGATTTGTGAATATTTTTGTCCACTGCAGCATTACTATAATAAAAAATTGGGTAGCAATCTATGTGCCCAATGACACATGAATGGATAAAAAGAAACTATAGTACATGCATACCATATCACTTTTTAGCTACAAGATGAAATCTTGACTTTTTCTACAATATGCTAGAACTAGAGAGTGACAAGATGATGTCACTCATATATGTTATATAAATAAACATAGCAAGGGAATAGTGTCCAGTGTAGAAACGGGCTGGAGCGATAGTGCAGCAGGTAGGGCATTTGCCTTGCATGTGGCCAACCTGGGTTTGATTCCTCTGTCCCTCTCAAAGAGCCTGGCAAGCTACTGAGAGTATCCCGCCCACACAGCAGAGCTGGCAATCTACCTGTGGCATATTCAATATGCCAAAAACAGTAACAACAAGTCTCACAATGGTGAGACTTACTCGTGCCCGCTTGAGCAAATCGATGAGCAACGGGATGACAGTGACAGTGATAAATGACAGTGACAAATAGTGACAAATACTTTGTATGAGGGAGACCCTCAGTTCTATCCATAGTACCATACAGACTCCTGCTGCCAAGCACTGCTGGGTCTTGTTTACCCCCAACCACTTCCAATTATAACTTAGTCACTCCCTGAGCACTAATGCAGTGTCCATTGTTGCTCGAAGCACCACCATGCTTGAGTACCACACTGCCTGGCCTATGTACCAAAATGACAGACTCACACAACTGTTCCAAGCTTACCAGGAGTGAACCCAAAACCCACTGTTCCCACTGAGAGGATGATCATATATAAAGTAAAATAAAAGAGAAAATTCCAGGTTATCCAGCAATATCACCCCAAGACATTTACTAGAAGTATATTAAAGCACTAATTTGAAAGAGTATTTGTACATTTATATTCATAGCAGCATTTAGTCTCAATAGTCAAAATATGGAATTAATTTAAATATTCATCAATAGATAGCACCCCCAAAATAAGCTATAGTACATATTATCAGTAATCTGTCATTTAAAAAAATTAATTGGATAGTTTTCAAGGAGATTAAGTTTGTACAGTAAGTTTGGAAGTGAAAGACAATTACTGATGGTTTCATTCATTTGTGGTATATGAGTAACTTTATCAAATGAGTGAAACTAACTCCTAGGAAAGGGAAATGGCTCAAAGGGCTGAAGTACTTTTTGCATGAGGGAGCCCTGAGTTCCATCTCTATATCATATGGTTGGTCCTTTGAGCACTGCCAGGAATGTACCCCCAAATAAATAATCCAAAGAAAAAAACTTAACCCTCTAAACTTGGTAAAAACAATGAAAGTTGCCAGAGTTTGCACACAGAAGTATGAAATTTAAACTCTATAATATTTTAAATCAATTTTTAAGATCCAAGAAATTAATTTGAGGGTACTTGATAAAGATTCAATTAAAAGTGCCTATCAAGGCCAGAGAGATAGCAAGCAGGCAGGGTGCTTGTCTTGTATAAAGCCAACCCACATTCAATCCCAAGTATCCCATATGGTTCCCCAAGCATAACCTGGAGTAATTACTGAGCACAGAACCAGGAGTAGCCCCTCAGTATCTCCAGGTATGCCTCCCCCGCAAAAATAGTGCCTACCTTATATACACAAACTGTGAAACCGAAGCCTGGTGCCACCTACATGTGCTCATTGTAGTAATGGCAATCTCCAGTGCACTGAAGATGGGTGTGTGAACACCCCAACCTAAACTAGTGTGTACAAACCACAAGGAGCAGCACAGTCAGGTATGCAAATCACAGTGAGTGTGTTTGAGTATTATCACTAAAGTGTACAATCCTGGAAAGCACAAAGTGGACAGAAGTATCCCAAGTAGAGAGTGCAACTTCTTGATGAACATTGCAGTCAAGTGTGCAAACAATTTGACCTAATGTGGAGGCTCTAGCCATTAGGACAACAGCAGCAACAATGGGAAAGTGGTGCTAAAATTAACTTGAAATAATCAAAAACTGAAATGCAACATTACACATTTTAGAAAAAAACAAACAGAGGGAAACAATTTTTGAGATGTAAGGGTAGGTCAAGCATTCTTTAGACTTGACACCAAAAGCATAATTATTGAAAGGAAATAGGATTAATTAGGTAGAGAGACAACTCAAGAGTAGAACACATGTCCCACATGCATCATAGATCTATGCCAGAACTAGAGAGATAGTACAGCAGGTAGAGTACCCCATGTGGCCCCCCAGTAATGATCCATGAGTGCAGAGAGGAGCAAGCCCTGTGTGGCCTAACCCCCACCCAAAGTAAAATAATGCCAAAATATTACTAAGAAGGTAGATACTAATCATTCTTACCAAGTAAAATTAAATTTTTAAGTAACCTTTAAAATTACAGCTACAAAAGAGGAAATTAGTTACTATTAGGAACTAGTGTATATTCACTAAGGAAAAAATTAACCCTACCTTCTTTTCTCTCCCCATATCTTCCTACCTTCATTTTATATATAAGTATCATAATTCTGTATGAGATGAATGCTGTACCTGTTTTTTAAAAAAAAATATTGATCCTAGAAAAGTGTTTTAAGTGTCCCCCAACAGCCTTACATAAAGGGTCAAAATTAATGTGCCACAGCAGAGTTGACAGAATTCACAACCATTTAAAATACAGCACAATGGTCCCTAGTCAAATGCAAAAAGGTCTCAGTCTAAACAAAAAAACAGAAAACCCTCTATTGATGACTTAAATAACAAACAGAAGTCATGTTGATTGAATCCTAAGAAGGTCTAAAGCAAAGTGCAGAAAGAATTGAATAAACACAGCAGTATATGTGTGTTCTAAGTTCAGTGAAAGTTCAATGAATCAGCATGACCTCAGATTTCATTTTTTACCACTGCTTCAACTACACTGGAAGATTTACCATTTCTTAAATACATTAAGTATGTTCTAGATTCAGAATTGTTTCACATGCTGTTTTCTTCACTTATTTTTTCTACTCCCATTTGTTTACATGGTATTATGCTTTTATGCTTTCTTTCCTCTGGGTCTACTTACCTATGATTATATATGTATTTATGCAAATGAAAAAAACCCCAATCTCTACTCTTCCTTTCTTTTTTTAAATTTTCTTCTGCATTTGTTTCCTCCGGATACATTCTAGATATATTGTTTATTAACTTGTTAAGCATTCTTCCCTCCCTGCTTATCAATATCAGAATGGGAACAAAGAACTGAAGATTAGCATTTTTTCTAGCAAAGCAGGTAAAGATTTTGTTGGACTTGAAATAGATTTACACATAAATTTAAAAATCAGCAATAAGTATTTGAAAGAGAGAACTACAAGCAACAAGCCTTGAGTCTTAAAATGCATTAGCTTCATAATAAATATAACTCTTCACTATTGTAACCTCAGTTCCTAGCATATTCCTTAAGCATTATAAGTAAATGAATGGTGGAACAATACTGCAATGACATTAACAGGCAAGTGTAACCATATGGTACAATAATGAATGATAGCTTAGCGGGTAAGGCATTTGCCTTGCATGGGGCTGACCTGGGTTTCATTTCTCCGTCCCTCTTGGAGAGCCCGGCAAGCTACTTAAAGTATCCCACCTACATGGCAGAGCCTGGCAAGCTACCCATGGCATACTCGATATGCCAAAAACAGTAACAAGTCTCACAATGGAGACCAATGGAGACGTTACTGATGCCTGCTCAAGTAAATCAATGAACAACTAGACTGGATGACAGTGCTACAGACAGTGCTATACTAATATGAAGAATGTAATCATCAGGTCTATAAAGACCAAATTTAAGATATTTTTTTCTTTTTTAACAATAGGGGAGAAACCCTCCTCTAATTCCAAAAGTCCTGGTCAAAATCATCTTCTATAAGCAAAACCATATGCTTCCCATATTACAACGTTATCACCTTGTTTTGTACCATCCATTCCCTTTCTTAAATTTCACATTAAATCTTAAATTCTATAAAGTCAAAGACTATCAATTTCAAAATTACATTCCTAAATGCTAACATGCAAAAGGCATTTAGTAGATGTGTACTTAACAAAGGTAAATCAGAAAACACACAAACAAGAGTGGACTGAATAGGGAAGAGATTTAATACCATGTTTCTCTTATCTGAATAATTCTTAAATACCAGACAAATAAAAGGTACTTCATGCCCTCAATGTGCTCACAATTCAGAGTATGAGATTATATCGCTTCAAAATTCTAACCACAATATACAGTGCAGAAAAAGCAAAGGAACAATTGAAAGTAGATGGTTTAACCTAGAGCCAGGGAAGGAAAGTTAGGATGATTTTTGTCTTCCATTTGAATGACTGTCATGTGGAAAAGTGGGGGGAAAGTACGGGATAACTGACCACAGTATTAAATTAAAAAGACGTTTGTAACAAGATCAAGCTGCAAATACTATAGGCTGTCTCTGCTGAGGGAAAATTATCCATTACTGATACATTTCAAATTGAGAATAAAGATTACTTCATAGATATATTGTAAATAATTATTGTGTGAAAACTTTATTTCCCCCCACTTTCTCTATCCAAAACAGAGATAAAATATTATCAGAGAATCCTGGGTTAGAATAAACATAAAGAGGTAATCAAACTCTCATTTCCCCTGTGAATCAACTCTGTAGTACATCTAAAGAAATAACTGTTTATTGGATTAGAGAGATAGTATAATGGGTTGGGCCTTGCACATGACCAACCTGAGTTCAATCCCTGGCATTCCTTATGGTCACCAAGCAATGCCAAGAGTTATTCCTGAATGTATAGCCAGGAGTAACTCTTGAGTATCGCTGTGTGGTCCAAAAACAAAAAATAGAGATGACTATTTAATAAAATTATGTTGATTCATTTATATGCAAATTTCATGGCTTCATCTTTTCTAACAGCTGCATAGTATTCCATTGTGTAGATATACCGAAGTTTCTTTAACCATTCATCTGTTTTGGGGCACTCCGTTTTTTTCCAGATTTTGGCTATTGTAAACAGTGCTGCAATGAACATACAAGTGCGGGTGTCATTTCTACTGTACCTTTTTGCCTCTTCTGGATATATTCCCAGGAGTGGTACTGCTGGGTCAAATGGGAGCTCCATTTCTAATTTTTTGAGAATCATCCATATTGTTTTCCAAAAGGGCTGAACCAGTTGGCATTTCCACTAGCAGTGAAGGAGAGTCCCATTCTCCCCACATCTGCACCAAAATCAGTTGCTTTTGTTGAGTGAAATGAGTCAGAAAGAAAGAGACAGATATAGAAAAATCGCACTCATCTGTGTAATATAAAATAGCAGAATGGGAGACTAACACCCAAGAGTAGTAGAGATAAGAACCAGGAGGTCTGCTCCACAGCTCGGAAACTGGCCTCACATGCTGGGGGAAAAGGCAGCTGAGATAGAGAAGGGAACACCTAGTAGAGAATGTTGGGAGGACCCACTTGGGCTGAAAGCTTTGTGCCGAAAGTAGACTATAGGCCAAACATAATGGCCACTCAATACCTCTATTACAAACTACAACATCCAGCAGGAGAGAGAACTAAAGGGAATGCCCTGCCGCAGAGGCAGGGTGGGGTGGTGGGGGTTGGGGTGGGGGTGGTAAGAGGGATACTGGGAACATTGGTGGAGGACAATGGGCACTGGTGGAGGGAAGTAAACTAAATGCAAACATGAAAGTTCATAAGTTTGTAACTGTACCTCATGGTGATTCACTAATAAAAATTTTTAAATAGTTTTTAAAAATTTTGTTTTTCCATTCAGCACATGTGATACTTTAATCTCATTCCCCTAAACACTTTGTTTTATGACAGTTTGAAATATCTGCCACAAAATATCCAAAATGTGAACCTGAAAAATCATACAGTAGTTACTGCAATTGCCTTGCATGCAACCAGTCAGGCTTTGATATTCTATACCACATATGATCCCCTGAGTGCTTCCATGAGTGATCCCTTAACAGAGCCAGAAGCAATTCTTGAGTGGGGAGTGATCAAGTGTAACACATAAACAAAAATTAAATAACAATAATAAAAAAGTTGAAATGAACAGTTTTTTGGGTCACAGTTGCATCATGATACAACTAATGGAAAGGTTTTCTGGAGGTATAGTGCCGCCAACAGATCAACATGTACTGCGGGGTGAGTGCATCAGCAGCCTGACTGTGCCTTCAGGCTTCCTGATACCCGAAAATTGACACTGTGCCTTTGGCCAGACCCCAACAACTTGGGAACAAGATTACCAAGATATTAAACGGCCAAAAATTAGGTATGTGGGAGCCATACCCACAAACCACTTCCGGGTCAACTATACAAGATCATTTATTGGTCTTATTTCAGAGATCCATTAGATAAATCTCGAAAGAGATTAAAAGGCACAGTTAATTTCGGACCCGTGCATGGCTGAACAGACTGGGGTAAATCGGAGGGGGGCGGGTTGGCCTGGTGGCCAGCCCAAGCAGAGCCCCCAGCAGCCATTTGCTTCCACAAATCAAAATCACTTCCATACCCCAAGTCTTACACCACTGTCTCAGGACAGAGCTCACCAACATGTAATCTGCTAAAAATTCTGGTATCTGAGTTTTGTGACAGAAATCTCTAGGCTTTCTTAGAGTTGTGATGGACTAACTCCTCCCCACTTCCCAATACACATGGAAGCACCAGCAGACACCCCCCAAGCCAACTCCAGTGCCATCCTGTAAGCTCTACTACCGGCCTTGATTCAGAGACCCCTAAATAAATCTTGAAAGAGATAAAAAGTCACAGTTAAGCTTGGACCCATAGATGGTTGAACAGACCTAAGTAAATTGGAGGGGGTGAGCATAACTGAGTTCACCTGTGCCCATCCAAGCAGAGCCCCCGACAGCCACTTGCTTCCACAATCCAAAATCGCTGCCATACCCCAGCCTGACTCCACCATCTTAGGATGGATTTCGCCAAGATATAATCAGCTCAAAATTTTGTAATGTGGATCTTAGCGCACCAACAATCTTGGCCCAGAGTTATAGCAGTGAGTCCCAGAAGACACCACAGGACTGGAGATCTCTCTGGGCCCCATACTAAGCCAAGATCACTGGGGCATCCCAGGTGGAGCAGGTACAGTCTCCCCGCCTACTCCAGATAGAATCCCAGTGACCAAGAGCTTCCACAAGCAAAGCCCTCTGCATGTGGTTTCTATGACTATATATCCAGGCCACATGGCAGCAGAGGACCTGGGCTCTCCCTCCTTTGGTCCCCGCCCACCTAGAAGACTGGCTGTCAGGCCCACAATTTGCCTCCAGGTGCCATCTTAGCGCACCAACAACCCTGGCCCAGAGACTCCCAATTGAATCCCAAAATGGATTAGTACCATACAGAGATGTCTCTGGAACCCAACCATTTACAATATAGAAATTTACATTTACAATCATGGCCACATGAGTTCTCATGCTATTCAAGTTGAGCAATGGAAAATAAATTCTATAGTGTCTGCCCCTGGCAGGTCGACTTGAATGGTAGTGGGAAAATTCTAGCAAAACATACTGCCCAAAATTAGAGAGAGTATTGGGGAAATTGTCTGCCATAGAGACAGGGTGAGGAATGGGATGTGGGGAGGGGGAATAATGGGAACACCGGTGGTGGAAGAGATGGTGGAGAGATAGATGTTCCATCATTGTACAGCTGTATCTCAAACATAAAAGCTTTGTAACTCTATCTCACGGTGATACAATAAAATAAAAAACTAATGTGGAGTTCATGCCCAATTCAGTCAGCTTAATCAATTGTTGAACAGATAGCAGTACTCTTATATTAATTTTTAAAAAAAGAAAGAAAAGATTCTCAAGTTTTCTGGATGTGACTCTGAGTAGCTTTTCTTTTCCACTGGAATCAGCCATATTAAGACATCAATTATATTCTTAAATGTCTTTGGAAAAACTTATGCATTCTTCCTAGTCTGACTATGGGAGAGTGGACCTGAGGCAATTTTAGTCCCTTAAACTTGTTGCTTTCCAAAATCAGATTTAAAAATTTGCTTAATCTGCTCAATTGTAGTATTAATTATTTACTGCAGTTTCACTTAAGATTTTCATATAAACTTCAAAGGCTGTCATTCACACATATATTCTGAAATATTGTTCCATTAAGTGTTGTTCAAAAGAGTAAAGGTTCTATGTTGGTGACAAAAATAGGAACAAGAAGAGAAAAGGTAAGAATGTTACTCTTCTGGTAAGCAAAATGTCTGAAGTCAACCCCCTTCCAACAAAAGTGATTAGGGAAAAGAAGGTTGGGGGAAGAATGGGAGAAGACAGATTTTACAATCTTCTCTACCTACATTACTGACTGAATAGTTCTTCCACATATGTGACAAAAATAAAATGAATCTCCAGCTAATGATTTAAGTGGATTAAAATGAAGTATGGGATTGGAGTGATAGTACAACAGGTAGACACCCTTGCATGCAGTCAACCTGGTTACAATCCCCAGCACCCCAGATGATTCCTCAAGCCTAGCTCTCTGGCTCTCTCATTTTTGCCCTATCATAACTTTTTTGTTTCCATACTGTAAATAAACTTCATGAAGATACAACAAGCAACAACTGTTTATTGAATGTTTATACCATTTCAGAGACAGACTAGCTCATCTGATCTTTACAGTAATTCTCCACAGTAGAAACTATCAACTCATAAAAAGGCAAACTGAGCCTAAACAAAATTAATCTGGGTATTTAGTTCATAATTTAGTGACCGCCTCAAGCAGAGGTCCCAGTGGCCGAAGACCTCCGGAGCCTAGCTACAGCCATGCTCAAGGCTCCTCTCCACACATTCAGACAAGCTTCACGCATGAAGGTACCGGCAGAGGAACCCAGGTGTGTGGAACCCTGGGCTGAGACCTCCAAGTCTGCTCGGATCGGAACTGGGCCTTTTGCACCCAGATTTACCATTTTCCAGTAGCTATACGGTCACACCCAGGGACTGCCCCCGGCGCCATGTAATCCCACCAACAGCCAACATCCAGAGACTTAAAACCAAGCTCCCAAAAGCGTGCAGCCGATTCACGGCCGTGCAATATTTTATAGCCTACTTCTCCCTCTGGGAGAAACTGGCAAGCTACGGAGAGTTTCCTGCCCACATGGGAGAGCCTCACAAACTCCCCATGGTGTATTCATATGCCAAAACCAGTAACAAGCTGGGTCGCATTCCCTGACCCTGAAAGAACCTCCAATGTGGCATCGTTGGGAAGAACTAGTAGAGAGAGGGCTAGGACGAATGCAGACACTACTGAGACTGCTTGAGAAATTTGACGATCAACGGGATGATGATGATGATGATGATGATGATGATGATGATGATGATGATGATGATGATGATGATGATGATGATGATTTAGTTCATATAGGTATTTAGTAATAAGCTAGACTGATTTAAAAACACACAATTTCCTTACACTTCTTATTCAGAATACTAGAGAACTATCACTAATTACTTAGTAGAGATAAAAAGAACTTTAAGCAGATTCCTCTGTCATATTGATGACTGACTTCTCATTGCCCAGGCTCTTTTCACTTTATTTTTCTCAAAGTGATGGTGCCCAGTCAAGCCAATTTTCACTTATCATAAGATTAATGTCAGTCATCTCCCTCAAATTTCATGAGAAAAAAAACAGTTATGCTTTGCTGTTTAAATTTAAAACTATCCGCATGTTTCATTCTCTGAATGCATCATAACTTGGTTCTTCTATCATGCCAAGTTTTGTTATCTTCTTTCTTTTATTCTATTTATTTCTTGTCTATAGCTACTCTACATGTCTAAATTCCCACCATTCAATGAATAAAAGAAAATATCACGATTTCAAGGCCAATTCTTTAAAATTATTACTATAAACAAATATTTTAAATATAGAAGTTCTAGATCAGGAGCTATAAGGGTCAAAAGATAAAAACTAAAGTCCCAGAGGAACAGCGCACATATACCTTGAAAATATATGGTCATGAGTTAATAACCCTGCGTTCCCACATCTGCAAAGCACAAACTTGGAAGTTCCTCTGTTTGAATCTAGATATACTGTTTGTGATTCTTGACACCTCAAGCAATATGAGGGATACCACAGTCAGATGTGTGAAAGACCACAAAAATGTCATTTCTAGTAAGTACAACTAAAGGGAAGCATGAGCACCAAGTCCAGGAAATGCAAGCCCTCGTGAGGTACCCAGGTTCAATACCCAACACCCAATATGGTTCCCTGAGCCTCCAAAAGAGTGATAGTTGAGTACAGAGTCTGGAGTAAGCCCTGAGTGGCCCAGGTGTGGCCCCCAAAAAACAAAAACATCAACAATAAAGAGAAAGGGAGGAAGAAAAATTCAACTAGCCCTTGTCCTCAAGTTTATAATTTGGTGGAAATATTAAATAAAGTACCAAACATACAGTACAAGAATTAATGGGCTTATCTTGCATATGGCCAGACAAGGTTTGATCCCCAGTACTACATGTGATCTCCTGAGCATTACCAGGCATCATCTCTGAGAAAAAGCCAGAAGTAAACACTGATTACTGCTAGATGTGGCCCCAAAATTTAAACCATAGAGAAGATACTTGCCTTGCACATAGCCAACTCAAGTTTGGTTCCCCATACCACATGTGATCAACTGAACACCATTAGGAGTGACAGAGACAGGAGCTAGCCCTGAGCAAAGCTGGATGTGACCCATAAATAAAAAACATAATATATATGTGATTATAATTTACACAATGTGTAGTGATGTTCTAAAATAGTTTAGAAAGGTTAGTGGAAAGATATAAAAAAGTGTGTAGTCTAGGGCACTGAGATTTTACAAAGATTAAAACAAATATTTTCAAATGTTTCAAATATTTTCACATTTCAAACCATATTCTACTATAAATAGTAAGTTTTTATATCTTAAACATTAAAAATTCTTGAGCCAGGGCAATAGCATAACAGATAGGGTGTTTGTGTTGCACATGGCCAATGTAAGTTCAACACTAAGAACCCCATATGATTCCCTGAGCACTGGCTGGAATGATCCCTGAGCACAGATCCAGGAGTAATCCCTGAATATAGCTGAGTGTGGCCCCTAAAAATAAAAGAACAGTAATAAAATAACAATTTTCTTATATAATCTAAACTGTGATGAATAAAGAGGCTTAATCCTGTGGGTCTCCCAACTATTGTTTATAATATCTAATAATGAAGTCTGCCCCAAATCATCTAAGAAAAAACTGTAAAGGTGTCTAAATTTCAATCAAAATGAAATCTCTCTTCTTCCCACAATTTTTTTTCCTTTATCAATATATCTAGGTCACGTGAATAGCACTGCTCTAACTCTTGTTTATAGTTTTTCATAGACTTTATTGTCTATGCGCTTTCTAGAGGGGAGAGTAGGAGAAGAGTATGAGGGAAGAACACATTTTTGGTTTCCAGTTAAACTATTTTCAATGAACCCATGGTATAATATCCTTTGCTTAGGGAAGAAAGTCTTGATCACCTAGGCTTTGGGTAAAGATTAGCTTCAAAATTCCATTAAAAATCTGTAAGTACTTCATCAAATAATTACTTAAAACAGTGAATGTGCAATAGAAACCACAGAAGTTCAAAGAATAGTCAGAGATTACTTTGAGAAGCTTTATGCCATAAAACTAGACAACCTCAAAGAAATGGATAAATTACTGGACTCCTATTAAATCCCAAATCTGACTCGAGAAGATTTGGAACACCTGAACAGGACTATCACTATTAAGGAAATAGAAATAATAATCAAAAGTCTACCAAAAAACAAAGGCCCTGGCCCAGATAGATTCACTAGTGAATTCTTCCAAACCTTCAAGGAGATCCTACTCCCAAACCTGTTCAAGCTCTTCCAAGAAATGGAAGAAACAGAAATACTTTCAAAAATGTTCTATGAGACAAAAATCATCCTCATATCAAAAGCAGACAGACACCACAAAAAATGAGAATTACAGACCAATGTCCCTGATGAATACAGATGCAAGATCCTCAACAAAATACTAGCAAATTGAATCCAATGACTCATCAAAAAGATCATAAGCCATGACCAAGTAGGATGCATCATGGGGATGCAAGGATGGTTTAACATTCGCAAGTCAATCAACATAATATACCATATAAATAAGAGGAAAGATAAAAACCATTTGATCATGTTCATAGATGCAGAGAAGGCATTTAACAAGATCCAGCACCCATTTATGATAAAAAAAAAACTCTCAGCAAAATGGGAGACGAAGGAACTTTCCTCAATATAGTAAAAGCCATCCACCACAAGCCCACACCAAACATTCTTCTCAAAGGGGAAAAACTAAAAGCCTTCCCTCTAAGATTGAGAACAAAACAAGGTTGCCCACTCTCACCCCTTCTATTTAATATAGTACTAAAAGTACTTGCCATAGCAGTTAGGAAAGAAAAAGATATCAAGGGTATCCAGATAGGAAAATAAGAAATTATGCTCTCACTATTTGCAGATGACATGATATTATACTTAGAGAACCCAAAAGCTTCTACCAAGAAGCTCCTAGAAACAATACGTTTGTATAGTAAAGTGGCAGATTACAAAATCAATACCCAAAAGTCTGTGGCTTTCCTATATACAAATAATGAGAGAAAAGAAACTGATATGAAAAAAGGAATCCTGTTCACAATCATGCCTCAGAAAAATTTTTATTGATTGACATTCAATGATTTACAATACTGTTAATAATTTATTATTATGCACATAACTTCACTTTAAAGGAGGAAATCTAAACAAGTGAAAATAAGTTCCAATAAAGGTTTCTAGAATGACAAAAAGCCTAAGATATCATTCATAAACAGAAGGAATTATAAATTGAATTTTGGCATAAAAACATTAAGAAGAATAACAAAAGCTACTTACATTTCTCTTTTAATACTCTTTAACTACTTCTAAACATTAAATGAATATAGAAGAGTTATTCTGTAAGGATCCAGAGAACAAAATTTCTAGAAGTCCTCTGTGAACTTATGTACTGCTTTTGTTAATTGAAACTTCTCATGTGTAAAATGGAAGAAATGAATTATACAATATTCCAGTCCCTTCCACTTTAAAGTCCATGATTTTATTGTTTATGAACAATTATATTTTAACTCAATATCTTTCCCACTAGTCGCTAAAATAGTCAAATAATGGGAAAACCTGCCACAAAAGTAAATTCTGTGTGTCAATTCCTCGGTTATGTTGCTTTTGGATATTTGTTGCTGCCTTGCTGTATATCTTTAAGTCCCATATATGCAAAATCAATCTTTATCTAACCCTTTAGTGATGACTGACTTCACTCCACATAATTCTAGTTCTACCCATATTGCATCAAACTACATGATTTTGCTCTTTCTTAGCACTGCATAGCATTCTCTATATTATATATTACATATATTATGTATTGCATAATACATAGACACACAATACATATATAATATACATTATATATTACATAATGCATATTACAAAATATATATTAGAAATTCTTGATAATTCTTCTTTAGTTGGGCATAAAGGTTGTTAACATATATTGGCTATTGTATTAAGTGCAGCGATTAACATAGGTGTGCATATATGTTTTCAAATTAATGTACTTGTGTTTTGCAGATAGATATCAAGAAGTGTTATCTCTGAAATTTATGAGAGTTCTATTCCTATTTTGGAGAAATCTCCATATTGCTTTCTATAGAGGCTGAACTAGATGACATTCCCACCAATAGTGCATAAGGGTTCTTTTCTCAGTAAAACTCTCCAACATCGGCTATTTCCAGATTTTTTGATATGTGTCATTCTCATTTGTGAGATGGTATCTCATTCTTGTTTTGATTTGCATTTTTAATTGAGTGATAATGAACATTTTTTCATATGCCTATTGACCATCTATATGTCTTGGGTGGGAGTGTCTGTTCACTCCCTCATCAAAATCCAAAATTTTTTAAAAACAATTTTATTGATTGAGATTCTGTTCTTTACAATACTGCTAATAATGTTTCTCATGCATTTGATTCCAACACCCCTCACCAGTGTACCCATATTCTTTTCCCAAGGATCCTGATGCCTATTCTTTTCAACAGGTCCGCCCATTTTGTTGCCTTTGGCCTTTTGTTGCTGCCTTGCTGTGTATCTTTAAGTCCCACATATGAGAGAAATCATTTTGTATCTTGTAAAAAACTAAGGCTCCCCGAGGGGCGAGTGCACTTGCGGGCTCTCCGGGCTACTCTGTCTCACCACCCACGTTCGGTGCTCTGGAACCTCTATGTATGGGCTGGATTGGGATGGCCGGTGGTTAAGGACAGGTGAAGGAAGAACGAGGACCAAGCTAGTTGCTGATTAGTTACCGTTTATTCAATCTTCCATCTTTCTCATCTCCCACAGTCCCAGCTCCGGCCTCTCTCTGGATCAACTGCTGCTTCTTTCTGGCTTTTCTCATCTCTCCTCCTACTTGTCTCTCCCACCTTGCCCTCTAGGCTACACCCAGCCAGGTAGCAAAATCAACATAAGAAAGCCCTTCCTGAGGGCAGGGCATTCCAAAGCCCTTCCTCACTCTTAAGGTTTTTTTTTCCTTTCCCTTAGTCCAAACACTTAACATCTTAATACTAGTTGTTTTTGTATGGACATAGCAAGAGATACATTGAGGTTTGCAAGGCAGCTCTCCTGGCAACATCTTGCCACAGACTCAGACCACAGCACTCAGGCCAGATTAATCATTCCTCACCCTAGCAGGGTCCGAATCTAGTTATCACTGTTTAGATCATGACAACATTTGTCCATAATCAAGCTCTTAACTTATAGTTAAGCATTAGGCACTTTGGCCAGGCCCCTCTCGATGCCAGGGTAGCACACAACTCACCGCTTGCCCTGGGTACTTCTCGTCCCACATAGGGACCCTGCTTTGGGGATGCTAGGAAGTAAGGGCAGCTGAGGCTTAGGTCAAGAGAACAGATGCCCTGGAGGAAAATATCATGTAGAGTCAAATGACTCCCAGGTTACAAAAGCATAACATTTGCTAAGTCTTCCTGTGCCCATACCAAAAGGACTTGCTCTGAATACGCTATGGAAAGGACTCAAGGAGAAGAGAAAAACATTATTTACAAGTCAACAGAACACTAAGAAAGAAGCTACAAATAAACAAAGAGGAATGGGAGCACTGTAATGGGAGTAACCCAATAAACCTAAACTACCTGAGGCTATGTTATCCTACATATCTATCCTCATTCTTTCCGACTGACTTTGTTCAGGGTAATATACTCTAGTTCCACGCATGTTGCTACAAATTGCATGTTTGCAAATCCAAAATTTTAAAGACAAAAAAATCCAGTAAATGCATGTCGCAAAACGAAGGTAGGTCATAGTATAAATGTATTTTTACAGATTCCTTTCAATGACCCGTCTTTTTTTATAATGCTAAACTATCTTTGCTAATAAGGAAAATGTTAATTTAAAGGTCTAATTTAAAATTTAATAAAATTTAGTAAAAGTCTTTATAGAGTAAACAAAATCATTTGTGTTTTTCAGCAGATTTACTTATGGATGGAGTCATCCCACGCCTGTGGATATTGGCCATAAGTATGGTGGCAATTGGGTTCTGGAAGTTTTTAGCTGCTGGGGCTCTGTTTTGGCAGGTGCTTGGCTCACATACCCCTTTATGGGGTGCCTGGGATGAGACTCAGCCTGGCGCTGGGTTAGAGTCTTCTCTCCAATGACCTGAGTCTTAACAAAGTTGTTGAGAACTTCACACACTTCATCTTATTAAAACTTCACAACCACCCTCGGATGCACTTCATATGCATGAAAATTGAAGCTGAGATAGATGAATAATTTCCCTGAAGCAGTTTGTTTTTCTGTTTGTGTTGAGAGTTTTAACCCAGGAACTCACACATATAAGACATGTATTCTACCACTGAGCAACATCTCAGTCCCCTAAGGCAGGTCTTTGTGAAGCTTGAGTGTTTGAGGAACTAATAGAAGATGTATTGAGATAAGAGCTTTAAGTTTGTGCCTGAGAAGCATACTGACAGGACCCTGGATTGTATAAAATATTAGAATCGTTCTGTTTTATTATCTACTTTGTTGGACTGGGCCACAGAAATGTTACCATAACCAAACCATAATCCAACTATACAGTTCATTTATTCTAGTTGTGCAGATTGTACACAAACTAAACCAGTGATATGGCACGTGGAAATATAAGTATACAAAAACGTCCAGAAACATATGGAGATAGGGATCATTAAATCTTTATTTCAGAAGAATGGGAAACAGCTTGGGCAAATATCGGTACAATCATGTGACGATAATATTCAATTTCTATCTCAAAAGAGGATTCATCCGTCCTTTGTGATGTGCTAAACTTCCCCCAAGTTATTAGCAAGTAATGGAAGAGATTAAGCAGAGATTCGAAATAGACTCCACACTATGGAAGAGATTAGACTAAAGAATACTCAGAAAAGAGTGAATGCAAATGTTAATAACATGATGCAAAAACTTCTAATAAAAATAAAACTGGACCAGAAAAAATTCTTTACCTGAATAAATTATATACCAAAACTTGAAAGTTCTGATGAATTTTTAGAGCTTCTTGTTCATTATTTACAGCAGCATTAAATTACCATAATCTTCATAAAAGTTCATTTAAAGGTCATAATTATTTCTCAGAAATGTTAACATTTATTAAATATATGTGGTGCTTGCTTTTAAGAACAGAGAAATGATCTCAAAAATATTTAATAGGTAAATGGAATTATTGGTGAAATGAGAAAAATATTAAAAATAATATAGAACACAAAATTTATTATATATGAGATCAGTTGTGCTTTTAGACCCATCTGTCATTAATATTAAACTATCACTGTTTCACTTGATCACGCTGAGATATTGGTTGTGTCTCTTAAGTCTTGGTGAAAATAAATAACATATTGGTTGCATGGTAGGAAGACAGGATAGAATAAATACATCTATTAGACTTTAAAGGAAAAGTTACTTTTAATGTTTATATTGTTAAATGAAACCTGACAACCAAAGAATTGTTCATTAAAACTAGGGTCAGCATAACCACGCAGAGCAAAGAATAGAACATCGATTGAAAATTTATCACGAATAGGCATTTTGCTGGATTGTTTACGTTATTTCCTCTATTCTTATGATAAATTTTTGAGGTATATTTCAAGACTCAATTTTACAAATGAGACAACTAAAGTTTTATCATGTTAAGAAAGCAGTGGCCAAGAACAAACTGCCAGTACCACTATTCCATAAGAGCTATCAGTCTTCTAAATGGTAATTTGATTCTTTCCTTCTTAAAACGCTATCTACATTCTTCAAGAGTTTTTAATTGAAAAACCCTTACTTATATTGGCTTCAATAAAACTTAAACAAAAACATCCTCTACATTGTGACAGATATGATCAGAAAAGTTATTTACTAAATGGAAGAAAATAGTTCCAAGATATATCAAGAATTCACAAAAGTCAAAAGAAAGAAAGGAGAGAAGGAGGGAGGGTGAAAGGGATGGAGAGGAAGAGGGAGGGAGGGAGGGAGGGAGGAAGGGAGGGAGGAAGGGAAGAAGTGAGGAAGGGAGGAAGAAAGCAAGGAAGGGAGGGAGGGAGGGAGAGAGGGAGGGAGGAAATAACCCCATCCAAAAAACGTTGGGTTATGTCTGATGTGGTAGAGCACATGCCTTGAATGTATGAGGTCCTGGGTTATGTCACAGGGACTGTATGATCCCCAGCTCTAGAACTGGCAATTTAAATTAAGCTATGAACACCAGAGGCCAGAGCACAGACTCTGACCCTGAGCACCAAGACAAATACCGGATGTGCTCATAGTCACGTGTGATAAAGAGAAGCAAGTAAAATGAAAGCAAAAAAAAAATGAAAAAAAAAAACTGCTGGACTCTGGTCACAGAACTGAATTCTCCAGAGGAGAATAGGGATTAAAGGGATAAGGGATACAGTGGATTGTGATAGAACAACATTAGGACTTTGTTTATGGGTGTAGTGTTGAAGTAGACATTTGGAGAGCCCCCTACTTAGTGCTCAAGTATCCAGGGGACATTCAAGATGTTACTTAGGCCAGAGGTGTGGGTTTGACAATTTCAGTACTTGAGTCTGGTGTTGCAGTGGAAGAGACTACAAAGGCCATTCAAGCAGTGCTCAGAGACCACCAGAGCTACATTGAGAGGTTCATGGAGACCCCAGAGCACTAGCTGTTATCTCTTCTTATGTAAGGCATGTCCTCTATGCTATGAATGATCTCTTTGACCCAGTAACATACATTTGAAATGTTAAAAATCGTAGGCCAAAATGTACATTTTTGGACACCAACATTACCTCAATATATTATTAAACGATGAGAGGGGGCTGCAGAGATAGAATGGGCTGGTAGTACAATGCTTGCCTTGCACACAGCTCACCTGGGAATGAACCCTGATACATATGGTCCCCTAAGACCTGCCAGGAGTAATCCCTGAGCACAGAATCAGGAAGTAATTCTTACACACTAACCCTGTATGGCCACCAAAAAAAATAAATAATGATGGGACAATTTTATATCCACATGCAAAACAATGAGTTGAACTCCTTTTGTGTGCCACACAGGATAATTTTTTTCAAAATGAGTTAAAGACTTCAAAGTAAATAATGAAACTATAAAACCCTTAGAAGAAACACTGGGATAAATGTGTGTGAAATTGATGTAGGCAATTGTTTCTTGGATATGAAACCAGAAGTACAAGCAACAAAAAATTGGGCAATATCAAAATTCTAATCATTCTTTACATACTATCAAGAAAGTGAGAAGAAAAACACAAAATAGGAGACAATGTCACATATATATCTGATAAGTGAAAATGCATCCAGGCTATATAAAGAACTCATAACTTTTCTCCTAGTGCTTGCCCTTAGAACCAGGTTTCCTACCCACACTATTTCCTCTTGCTTTATGTGCCTCCTCTCCTCTTTGCATACTCCTCCTCTCCCTCTGGCCCCCAAATTCATGCTATGCCCAACCTTTCCCCTTTCCACAATCTCTACCCACATAAAGTTTGGGTCCTATATCCACTCCACAGTGGTATACCAAGAAATCCTGACATGGCAGTTGTGGCTACCAGAAATTATTCATAAGTACTATCCTGAGATAGTGAATGGTAGCATTTGATCACTGCTTAAATCACCTGAAACTCAGAGCTTTATTATTAGTACTCAAAAAAGCACTAGAAATTATGAAAAAAAATTCAGGCACTTCAACTTAAGGTGGCAGAAGTTCAGATAAGTCCTCATATTCAGACAAACTTCCATCTCTGCCAGAGGATGTCATTAGAATAAAGATTCAATAAACTAAAAAAATTTAAGAAAAAAATTAAATAATTAGTTGAAACAGAATAGAAAAGTTAAAGAATGCAGCAGCAGGACTCTGCAGTATAATGAAAAAAGCAAAAATCAAATCAGGTGGCATTGAGAACAAGAAATATAACATCATCAATAAAGAGAGAAAAAGGAAAGCTTTTAACAAAGAAACTTTAAGATTAAAAAAAAGAGAAAATTTAAGATATTTAATGGGCGCCTCCTGTCGCCAAGATGTGACCCCGGGGGCCGCATGTGTGTACGGCCTCTCCGAAGCTGCACAAGCGTGAATCCAGACCCAGCTAAACTACTTTCGGTATGGGCAGCTCCTCGCAGAATGTCTCCAGACTGAGAACTAAGCCGCGGCGCCATGCCCGCCCAGGAGGGGAAAGGTATTTCTCTCTCTCTCCTCTTCCTTTCTGGGGATGAAGGGTGTGGTGACCGCCATATTATGACGACCACAGATGGGGTTTATAAACTTGCAATGATCCAATATCTGGAAGAAATCTCCCTGGACTTAGTTGTTAAAGTATAGAAATCCAAAACCGACCTCATATCTCTTCACAACAGGTCTGACTCTAGTGGGGTACTCCTAACAATAATAGAGAGGTTTGTGTTGAAATATTGAATGTAACCAAAGTAAACAGAAAGTAAAGTGAAACTTATCAGTTACAAGGCGGGGGAGCGCGGGGGGGCGGGATGGGAGGAGTACTGTGTGTTTTTTTTTGGGGGGGTGGGATATGGGCACTGGTGAAGGGATGGTTGTTTCAGCATTGCATAACTGAGACTTAAGCCTGAAAGCATTGTAATTTTCCACATGGTGATTCAATAAAATAAAATTCTCATTAAAAAAAGATATCTAATGGGCAATGGGAAGAGGAACAACTTCCCAATTATAGAAATTACAGAAGGAAAAGAAAAAGAGAAAAATGAAGAATGACTAGTGGAAGGTATAGTAGCTGGAAATATCACCAGTCTGGGAAGAGAGATTTGTGTACTAGGAGACCCAAAGAGTGCCAAACAAAATAAGCTCAAATAGAACATTACCAAGACACATGATAATCAAAATATCAAGAAAGAGAAAAAGACTACTTAAAGCAGAAACAGAAGAAATCCACAAATACAAGGAAAACTATAAACTTCATATAAAAGCTATCAAATGAAATTCTATAAGAAGGGAATGGCATAATAAATTCAAAGCTTTGAATGAAAAGAAATTTTAACCAAGAGACTCCTATTCTGTGAGTTACCAATCAGATTTGAAGGAATTATAAGAACCTTCTCAGATAAACAAAATAGAAGCATCCAAAGTAGCTCTACAAGGAATGGTCTCCTATAAAAATCTAATACCAAGTTTCAAAAATAACCAAAATCCTCATTTTAAAAATCATCACATAAGGATCTCCGCCAAGATGTAACCTCGGTGGCTGCACATGTGCAGCCTCTCCACAGCTGCATGAGCATGATTCAGGAGGCCAGCTAAACTACTTTTGTACTGGCAGCTTTTTGCAGAAATGTCTCTAGACTGTGAACTAAGCCGCGGCCCCATGCCTGCCCAGGAGGGGAAAGGTTTTTCTCTCTCACCTTTTCCTTGTTGGGGGGGGGGGAGGTTAAGGGTGTGGCAACCACCATCTTATGAGGACCACTAATGAGAGGTACAAGCTTGCAATGATCCAATTTCTGGCAGAAATTTCCCTGGACTTAGTTACTAAAATACAGAAATCCAAAACCTCTTATCTCTTCATTCTCAGCAATGGGAAACAAATTATTAAATGCTTCCTTTTCAGCAGGTCTGATTCTAGGGGGGAAACTCCAAACAATAATAGTGAGTTATTTGTTGAAATAGTAAATGTAACCAAAGTAAAGAGAAAGTAAAGTGAAATTTATCAGTTACACAGGTGGGGGTAGGGGTTGGGGGGATGGGAGGTATACTGGGTTTATTTTGGTAGTGGAATATGTGCACTGGTGAAGGGATGGTTGTTTGAGCATTGTATAACTAAGACTTAAGCCTGAAAGCTTTGTAATTTCCACATGGTGATTCAATAAAAAATAGTTAAAAAATCATCATATAATAATAACTCTGTTGGGGTTGAAGAGCATATGGAGGGGCCGAATGCTTGCCTTGCAAATAGATAAGCTGGGTTTGATCCCCAGTATCCCCAACGCTCACCTCAGTGGTACCAGAAGTGATTCCAGAGCACAAAATCAAGCTAAGCAAAATGCTAAACATCATCTGGTGTGGCCCCCAAATCAGGAAAAAATAGAATGCCTGTCAATGGACTTAACTTTCCTAAAAAGCACAGAGTGGCAGGATGGATCAGGAAACAAAATCCAACCTTCTGCTTACAAGAAATGAACTTACATTCACATAGCATAGGTGTGAAGTGAAAGGATGGAAAACTATCATACACATAATAGATTTTTTTATTTGTATGGTCTGTTTGGGGGGGGGTGCACCCAAACGGTGTTTAGGACTTATTGATGGCTCTGCACTCAGGGATTAATCCCGGAAGTCTTGGGAGGGCATATGGGATGTGGAGAATGAACCTGAATCAGCCATGTGCAAGGCCCTACCCACTGTACTATAACTTCAGTCCTAGAAGATGTTTTTTGTATTTAGTTGACTTATTTCTATTGGTTCATCTTATTTTTATTGAATCACCTTGACATACAGTTACAAAGCTTTTATATTTAAGTTTCAGTCATACAATGATCGAACACCCATCCCTCCACCAGTGCACATTTTTCACCATCAATGTCCCCAGTATACCCATATCCCACCCCTCCCCCTGCCTCGATGGCAAACAATTTCCCCCATACTTTCTCTCTACTTTGGGGCATTATAATTTGCATTACAGACACTGAGAGGGTATCATGTTTCCTCTTTTATCTACCTTCAGTACACATCCCCCATCCCAAACTATCCCTCCAAGCATCACTGATTTAGTAATCCCTTCTCTATTTCAGCTTCCCTCTCCCCCAGCTCATGAGGCATGCTTCAAATCATGGAGAAATATTCCTGGCCCTGTCTATACTGTCCGTGGGTGTCAGTCTTTTATTTTGTTATTTTATATTTTACAAATTAGTGCAGTCCTTCTATATCTGTCCCTCTCATTCTGAGTTATTTCACTTAGCATTATACTCTCCGCCCATCCACTTACAAGCAAATTCATGACTTCATCTTTCCTAAAAGCTTCATAGTATTCCATTGTATAGATGTATCAAAGTATCTTTAACCAGTCATCTGTTCTCAGGCACTTGGTTTGTTTCCAGATTCTGGCTATTGTGAACAATACTGCAATGAACATACAGGTGCAGATGTCATTTCTATTGTGCTTTTTTGTACCTTCAAGATATGTTCACAGAAGTGGTATTGCAGAGTCATATGGAAGCTCAATTTCTAGTTTTTTAAGAGTTTTAAAAGCAGGAACAGCCATACTTGTACCAGATCAAATAGTATCACTGTATCACTGTCTTCCCGTTGGTCATCAATTTGCTTGAGCAGGCACCAATAACACCTCCATTGTAAGACTTGTTGTTACTGTTTTTGGCATATCAAATACAGCATGGGTAGCTTGCTAGTCTCTGCCATGTGGGCAGGATACTCTCAGTAGCTTGCCGGGATCCCCGAGAGGGATGGAGGAATCGATCCCGGGTCGATCGCGTGCAAGGCAAATGCCCTACGCACTGTGCTATGACTCCAGCCAATAGTATTCAAGTTAAAAAAAACATAGTAAAATATAGTGAAGGACATTGTATATTGGTTAAGTTATCAACAAATCAAGATGAAACTCTTATAAACATCACTGTATCACTGTATCACTGTTATGCTGTTGTTCGTCGATTTACTGGAGCGGGCACCAGTAACGTGTCTATTACACTCAGCCCTGAGATTTTACCAGCCTCTCCTTACTCGTCTTTCCCAACGATTGGAGGCTCTTTCAGGGTCAGGGGAATGAGACCTATCGTTACTGTTTTTGGCATATCGAATATGCCACGGGTAGCTTGCCAGACTCTGCCATGTGGGCGGATTACTCTCAGTAGCTTGTCGGGCTCTCTGAGAGGTATGTATATATCTTTTACAGTATTTTGGATATGAATACACCATGGGGAGCTTGCAAGGCTCTCCTGTGGGGCAACAGACTCTTGGTAGCCTTTCAGGTTCTCTAAGAGGGAGAACAAGGCTATTAGAAGTCCAGGAGTCGCTCTCTTCTGGGAGCTTGGTCTTATAGTCTCTGGATGTTGGTCATTGGTGGGATTACACAGCGACGGGGGCAGTTTGTGGGTGTGGTTGCCAGGCTACTGGAAAATGGGTGGTCTGAGTGGAGAAAGCCCAGTCCCAATATGAGCAGGCTTGGAGATCTCAGCCCCGGGTTGAGCCCAGTCCTGCACACCTGGGTTCCTCTGCCGGTCCCTTCATGCGTGAGGCTTGTCCAAATGTGTGGAGAGTGCCCGTGAGTATGGCTGTGGTTGGGTTCTGGAAGTCTTCAACTGTCAAGGCTTTTGCTTGGGATGGGGAGGGAAAGGCCCTCCGAGGGGCCCCAGTGAAGACAGCCAGGCGGGGGTGGGAACAAGAGACTCTATGTCGCTCTTATCAACATATATACATTAAATAAAGAAGAAGAAAAGTTTATAAAGAAACTGTAATAAATCTAAAGAGATCATCTGTGTCAATAAAATAGTAGAGAGGGAGCTGTAACCCCTTGATTTTATCACTGGAGAGAACAACCAGGCTGACATCAGTAAGGAAACAAGATTCTTTTTTTTTTTTTTTTAGTAATTCACTCACTTGTTTTTATTTTTATTTTTTTTATTTATTTTTTTATTTTTTATTGTGGAAAGTTACAAATTTACAAAGTTTTCAGGTTTAAATCTCAGTTATACAATGCTTGAATACCCATCCCTTCACCAGTGCTCATATTCCACCACCAAGAATCCCAGTATAGCTCCACCCCGCCCCCTCACACCCCAACCCCCCCACACCCCTAGCCCCCCCACCCTAAGCCCCCCCTCCGCCTGTGTAACTAATAAATTTCACTTTACTTTCACTTTGATTGCATACAATATTTCAACAAAACTCACTATTCTTGTTTGGAGAGTCTCTCCCCTAAAGTCAGACCTGCTGAAAAGGAAGCATTAGATAATTTGTTTTCCATTGCTGAGGATGAAGAAGTATGAGGTCAAGTGACCACACTTAGCGGCCTCTCAGTTTTGGGTTTCTGTAATTTAGTATTTTAGTAACTAAGTCCAGAGAGATATCTGCCAGAAGTTGCATCGCTGCCAACTTGTACTTCTCAGTTACATTATATTCCACATATGAGTGCAATCTTTCTATGTCTGTCTCTTTCTTTCTGACACATTTCACTCAACATGATACTTTCCATGTTGATCCACTTGTATGCAAATTTCATGACTTCATGTTTCCTGACAGCTACATAGTATTCCATTGTGTAAATATACCAGAGTTTCTTTAGCCAATCATCTGTTTTCGGGCACTCTGGTTTTTTCCATATTGTGGCTATTGTGAACAGAGCGGCAATGAACATGGAAATGCAGATGTCATCTCTACTATACCTTTTTGCCTCTCCGGGACATATTCCCAGGAGTGGTATTGCTGGGTCAAATGGGAGCTCAATTTCTAACTTTTTGAGAATCGTCCATATTGTTTTCCAAAAGGGCTGAACCAGTCGGCATTCCCACCAGCAGTGAAGGAGAGTCCCTTTCTCCCCACATCCACGCCAACACCGGTTGCTTTTGTTTTTGGGGATGTGGGCCAGTCTCTGTGGTGTGAGATGATATCTCATTGTTGATTTGATCTGCATCTCCCTGATGATTAGTGATGTTGAACATTTTCTCATGTGCCTCTTAGCCATTCGGATTTCTTTTTTGGAAAAGTTTTTGTTCATTTCATCAGCCCATTTTTTGATCGGGTTGGCAGTTTTCTTCTTGTGGAGTTCAACCAGTGCATTGTATATCCTTGTTATCAACCCTTTATCAGATGGGTACTGCATAAATATCCTTTCCCATTCTGTAGACTGTCTTTGTATTTTGGTCACTGTTTCTTTTGAGTTGCAGAAGCTTCTTAGTTTGAGATAGTCCCATTTATTTATCTTTGTTTTCACTAGCTTAGCCAGTGGCGTGTCAGCTTTGAAGATACCTTTGGCTTCAATGTCGTGGAGGGTTTTGCCGACCTTATCTTCAATGTACCTTAGGGATTCTGGTCTGATGTTGATGTCTTTAATCCAGTTTGATCTGATTTTTGTACATGGTGATAGATGGAGGTCTAAGCCCATTTTTTTGCATGTAGCCGTCCAGTTTTGCCAGCACAATTTGTTAAACATGCTTTCCTTGCTCCACTTCACATTTCTTGCTCCCTTATCAAAGATTAGATGATCATATATTTGGGGGTGTATGTCAGAGTATTCAACCCTGTTCCATTGGTCTGCCGCTCTGCCTTTGTTCCAGTACCATGCTGTTTTAATGACTACCACTTTGTAGTAGAGTTGGAAGTTGGGGAGGTTGATTCCTCCCATTTTCTTTTTCCCAAGGATTGCTTTAGCTATTCGTGGGGGCTTATTGTTCCATATGAATTTCAGGAGCACTTGCTCCATTTCTTTGAAGAATGTCAAGGGTATCCCTATAGGGATCGCATTGAATTTGTACAATGCTTTGGGGAGAATTGCCATTTTGACAATATTAATTCTTCCAATCCATGAGCAGGGGATGTCTTTCCATTTCCTCGTGTCCTCTTTTATTTCCTGAAGTAGTGTTTTATAGTTTTCATTATACAAGTCCTTTACCTCCTTTGTTAAGCTGATTCCGAGGTATTTGATTTTTTGAGGCGCAATTGTGAATGGGATTGCTTTTCTCAGGTCACTTTCTTCTCTCTCATTATTTGCATATAGGAAAGCCATGGACTTTTGGGTATTGATTCTATAGCCTGCAAGTTTACTGTACGAGTCTATTGTTTCTAGGAGTTTCTTGGTAGAGGTTTTAGGGTTCTCTAAGTATAGTATCATATCATCTGCGAATAGTGAGAGCTTGATTTCTTCCTTTCCTACCTGAATGCCCTTAATGTCTTTTTCTTGCCTAATCGCTATTGCAAGTACTTCCAGTACTATATTGAACAGAAGTGGAGAGTGTGGGCATCCTTGTCTCGTCCCTGTTCTCAGAGGGAAGGCTCTTAGTTTTTCCCCATTGAGGACAGTGCTTGCCTTAGGCTTGTGATAAATGGCTTTGACTATATTGAGGAAGGTCCCTTCTATACCCATTTTGGCTAGTGTTTTCATCATAAACGGATGCTGGATCTTGTCAAATGCTTTCTCTGCATCTATTGATATGATTATATGATTTTTATCTTTTCTTTTGTTGATATGGTGGATTATGTTGATTGATTTCCGGATGTTAAACCATCCTTGCATCCCCGGGATGAATCCCACTTGGTCGTGGTGTATGATCTTTTTGATGAGTTGTTGAATTCTATTTGCTAATATTTTGTTGAGAATTTTTGCATCTGTGTTCATCAGGGATATTGGCCTGTAGTTTTCTTTTTTTGTGGTGTCTTCGTTTGCTTTTGATATTAGGGAGATATGAGCCTCATAGAAACTGTTAGGGAGGGTTTCTGTTTCTTCAATTTCCTGGAAGAGCTTGAGAAGGACTGGCAAAAGGTCCTCTTTAAATGTTTGGAAGAACTCACTAGTGAATCCGTCTGGACCTGGGCTTTTGTTTTTGGGGAGACTTTTGATTACCATTTCAATTTCCTTGATGTTAATTGGACTATTCAGGTACTCCAGGTCTTCTTGGTTCAGCCTTGGGAGATTATAGGAGTCGAGGAATTTATCCATTTCTTCTAGATTCTCTTGTTTCGTGGCATAGAGATTTTCAAAGTAGTCTCTGATGATCTTTTGAATTTCATTGGTTTCTGTTGTGATGTCTCCCTTTTCATTTCTGATTCGGCTTATAAGGGTTCTCTCTCTCTCTTTCTTTGTGAGTCTTGCTAGTGGTTTATCAATCTTGTTTATTTTCTCGAAGAACCAGCTCTTGGTTTCATTGATCTTCCGGATTGTCTTTTGGGTTTCCATGTCATTAATTTCTGCTCTAAGTTTTATTATCTCTTTCCTTCTGCCTGGTTTTGGCTCCTTTTGTTGGTCCTTTTCTAAGGTCTTGAGCTGTGAAGTCAAGTTATTTATGTGGGCCCTTTCTTCCTTCCTGAGATATGCTTGCAGAGCTATAAATTTTCCCCTTAAAACGGCTTTAGCTGCATCCCACAGGTTCTGGTAGCTCGTGTCTTCATTCTCATTTGTTTCTAGGTACCTTTTGATTTCTTCCTTGATTTCCTTCCTGACCCACTCATTGTTCAATATCGAGCTATTTAATTTCCAGGTGTTTGATTTGGTTTTCTGCATCTGTCCACAGTTAAGTTTTATCTTCAGTGCATCATGGTCTGAAAAGATAGCTGGTACAATGTCTATCTTGTTGATTCTGTTGAGGAATGTTGTGTGGCCCAGCGCATGGTCTATTCTGGAAAATGTTCCATGTGCACTGGAAAAGAATGTGTATTCCTTTTTTTGGGGATATAAAGCCCTGTATAGATCTATTAGCCCTCTCTCTTCTATTTCTTCCTTCAAAGCCAGTATTTCATTGGTGAGTTTTAATCTTCTAGATCTGTCCAGAGGAGACAGTGCGGTGTTGAAGTCTCCAACTACTATTGTGTTGCTCGAGATGTCCTTCTCGAGGTCTCTTAGCAGCTGTTGTAGGTATTTAGCTGGTCCCTCATTGGGTGCGTAGACATTTAGGAGTGTGATTTCTTCATGATGTACACATCCCTTGATTAATAAAAAGTGGCCTTCACTATCCCTTCTAATCTTTTTCAACCTGAAGTCTATGTTGTCCGATACTAGTAAAGCCACCCCGGCTTTCTTGAGGGAGTTGTTTGCTTGCAGGATTGTTTTCCATCCTTTGACTTTGAGTCTGTGTTTGTTCTGGCTATTCAGATGTGTTTCTTGCAGGCAACAGAATGTTGGGTTGAGTCTCTGAATCCATTTTGCCAGTCTGTGTCTCTTAATTGGTGAATTCAGACCATTGACATTAAGGGAGATTATTGTTATGGGATTTTGTGCCGTCTTTGTGCAAGGGTTTGTTGTGCTTGTAGGGGTTGTTCTTGTCTTACAATAGCCCCTTTAGTGCTTCTTTTAGGTTTGGTTTTGAGTCTATGAAGTTCCTGAGCTGTTGTTTATCCCCAAAGTAGTGTATGATTCCTTCTAGTTTGAATGAGAGTTTAGCCGGATAAAGTATTCTTGGTGAAGCGTTGATTTCATTGAGTTTTTTCACTATATCCCACCATTGCCTTCGAGCTTGGAGGGTTTCCTCTAATAGATCTGCTGTGAGCCTAAGGGGTGCTCCTTTGTATGCGATTTCCTTCTTGGACCTTGCTGCTTGGAGTATTGTGTCTCTCTGGAAGATGTCCATCATTGTAACTATGATATGTCTTGGGGTTTTTCTGTTAGGATCTCTTTTAGCTGGCACTCTTCGGGCGTCTTGAATCTGGATGCCCGCATTGTCCAGCTGTGGGAAGTTTTCCGCAATGATTTGTTTGACTGTGTCTTTTTCGTTGGGGTTGGTTCCCTGTGGTTCTGGTAGTCCAATGATTCTAATGTTGTTCCTCTTGAATTCATCCCCTAGGACTCTGATTCTGGCTAGAGCTATTTTGAGGTCTCTTGCCATGGTTTGATGTTGCCTGTAGGCCTCTTGCAGCTCATCTTCAAGCATACTGATTCTGTCTTCGGCTGCAGTCATCCTATTGTTGAGGGAAGCCAGAGAGTTTTTGATTTCATGTACAGAATCCTTCATTTCTTTTTGAAGGTTTTTTATTTCTGCTCTCATTTCTTCCCGTATTTTATCGGCTGTCTGTTGTATTGTTTTCGCCAGGTCTTCCTTGAAGTTGTCCATCTTTGCATTGAGTTCATTGAACATGTTGAGGATTTCAAGTCTGAATTCTTTCTCAGAGAGATCAAGTTTGTAGGAAGCGCCCATTGAGGTTTCCAGACTCCTTTGATCGTCCTCTGGTTGCAATGGGGATTTTCGCTCTTTCTTCATGTTGTTTTGTGGTGATATGAAAGAGGGCCCTTGATGATGAGTGTCCCTGTTTCCTTTTGTTGTGAAAAGGGATTGTGGATAGGCTCAGTTAATAGTTGTTGGCTTTTTACTTGCTGGTTGTAGAACCTGGTCTCCTACTGAGATGTTTCCTTCAGTTCTTATGTGAAGTCTTGTGTTTTATTGTCCTACTGCTTGCGAATAGCTAGGATAGTCTTGGATAGGATGTTGAGGAAACTACTTGCTGCCGCGTGAGCTTTGGCCACCGGCAATGAGGCCACGCCCACTTTTCTTAGGCCACGCCCCTGGTGGTTAGGCCACGCCCCTTTCCCACAACCCGACAGCGGTCAATGTGCTGGGGGTGGCGTGCCGGCCACTCGGCCGGCAGTCCGGAGGGGAGGGAAGCCCGGGGTGCTCAGGGCCGCGGAGCAGGCTGGGTCCGGAAGGGCGGGTCCGAAACAAGATTCTTAAAGTGAACAATTTGTAGAAACAAGAATAGTCGTACATAGGACCCTCCACCCCCAAAGATATTTTTTCTGCAGTGCACATGGAACATTCTCCAGGAAGAATACATGCTAGGGCATAATCTGAGTACCCACAAAGTCACAAAAAACAGAAATAATCATATTAAGTATTAAGTAACAAAGTCATGAATGTAGAAATTCACTATTAAATTCAATATTAAAAATAAAGTTGAGCAATACTCGATCATTTGGAATATAAAAATCATACTGTTAAATAGCTATTGGATCACAGAGGAAATCAAAGAAATTAAAATTTGCTCCTCCTGGCCCTTGTTTCTACTGTCCTTGAGTATTTATTAGTCTCATGGGTTTTTAATCCCACATATTAGTCCAATCATTCTATGTCTATCCCTTTCCTTCTGACTCATTTCACTCAGCATGATACTCTCCATGTCCATCCATTTATAAGTGAATTTCATAACTTCATTCTTCTTAACAACTGTACAGTATTCTTGTGTAGATATACCATTGTTTCTTTAACCAGTCATCTGTTCTCAGGCATTCGGGTTGTTTCCAGTGTCTCGCTAGTGTGAATAGTGCTGTAATGAACATAGAAGGGCAGATAATATTTCTGTTGTGTAAACACAGGCCCTCAGGGTATATTCCCAGAAGTGGTATTGTTGAATCATATGGAAGCACAATTTCTCACTCTTTGAG
This sequence comes from Sorex araneus, assembly GCF_027595985.1. Taxonomy (NCBI): domain Eukaryota; kingdom Metazoa; phylum Chordata; class Mammalia; order Eulipotyphla; family Soricidae; genus Sorex; species Sorex araneus. The sequence goes on from NC_073313.1 coordinate 143,427,702, forward strand.
GAATGTGCATAATATGTTTTCCAGAAAGGCTGGACCAGTCAGCATTCCAACCAACAATGAATGAGAGTTCCTTTCTCCACACATCCATGCCATCATTGGTTGTTTATGTTCTTTTTGATGTATGTAAGTCTCTATGGTGTGAGATGATATCTCATCTCATTGTTGTTTTGATTTGCATCTCCATGATGATTAGCGATGTAGAGGATTTTTTCTTTTGTCTTTTAGCCATTTGTTCTTTTTCTTTGAGGAAGTTTCTATTTATTTCTTTTCCCCATTTTTTTGATGGGGTTGGTGTTTTTCTTGTAAAGTTATACCAGTGCCTTATATATCTCAGATACTAACCATGTATAAAATGGGTATTGCATAAATAATTTTTCCATGCTTGGATTTCTTCCTCAAGTGCTGAGGGAGAAGGCAATAAGGATAGAGAATGGGCCATTATGCAGAAATAGTTAGAAATGATCACTCTGGATAAGAACTAGTGCTGAAAACAAGAAAAGGAACAAACATGTTAACCTCTCAGCATCTGTATTACAAACCATGATGCTCAAAGAGAGAGAGAGAGAAGCGGGAAGGAAAGTATCTGCCATACAGATAGGCTAGGTGGAGGGTGGCAGGAGGGAAACAGATGGTGGGAAATGCATACTGGTAAAGGGCTGGGTGTTGAAACACTGTATGTCTGAAATCTGACCATGAACAGCTTTGTAACTCTGTATCTTACAGTGATTCCGTAAAAAGAATTAAAATATGCTGAAAATGAATTAGAATGAAGATAAAGTCTCTCAGAACCTTGGAAGACAGTAAAACGTTCCTAGCTACATAGGTTTACATCAGGAAAGAAGAGAAAACTCAAATCAGTAACCCTCAGAGCTTGAGATATTAGGAAAGGGACAACAAATGAATCCCAAAGTAGAAGAATGGAAATCATATAAATTAGAGCAAAATTCAATTAATCAAAAAAATAATACAATGTAAATAAAAACAGGAATAAATAATATTGATAGCCTTATCTAGATTCAAAATAGAAAAAGGGGAGAAAACATAAATAAATCAGATCACAGATAAAAGGGGAGAAATCAATAGCAGATACCTCAGGAATACAAAAAAATCTGAACAGGTTACTATGAATGACTCTCTGCCACTAAGCTTTTTATATAACCTTCCAAGTTTGAGTTAGAGGAAGAAACCTGAACAGACTGATCATGAGTAAGGAAATCAAATTCGCAATTAAAAAAACTCCTAGAAAAAAGCCCAAATCCAGATGATTTACTAGTTAACTTTACCAAACTGTCAAAAAGATCTCAAACTCTTTCAAAATATCAAAGAAATAGGAATTACTGTTTTTGTGAATCCAGCATTATATTACCAAGAGCAGACAAAATATTACTAAAAAATTATAGTCTAATATCCCTGATAAACATTGATGTAAATAAACTCAACAAAGGTCTGGAGCGATAGCACAGTGGGTAGGGCCTTGCACGTGGCCAACCCAGGTTTGATTCCTTGCCCCTCTCGGAGAGACCAGCAAGCTACCAAGAGTATCCTTCCCACATGGCAGAGCCTAACAAGCTACCCATGGTGTATTCGATATGCCAAAAACAGTAATAACAAGTCTCACAATGGAGACGTTACTGGTGCCCACTCAAGCAAATTGATGAACAATGGGATGACAGTGCTACAGTGCTAACCTCAACAAAATCTTAGCAAAACAAATCCAACAATGCATCAAAATATCACATATCGGGTTTAAGTATGATTCATTCCAGGGATACAAGGACAGTTCAATATATGCACATCAATCAATTCAATACATATATAATAAAGGAAAGGTAAAACATAAAGCAAGTAGGGCACTTGTCTTGCATATGGCTGACTTGGATTTAATCTCCAACGTCACATATGGAACCCCAAGCCTGACAGGAATAAGCTCTGAGCACCACTGGGTGTGGCCAAACAAACAAACAAACAAAAACTACATTATCATATAAAATGATGCAAAGAAAGTTTTTAATAAAATTCAACATCTATTCATTATAAAACAGAATGGATCATGAAAATATGATATATGTACACAATACATATGATGCAGCTGTAGGACCAATGAAATTATGTAGTCCACTGCAACATAGATAGAACTGGAAGATATGTTAAATGAAGTAAAACAGAAGGACAAACATGGGATAATCTCACTTATATGCAGTCTATGGAAATTGGATGAGGGAATACAATGTATTAAACAGGAGATGCCTATATCACCCTTGATCCCAGAGTATAGGGAGGAGGACAGAGAAGGAAAGAAATCCAGGAGGGCTTAAGAAGAGAACGATAGGACGCACTTGGGGGCAGGGATCAAGGGTACTTGAGTACATTGGAGGTGTAGAGGACTGGTTTGGTACATATCCAAACCAGAGTCAATAAAACTAAAACCATGAGATCCAAGCTTAAACAACCAACCAAACAAAGAATACTGTGACTATCAAGATTGCAGGCTTGGGGTGGGGGTGGTATGGAACATGGCTACAGGCACTGGAGCAGATCAGACCGAACCTTGCAAAGCAGCCCAGAAGGGAGGTTCCACAGAAGGGAGTATCTGGGCAAACTTGGAGAGATCAGGGTGTCAGCACAAGGTGTCAGGCTTTGAGCCTCAATAGACCTCCTAGTCACTAGAGCCCAAGACAGAGAAACTGTCGTGTATGCTTAGCATGTCATCCTAACCGCAGCATCTAGCCTTGATTGTGATTGGACCTGTGCTGTAGGATAACATAGCCTCAGGTAGTTTAGGTTTATTGGGATACTCCCATTACAGTGCTCCCATTCCTCTTTGTTTATTTGTAGCTTCTTTCTTAGGGTTCTGTTGACTTGTAAATAATGTTTTTCTCTTCTCCTTGAGTCCTTTCCATAGTTTATTCAGAGCAAGTCCATTTGGTATGGACACAGGAAGACTTAGCAAATGTTATGCTTTTGTAACCTGGGAGTCATTTGACTCTACATGATATTTTCCTTCAGGGCATCTGTTCTCTTGACCTAAGCCTCAGCTGCCCTTACTTCCTAGCATCCCCAAAGCAGGGTCCCTATGTGGGACGAGAAGGACCCAGGGCAAGTGGTGAGTTGTATGCTACCCTGGCATCGAGAGGGGCCTGGCCAAAGTGCCTAATGCTTAACTATAAGTTAAGAGCTTGATTATGGACAAATGTTGTCATGATCTAAACAGTGATAACTAGATTTGGACCCTGCTAGGGTGAGGAATGATTAATCTGGCCTGAGTGCTGTGGTCTGAGTCTGTGGCAAGATGTTGCCAGGAGAGCTGCCTTGCAAACCTCAATGTATCTCTTGCTATGTCCATACAAAAACAACTAGTATTAAGATGTTAAGTGTTTGGACTAAGGAAAAGGAAAAAAAAAACCTTAAGAGTCAGGAAGGGCTTTGGAATGATCTGCCCTCAGGAAGGGCTTTCTTATGTTGATTTTGCTACCTGGCTGGGCCTAGAGGGCAAGGTGGGAGAGACAAGTAGGAGGAGGAGACAGAGAAGCCAGGGAGAGGCAGCAGTTGATCCAGAGGGAGGCCGGAGCGGAGCTGGGAATGCGGGAGATGAGAAAGATGGAAGATTGAATAAAAGGTAACTAATCAGCAACTAGCTTGGTTCTCGTTCTTCCTTCGCCTTTCCTTGACCACTGGCCGTCCCGATCCAGTCCACACACTGCAGTTCCAGGGCACCCAACGCGGGCGGTGAGATAGAGCAGCCCAGAGAGCCCGCGAGTGCACTCGCCCCTCTGCGAGCCTTAGTTTTTTACACTGTGCAAAGCAGAGTAGGAAAGGCAAGAGGCTAAACTTTATGTAATTTAATCTTCCTGTAAAGCGGAAACCCTCTATAAAATGTATGTGTATGTGTGTTGGCTATGAAACAAACAGCCATAAGCTGCTACAGGAGGGTGTTTTCTCCGTGCACTCATCATCCTTCGCCCCATGTCTGCCGAGACCCAATGCGCAACATGTCCAAGCACCTGAGACTCCACTAAAAAACTCTTAATAGACATAATAAATACAACAAGTCATGTGCTACAAAATCAAAATGCAAAACTCAGTCATGTTTCTGCATGCAAATGACAATTTTGAAGAGAAAGAAACAAAATGATACCCTAGGCAAAATGTGTTAAAAATATCAAATACTTCAGAATCAGCAAGGAAAATTAAAACTATACTACACATCGAAAACTATATATCACTGTTGAAAGATATAGAAAACGAATGAAAAAATGAAAAAAAAATTGTCACATTCACAGATTTTAAAAATTAGCACTGTTAAAATGACCATGTTACCCACCTCAAACTTACACATTCAATGAAATTCACATAAAATTATAATGACATTCTTCAAGTCCTTAGAATAAACTACCAAATTTGCGAATAATCATAGAATATCAGAATAGTCGATGACTTTTGAGAGAAAATGAAGTTAGGTGGCACTGCATTTCCTGATTTTAAATTATACTATAAAGCTAGGGCATTAAAGCAGTGTGGTAATGAAATAGAGACTTTATAAACAGAGATTACACTGAAAATGAAAAAAATAAAAATAAACAAATGGGACTATATCAAACTAAAATGTGTTTACATGGCATAAGAAATTTGGGTTAAAATTAAAAGACACTATATCAAATGGGAGAAAATAATTACATAATATACAACAGATCACTGTATCACTGTCATCCTGATGCTCGTCGATTTGATCCAGTGGGCACCAGTAATGTCTCCATTGTGAGACTTGTTGTTACTGTTTTTGGCATATTGAATACACCACAGGTAGCTTGCCAGGCTCTGCCGTGCGGGCAAGATACTCTTGGTAGTTTGCTGGGCACTCCAAGAGGGGCAGAGGAATCGAACCCGGGTCAGCCATGTGCAAGGCAAACACTATGTGAATCATTCAGAATGCTCATAACAACAACAACAAAAAAACCCTAACTCCCTCAAAAATGAGGGAAAATAGTTCTATGAAGAGAACATAGAGTTAATAGGCACATGAAAAACAGCATGTTCATCACCATTCATTATTAGGGAAAGTGCCATTGCTGGGTCATGTGGCTGTTTAATTATAAGTTTGCTGACAACTATCCATACTATTTTCAAGACAATGTTGAACCAAACAATATTCTCACCAGCAGTTGATGATAGTTCTTTTTTCACCAGTTCCCCATCAACACAGATTTTTCCCAGATTTTCACAGAAAATTTCAGACCAATCTCCCTTATGTGCATCATGCAAAAATCCTTAACAAAATCTTTCCTAATTGAGTCCAACAACATATTTTTTAAAATCACACATTACAATCAAGTGAGATTAATCCCAGGCGTGCAGTTCAGTTTAACCTATGCAAATCAATTAATATACCACATTAGTAAAAGAAAAGATAAAAGTCTTTAAAGTTATGGGGGCTGGACTCTTTAACAAATGGTGCTCGCATAACTGGACAACCACATGTAAAAGAATGGACTAAGACCTCGACCTGACACGATGCACAAAAATCAGATCAAAATGGATTAAAGACCTCAACATAAGACCACAATCCATAAGGTACATCGAAATCAAGGTTGACAAAACCCTTCACGATATTGAAGCTAAACATATCTTCAAAGATGACACGGAACTAAGCAATCAAGTAGAAACAGAGATAAAAAATGGGACTATATTAAACTAAAAACTTCTGCACCGAAAAAGACACAGTGACCAGAATACAAAGGCAATCTACAGAATGGGAAAGGCTATTCACCAAATACTCATCTGACAAAGGGTTGATATCAAGGGTATATAAAGCACTGGTTGAACTCTACAAGAAGAAAACATCCAACCCCATCAGAAAATGGGCCGAAGAAATGAACAGAAACTTACTCAAATAAGAAATTCTAATGGACAAAATGCACATGAGAAAATGCTCTTCATCACTAGTCATCAGGGAGATGCAAATCAAAACAACCATGCGATACCACTGCACACCACAGAGAATGACACACATCCAAAAGAACAAAAGCAACTGTTGTTGGAGAGGATGTGGGGAGAAAGGGACCATTCTACACTGCTGGTGGGAATGTTGACTGGTCCAGCCCCTTTGGAAGACAATATGGATGCTTCTCAAAAAATTAGAAATTGAACTTCCATTTGATCCAGCAATACCACTTCTGGGAATATATCCTGGAGAAACAAAAAAGTATAGTCGAAATGACATCTGCACTTATATGTTCACCACAGCACTGTTTACAATAGCCAGAATCGGAAAAAAAACCTGAGTGCCCGAGAACAGATGACTGGTTAAAGAAACTTTCGTACATCTATACAATGGAATACTATGCAGCTGTTACAAATGATAAAGTCATGAACTTTGCATATAAGTGGACCAACATGGAAAGTATCATGCTAAGTGAAATGAGCCAGAAATATAGGGACAGACATAGAAAGATTGCACTCATCTGTGGAATATAAAATGGCAGAGTAGGAAACTAATATCCAAGAATAGTAGTATATAATACCAGGAGGTTGGCTCCATAGCTTGGAAGCTGGCCTCACACACTGGGGGAAAGTCATCCCAGATAGAGAAGGGAACACCAAGTAATATGTGATTGGAGATCCTGCGCAGGAAGGGAGATGCATGTTGAAAGTAGACTAGAGACTGAACAGGATGACCACTCAATACCCCTATTGCAAACCACAACACCCAAAAGGAGAGAGAGAGAACAAATTGGAATGCCCCACCACAGAGGCGGGGTGGGGTAGGGGGGATGGGATTGGAGCGGTGGGAGGGATACTGGGTTCATTGGTGGTGGAGAATGGACACTGCTGGAGGGATGGGCTCTCAAACATTGCATGAGGGAAAAACAAGCACGAAAATGTGTGAATCTGTAACTGCACCCTCACTGTGACTCTCTAATTAAAAAATAAATAAATTTAAATAATAATAAAAATATATGGGGGCTGGAGCAATAGCACAAGGGGCAGGACCTTGCATGAGGCCGACCTGGGTTCGATTACCAGCATCAGATATTGTCCCCTGAGCAACACCAGGGGTAATTCCTGAGTGCATGAACCAGGAGTAACCCCTGCATATCGCCAGGTGTGACCCAAAAGAGCAAAACAAATACACTCTTTAAAGGTAAAAAAATATATATGATCATATAAATCAATGCAGATTAAGCCTTTGATAAGATACAACAACTATTTGTGATATAAAATACAAAATGGGGGTTGGAAGGAACTTTCCTCAATATAGCAATGACTATCTATAACATGCTCACAGCCAGTATACTTCTTACTGGTGGAAAACTAAAAGTATTCTCTCTGAGGTCAGGTACCAGGTAATGATATCCACTCTCTCCACTTTTATTCAATACAGTTATAGAAGACTAGCTACAGCAGTCAGGAAGAAAGGCAAACCAAATTATCACTATTTGCAGATGAGATGAAAATATTCATAGAAGGCTCTAGAGAGCCCACAATAAAGCTCTTAGAAAAAAAAACATGGCAATGTAGTCAGCTACACAAAAAGCAACCACAGTCACATTCTGATATCAAAAAAAATCAAAGGAGAATGAGATCTAAGTGTCTATCCCATTAAAATGGTGTTCATAAATATCAAGTATCTAGAAAGATCTTAGGAAATGAAAAAATATTCCATGTTTATAGATTGAATGAAAGGATCAATATTCTTAAAATCAATATCTTACCCAAGGGCCAGGGGGATTGCCGATAGCTGGAAGATTGCTTCATGAGCAGAAGGGAGAAGGCAGATGGAATAGAGAAGGGATCACTAAGAAAATGCTGGCTGGAGGAGCCAGTTGGGATGGGAGATGTGTGCCGAAAGTAGATAATGGAGCAAACATGATGACCTCTCAGTGTCTGTGTTGCAAGCTCTAATGCCCAAAAGTAGAGAGAGAGTATGGGGAATACTGTCTGCCATAGAGGCAGGGGGAGGGTGGGAAGGGGGGGTATACTCGGGATATTGGTGGTGGGGAATGTGCACTGGTGGAGGGATGGGTGTTTGATCACTGGGAGTTGTAACCCAAACATGAAAGCTTGTAACTATCTCATGGTGATTCAATAAAAATTTTTTTAAAAAATTAAAAAAGGAAAATATAAATAAATAAATAAATAAATAAAATCGGTATCTTACCAAAGGTATTACATATATTTAATGCAATCCAAATTCAGATTAAATTCCTCAAGGACTAGACAAGTCAGAAATAAAGTTTATATGGAATCCGAAAAGACCCCCGATATCCAAAGCCATACTGAAATAAGAAACAACATTAATAACAAGTAAATAACAAGAAATAAGAAATCTGATTACCTAATTTAGAGCTGTACTAAAATGCAATAGTGATCAAAAATTCATATTCATAGTACTGGTATAAAGGCAGGCTCTTTGGTATATAGATCAGAATAGAATACCCAAGGGCAAAATCCCATATTTATGGACAATTACATTCCAATAAAGAAGCTGATAATATGAAATAAACTAAAAATGGCCTCTTCAACAAATGGCGCTGGAAAAACTTGATAACCTCATGTAAAACTTAGCTAAATCAGTATCTCACACCTTAAAATGTCAATTCATGTGTATCAAAGATCTTGAGATCTGTCTGTAAACTATAAAGTACACTAAGGAAAATATACGCAGAAAGCCCCAAGACTTGGACCTCAATAATTAATTTTTAAAAAACTGAATTTGCCTGGTGAAGTTGGAAGGGAATCATGACACTGGTGGAGGGATACTGACACTGGCAGCAGTTGTGGTGTTGAAATATTGTATGTCTGTAACTCTGTTATTAACAATATTGCAAATCCCTATGTCTAAACAGTTAGCAAGCACGTAAAAAGATAAAGAGCATCACTAACTTCCAGGGAAATGTAAATCAGAAGAATGATTTCAATCTCACTTCAGATATAAAAACAATAATTCAAAAGGACATTTGCAATCCTCTGTTCATAGCAGCACTATTCACAACAGCCAAACCATGAACCCAACCTAATTTTCCATCAAGAGATGACTAGATAGAGAAGGTGGGGCATACAAACTCAATGAACCACTATTTTTCTATTAATAAAGATTAAATTGTGCCCTTTTGGACAAAATGAATGGAACTTGAGGAGATTGTGCCAAGTGAAATAAGTAAAGTCAACAGATGGCTTCACTCATATGTGGAATATGAAGTTTTTAAAAAAATGAACTAGCAAAGACAATAAAATTACTCAAAGAGTTGGTGAAAATTATGGCAGTTATCAGAGTGAAAAGGGGAGAGGAAAGAGTCCTTTTGTTTCTTGTGGGTTTTTTTTCTTTTTTTGGTTTTGGACCACACCCTTTGATGTTCAGGTTTTTTTCTTGGCTCTACACTCAGGAATCACTCCTGGTGGGCTTGGGAGACCATAGGGGATGCTGGGGGGATAAATCCTGCATTGGCTGCGTGCCAGGCAAGCACCCTACCAGTTGTACTATCTCTCAAGGCCTGAGAGAGGTCTTTTTGATGAAGGATAGTACCAGAACTTTGGTGATGGAAGTGGTAACAATTACCCACATATAGGGCTGGTGAAGTTAAACCTCTGAAATGTTGGAATATAGCAATAAAATGAAATAAGTCCATGAAATAATTAAAATACAAAAAATCTACTTCAGATCCATTAGGGTTAATATAATTTAGTGTTAAGAATATCATTTTACACCTCCATTAGCAATTTATGAGAATTCCAACAGAAATTTATATTAGAATCCTCATAGATTGCTAATGGTAATATAAAATGATAGTGATTTTGGAAAACTGTTTCTCAAAAAGCTAACGACTGAGAGCCAACATCATAGCTCCTAGTACATGATTTACATTTACAAAAGTTCAAACCATTGCATTCACTGAAAAGTTATATTTTAAGGTACCATATTACAAAGAAATGTACTCATAATCAGTCATATACTTAGGCGAACTTAAAAACAATATCCACACAGAAACACGTAAACAAATGTTTATAGCAGTATTATTTATCATCACGTAAAAGTAGAAACAACACAAATATCCATCCATGTATAAATATAGAGTCCATACAATGGAAAATTCTCAAGCAACAGAATGAATAAAATATGGTCCATACATGAATGAAACTTGAACTCATGGATGAACCTTAAAATTATGCTAAACAAAAAAGACAGCAATAATAGATCAGACACTGTGGCCAGGAATATCATCCAAATGATGAAGCACATATTTGACATGTGCTAGACCCTGAGTTCAAGCCTGGGTACTACATGCCACCTATCAGCATTTCTCAGTGTAGCCCTAGTAGCATCCAAGCCCTCTGGGCACCAAACACCACAGTGCTGGCTCTCACATCAAAGACCAGATTCTGGTCACCGTCAAAATCACTTATTGTTCCTGTAAAATGAAGACCATTCTATGACGCACATATAAAATGTCCATAATAGTTCCTTCTATGTATAAAGAATAAATGAATACTTCTTAGAGACTTAGGGAAATGGATAAAAAGGAGAAATGGAGTGACTTGCTTAGGAATATAGCATTACTTCTATGGCTCTAAAATTAATTGTGGTGGTGATTACACAATTCCATGAATAAACTGAAAACCATGGAATTATAGATTTTAAGTAGGTAAGTATATGGTATATAAATAAGGTCTAAAAAATCTATTACCTAAAAGTGGTGAAAACATTATTGTTAGTACCTTGGCATAGATTAAGCTGAACACAAAACTTATGAGTGATCACTGTATTTAACACCATGAAGTTTCAGGAAAAAATATACCAAATGCAATAACAATGAACATGAGAACTGAGTTTCAGTATGAAGCTTGCCAGTGAGGGTGGGGGAAAAGGGAATATGTCAGGGAGGGGAACACTACAAAAATGGTTGAGGGAAGTGGTCACCCAGGAACAAGACAGGGTGCTGAAAGGAAGTAAAGTGATGGGCATGATACTCTATAAGCAACCATACCATAAACCACAGTGCTTAAAAAAAGGGGGGGAATAAAGAAGAAAAAAGTGAGAGTCATACACCCACCATAGCCATGCCACGGAACTCGGTGCCTGGCTGTTTCACTCAGGACGCCCTCGAAGGAGGTGGATGAGAGCCCGTCCCGCCCCAAGGGATCCAGCCCCAGCAGCTGAAAATCTCCAGAACCCATGATCAAGGCCATTCCCCACATGCTCAGACCTAACCTCAAGTAGGAGTGAATGTACTCCTGGACCGCGCTGCCACATTTGCGGCCATGTGACACATCATAAGACACTCCCTACCCATTCTCCATAAAAGCCATACCACATCTGATGGGGTTCAAATAATAGGCAACAAATCATAGAGGGAAATATATATGCATGTATACATAGTCTCAGATATATATATATATATATGAAAGCTCACATCACTCAACTTTTAACAACATATTAGTGATATTCTAAAGAATGCCTTAATGGCCCCTGCCAAAATAGAGCAATCTTCATACTATCTCCTCTATGGATATTTTTTAGCACTTTCAGCAGTTTTCCATAACAGACAATACAAAATATATGATTTCGGGTGTGCTTTGGGACAGAGATTTGGGCTTGGGATGGAAACATCCCAAATTTGGTGGTGGGAAGGTATAATGGTGGTGAAATTGGTGTTTGAGTATTAACTGTAATCAAATATTGTGAACCACCATACAATACTTAAAAAAATAGATTAAAATTTAAAAAGTTGGAGGTGGGGATAGTGGAAGTAGAAAGGAAATTGGGGACATTGAAATAGGGAAGTGGACATTGAAGAAAACATTGGTGTTGGTGGAACATTCTCCAAAATAGACAAAAATAGACAAAATATGTCACAAAACATACCTCAATAGAATCAGTAAATTAGAAATTGTATCAACTATCTTCTCAGACCATGATGCACTGAACATAGAAGTTAACCACACACAGATGCAGAGAAGAAAACCAAACACCTGGAAATTAAACAACTCAATGTTGAACAATGAGTGGGTCAGGAAGGAAATCAAGGAAGAAATCAAAAGATACCTGGAAACAAATGAGAATGAAGAGACACGACTTACCAAAACTTATGGGACGTAGCTAAAGCAGTGTTAAGGGGAAAATTTATAGCCCTGCAAGCATTCCTCAGAAAAGAAGAAGGAGCCTACATAGATAATTTGACGTCACAGCTCAAGATCTTAGTAAAAGACCAACAAAAAGGAGCCCAAACCAGGCAGAAGGGAAAAATAACCACAAAACTTAGAGCAGAAATTAACGACATGGAAACCCAAAATACAATCTGAAAGATCAATGAAACCAAGAGCTGGTTCTTCGAGAAAATAAACAACATTGATAAACCACTAGCAAGTCTCACAAAGAAAGAGAGAGAGAAAACTCTAGTAAAATGAATCAGAAATGAAAAGGAGGACATCATAACAGAACCAAAGAAATTCAGAAGATCATCAGAGACTACTTTGAAAGTCTGTAGGCCAAAAAACAAGAGAACCTAGAAGAAATGGATAAATTCTTGGATTCCTATAATCTCCCAAACTTTAACCAAGAAAATCTGGAATACCTGAATAGATATATTTATATCAAAGAAATTGAAACTGTAATCAAAAGTCTTCCCAAAAATAAAAGCCCAGATCCTGATGGATTCACTAGTGAATTCTTCCAAACATCTTAGGAGGACCTATTGCCAGTTCTCAATCTTTTCCAGGAAATTGAAGACACAGAAACTTTCCCAAACATTTTCAATGAGGCACATATCTCCCAAATACCAAAAGCAAAGACACCAAAAAAAGAAAACTACAGGCTGATATCCCTGATGAACACGGATGCAAACATCCTCAATAAAATATTAAGAAATAGAGTCCAAAAACTCATCAAAAAGATCATACAACACAACCAAGTGGGATTCATCCTGGAGATGCAAGGATGGATTAACATTCAGAAATCAATCAACATAATCCATCATATCAACAAAAGAAAATAAAAATTCATATGATCATATCAATAGATGCAGGGAGCATTTGACAAGATCCAGCATTTGTTTATGATGAAAACTGTCGCCAAAATGGGTTTTGAAGGAACTTTGCTCAATATAGTCAAGCTATCTACCACAAACCCTGGCAAGCATTATCCTCAATGGGAAAAACTAAGAGCTTTCCCTCTAAAATCAGGAAAAAGACAAGGATGCCCACTCTCAGTACTTCTATTCAATATAGTACTGGAAGTATTTGCAACAGAGATTAAGAAGGAAAAGATATTAAGGGCATCCAGATAGGAAATGGATAAATTAAGATTTCACTATTTGCAGATGATATGATACTATATTTAGAGAACCCTAAAGCCTCTACCAAGAAACTCCTAGAAACAAGACTTGTATACTGAAGTTGCAGGCTATAAAAATCAATACCCAAAAGTAAATGACTTTCCTATACACAAATAATGAGAGAGCAGAAAGTGATTTGAAAAAATCAATCCCGTTCACAATCATGCCTCAGAAAATCAAGTACCTCAAAATCAGCTGAACTAAGGAGGAAAAGGACCTATACAAAGAAAATTATAAAACACTACTACATGAAATAAAAGAAGACACGACGAAATGGAAACATATCCTCTGCTCATGGATTGAGAGAATTAACATTTTCAAAATTGCAATACTCCCCAAAGCCTTATATAGATTCAAAGTGATCCCTATAAGGATACCAATGACATTCTTCAAAGAAATGGAGCAAACACTTCTGAAATTCATGTGAAAAAAATAAAACCCACTAATAGCTAAAGCAATGCTTGGGGAAAAGGAGATGGGAGGCATTACCTTCCCCAACCTTAAACTCTATTACAAAGTGGTTTTAGTTAAAATAGCATGGTACTGGAACAAAAACAGAGCTGCAGACCAATGGAACAGGGTGGAATATCCTTACACACACCCTCAAATATATGACCTCCTAATCTTTGATGAGGAAGCAAGAAATGTGAAGTGTTGCAAGGAAAACCTCTTTAACAAATGGTGATGGCAAAACTGGACAGCTACATGCAAAAACTGGGTTCAGACCTCTATGTAACACCATGCAGTAAGGTCAGATCAAAATGGATTAAAGACCTCAACATTATACCAGAGTCCAACAGGTACATCAAATATATGGTCGGCAAAACGCTCTACGACATCAAGGTTAAAGGTATCTTTAAAGAGGACAGTCCACTGGCCAACCAAGTAGAAACAGAGATAAACAGATGGGACTACCTAAAACTGAGAAGTTTCTGCACCGCAAAAGACACAGTGAACAGAATTCAAAGACAATCAACAGAATGAGAAAGGATATTCACCCAATACCAATCTGATAAGGGGTTGATATCAAGGATTTACAAGGTACTAACTGAACTCTACAAAAAGAAAACGTTGAACCACATCAGAAAATGGAGCCATGAAATGAACAGAAACTTTCTCAATGAAGAAATCCGAATGGCCAAAAGACACATGAAAAAATGCTCTTCACCACTAATCTTCAGGGAGATGCAGATCTAAACAACAATGAGATATCATCTCAAACCACAGAGGCTCGCCCACATCCAAAAGAACAAAAGCAACCAGTGTTGGCGTGGATGTGGGGAGAAAGGGACTCTCCTTTACTGCTGGTGGGAATGCCGACTGATTCAGCCATTTTGGAAAACAATACGAACGATTCTCAAAAGATTAGAAATTGAGTTCCCATTTGACCCAGCAATACCACTTCTGGGTATATATCCTGGAGATGAGATCGGGCGCGTTCAGGGTGGTATGGCTGTAGACAGGAGATGCAAAAATGTATAAGAAATGACATCTGCACTTGTATGTTCACTGAAGCACTGTTTACAATATCCAGAATCTGGAAAAATCCCGAGCGCCCAAGAACAGATGACTAGCTAAACTTGGTACATCTACACAATAGAATACTATACAGCTGTTAGAAAAGATGAAGTCATGAAATTTGCATATAGATGGATCAACATGGAAAGTATCGTGTTACGTGAAATGAGTCAGAAAGAGAGCGACAAACATAGAAAAATTGCACTCATTTGTGTAATATAAAGTAACAGAATGGGAGACTAACACCCAAGATTATTAAAGATAAGTACTGGAAGGATTACTCCACAGCTTAGAAGCTGGCCTCACGTACTGGGGTAAAAGGCATTTCAGTTAGAGAAGGGATCACCAAGTAAATTGTGCTAGGAGGATCCGCTAGGGATGGAGATGCACCCTGAAAACAGACTATAGACCAAGCACGATAATCACTTAATGCCTATTTTGCAAACCACAACACCCAAAAGGAAAGAGAGAGCAAAAGGGATTGCCCTGACAGAGGTGGGGTGGGAGGAGGGGGAACGGGGTAGGGATGGTGGGAGGGATGCTGGGACCATTGGTGGTGGAAAATGGGCACTGTTGGAGGGATGGATATTTGACCATTATATGACTGAAATGTAAGCACGGAAGTTTGTAAGTCTGTAACCGTACCTCATTGTGATTCACTTATAAAAAAAATTTTAAGTATAAGTGTTGGAACTCAGTGGTGAATAATCTTATAAATTTGTAATTCATGATGATTAAATAAATACACACATACACACAGATACTATCTCACTGAATATTCTTCGTAAAACAATAGAAATTATGGTCATCAAGATGGAGAGATATTATAGTAAATAAATCACTTTTCTTACATGAGGTCAACCCTGTTTCAATCAATTCCCAAAGCACAACCAGGATTGACTCTTGACAACACGTTTAAGAGTAGCCCTTATTAAGCACTCTTTGGTTAACAACAACAAAAAAATAGTTCTTTTTTTTAAAAAAAATTAGTTCTTAGGAATGTGATTTTAAGTTGCAAAAGTTAAAAAGTCAATTTCATGTTCTAGTACCCATATATAAAAAAAGAAAAGAGAGTTTTAAAATTGAACGCATTCAAATATTCAAACACTTTCATCATCACCACAAAGTTGTGGCCACCAATTTATTTATAATTCAAACTCATAGTCTCAACCGCTGTGGTAGGTAGAGAGATGCATACTTTACAAAATCTAATAAAATTTCAGGGCACAGCCATGAAATACACGAGCAAAGCTAAAGAAATGGCATCCTTTATCAAATAAACAGCAATATGACTGAGTATACAACACTTCAGTCAACATCTGGTCCACAGTTGTATTTCCTACATTATAAATGTATGTGGATGATCGGTTCATTTCTATGAATTAACTACTTCAAGTTGTCTCAAAATTGTCTAGTTAGAGGGTCCTGAACAGGAAAGCATATACTGAATACGGAAAAAACATGATTGTCCATAAACTCTCAGGACTGTTATCTAAGAAATCCAATGAAGTAAGGAATTATTACTATTCTTAATTTATACTATTTTACAAAAAACTAAAGACAATACACACTGCTGCTTATCTTTACAAGTAGAAAATGATGGGTGATTATAATTTAAACATCTCTATGAATTTGTATAGATATTGTAAATATCTGCCATGCAGGCACGATACTCTCAGTAGCTTGCTGGGCTCTCCGAGAGGGGCGGAGGAATCGAACACGGGTCGGCCATGTGAAAGGCAAACGCCCTACCACTGTGCTATCGCTCCAGCCTGTGGCGTATTGAATATGCCAAAAACAATAACAATAGGTCTCTCAATGAGAGACGTTACTGGTGCCCACTTGAACAAATCGATGAGCAATGGGAGACAGTGACAGTGACAGTGACAGTAAATATCACTTACAAATATATGCCATGGTTCCTTAAACAGTGGTGGGTTTGATGCCATTATGGTCTATTTAAGCAAAACAGGGCAATTCATTCTACACTGAGTCTTTGACCTTTGGGTGAGGGGACTTCTCACCACTTTTCTAGCATTTTGAAGTTATTTTAATATAGCAGTTGGCAAGGAAATCAAGGCATCAGAATTTAAATATAAAGATGAATAACTAAATTATGAGTGAAGATTTGAGCAAGTTACCCTAAAAGTGTCATGAGTTTAAGTGCATAGATTTTGTGACACATACTTTAACTCCACAAATCTTTCTACTCCTAGTTCTTAGAGAATTTACTGCACTGTAGTACTGTAGCACTGTCGTCCCGTTGTTCCTACATTTGCTCAAGCAGGCACCAGTAATATCTCCATTGTGAGACTTGTTACTATTTTTGGCATATCGAATATGCCATGGGAAGCTTGTCAGGCTCTGCTGTGCAAGCGGGATACTCTTAGTAGCTTGCCAGGCTCTCCAAGAGGGACAGAGAAATCGAACCCAGGTCGGCTGCATGCGAGGCTATTGTTTCAGTTGAGAAGAATTTATTAGAAAACTAAATTTCAGCTGTATGATACCATATTTAATAAACCCTCTCCTTTATCATCAGAAAAACTTATATCCTAGTACAAAGTTCTTGGGCACTTTAAAATGAAATTTAACACAAATTTACTTTTGAAATTGCATATATAAAGTACATTATCCCGGGCTGAAGAGATAGTACAGGAGCTAAGGCACTTGTTGTCCATTCAGTTGACATTGGTTTGAATAGCTGGCACAAAAAACATAGACCCCTGAAGAACTCAGGGGTCGTTCCAGAGCATAAAGTCATCAATAGACTCCTGGGCATTACCATGTGGCCCCCAACACCCTGCCTCCCATGCCTCAAGTATAACCTTAGCACTGTAGCACTGTAGCACTGTCGTCCCGTTGTTCACCAATTTGCTCGAGGGGGAACCAGTAACGTCTCCATTGTGAGACTTGTTCCTGTTTTGGGCATATTGAATACACCACGGGGAGCTTGCCAGGCTCTGCCATGCGGGAAGGATACTCTCAGTAGCTTGCTGGGCTCTCCGAGAGGGATGGAGGAATCGAACCCATGTTGGCGACATGTAAGGCAAACGCCCTACCCGCTGTACAAGCTAAAATACTTAGAATACCTACAATTAAATTACATAAAGCCTAATACTTTTAAAATTCTCCATCCTTTTGTTGTTACAATGACTGAGGATTGCACACTTAATGATAGTGCCTGTATACATAGATTCAGTGCAATACAGATAATACACTTTGTTGGGCTACCAGGAATCCCAAAAAGCAGTGCACCAAGGTCAAACTTAGTGTCTGTGTGGTGGTGCCAGAAATATAGCATGGCTGCATGAATATAAGGCAACTACTGTTTTGCCACCATCCCTGGAAACAAGATTTAATACTGTAAAAGCATGAATCATAGAATTCATATAAAGTGACAGAATACAAATAAGAGAAAAAGGGGTTCTATTTTTTTATTCTCTTTAGATGTTCATTTGCCTATTGAGATGTTTGTTGAGCATCTACCATGTTCAAGGCATTATAGTAGACATCATCACAAATCACGAAATCCTGTTGATCTTCAAGTTGCTCAAGCGGTCTCAGTATCCTCTACATTAGACCTATCACTGAGACTTTAGAAGCCTCTCTCTTCTTGGCCTTCCCAACGATGCCGCATTGGAGGCTCTTTCAGGGTCAGGGGAATGAGATTCAGCTGGTCACTGGCTTTGGCATATGGATACACCATGGGAAGCTTGTGAAGCTGTCCCATGTGGGCAGGAAGTTCTCTCAGTAGCTTGCTATTTCTCCCAGAGGGAGAAGTACGTTATAAGATATAGCTTCTGGGAGCTTGCTTTTAAGTCTCTGGATGTTGGCCGTTGATGGAATTACACACACCTGGGTTCCTCTGTCAGTACCTTCATGTGTGAGGCTTGTCCGAACATGTGGAGAGGGGCCTTGAGCATAGCTGTGGATAGGTTCAGGTGATCTTCAGCCGCTGGGAGCTCTGCTTGGGGCAGGGAGGGAAGTTGGAGCCCATCCCCTCCGAGGGGCCCCGAGGAAGACAGCCAGGCGTGCGGGCAAGAAACATCATAGGGAATAGAAAAATGAGTAATACACAGTCATGCATTAAGAACTTAGTATCTAGCATTCTGTTGAAATGACTAGGATGGAAGGCAAGGAAAAATAAGGGATGTAAGAAAAGCCTAAGTAACTTCATTAGAATTCAAAGAAATAAAAGATTAAATTTAGTTTGGAGAGTGGAATCAGAACATCAAAAATATTATCTTGTGGGGCTGGAGTGATAGCACAGCGGGTAGGGCGTTTGCCTTGCACGCGGCCGACCCGGGTTCGATTCCCAGCATCCCATATGGTCCCCTGAGCACCGCCAGGGGTGATTCCTGAGTGCAGAGCCAGGAGTAACCCCTGTACATTGCCGGGTGTGACCCAAAAAGCAAAAAAAAGTATTATCTTGAACACAATGGCATTTATGATGAGCGTTACAGCTTGGACAGGTTCTTTTTTAAATTAATTTAATTTTATTTATTTATTTATTTATTTATTTTTTAATTAGTGAGTCACCGTAAGAGTACAGGTTCTTAAGAGAGATGAGTAGGAGGAAGAGACAGCAATAATAGGCATGTCAGGCTAAGGAAAATACAGCCACTCATTTCACATATATTTACTTAGTGTTTGTTATATGTTAGGTAATGTTACTGTTAATAAGGGTACAGAAATAAATAAAACATGCAAAATTCCTTGCCCTCATGGAGTTGACACCATATTGTGGGGAACTGAGCAGGGAGAAAGAAGAAAATATAAACAAAAGTAGTAATCAGCATCCCAGGATATGTCTCAGTGGTGGATCACATGCCTCATATGTATGAGGTTCTAGGTTTGATCCCCAGCACCACAAAAATTAGTAATAATAAGAAGTAGTAGTTCCAACTAATAATATTAGAGCAATAAACAAATGTCAGGTACTGTTGGAGGAGAAATAGTTGGGATCATACTCAGTGGTGCTCAGGAGCTATTTCTGGAATGTACATATACAACAACGTTGCGGGTGATAAAGGGATACACTATTGTAATGCACACAGCCTGGAAGTACTGAGAACTAACAGTGCCATGCTATGGTATTTAGGGACCATTGGAACCACCTCCTAGGTGCTGGTGGGGCATGTGGTTATTACAGATGTAACTTGAAACCATATACTCTCTACCCTTTCTGAGTCACATCCGCTTCCCATAGACTACGTTTTTAATCAAACTGTGTTGTAATTTATACAAAATAGGCATGACCTATAACATGTTAGATGTTGCTAAACACAATATTCAAAGAGTAATAAGCCTTACTGCAATATCTCTCTAGCCCTAATGGTCAGAATTTCTTTCTGATGTGTTCACTACTTTACCCTTGGAGACTTAGATAGTGCCATCATACTGCATTTCTTAGAAAGTATTTGTTGAATTAGCAGATAAATTTTGGAAAAGGAAAATAAAAGAAGAGACAATGAAGAATTAGAATTTAAATAATAAGGCAATAATCAAAATGGATGGAGCAGGGCTGGAGTGATAGCACAGCGGGTAGGGTGTTTGCCTTACATGCAGCTGACCCAGGTTCGATTCCCAGCATCCCATATGGTCCCCTGAGCACCACCAGGGGTAGTTCTTGAGTGCAGAGCCAGGAGTAACCCCTGTGCATCGCCGGGTGTGACCAAAAAAGCAAAAAAAAATAATAGATGGAGCAAGAAGGAAAGAGAATTAAGATGACACCATTGTTTACTAACTCCAGGAATAGCAAAAATATAGTAGTTAGGAGAAAAATGATGTGTAGAGGGTAAATTTGTTTATTTGGGGACATGAGTACATAGTTTGGGGCACTAATGAAAGACTAAGCAATGAAAGTCTGGAAGATAATAGGTTGGGGTTGGGAGATACCACAAAGAGTTACATCCTATGCCTTGCATGTGCAAGGCCTCAAGTTCCATTCATGGTATGGCATGCCCATCCTGTACTGCATGGTGTAGACCTGGTTATGCCTAAGCACTCCCTTATGGTCGCCCAGAACATCCAGGATAACACTGGTGACACCCACTACCAAGAGTTCTGAGCAGCACTGCATTGTCAACCAAAACATCAAACCATCACCCCTACACCACCAGGTCATTTATCAACCAGATACCACTCATTTCTAATTGTTCATTGATCCGCCATTTGTATGAGACTGCTCAAAATTCAGAGGTGGGAGGTGGGAGGAGCTGTGGGCTTAGAGACTAGAGTGTCTGTTGCCCCTTTTCCAAGGTGGCACAAGCTCCGGAACCAGACGGTACCCAACCTGGGCCTGAAAATCTTTCCCGTGCAACAAGCCAGGACTCTCACAGCTGCCCGCTGCCACCCTGTGCAGAAGGGGTCACCTCCCGCCTGGCTCCGTGGTCCCTCTGGCCTGCGATGAAGCCTAGTCTCCCTGCTGAAACCATGCTGTCCCCAGGTCTTCAATAACCTGAGGAAGCCCTGTGTTTTTTTTAAAGAAAGTAGTCAGACTGCACTCATTTGTGGACTATAAAATAACATCACATGAGGCTGACACCCAAGGACAGTAGATACAAGGGCCAGGGGCATTGCCCCATAGCTGGAAGACTGCTTCATGAGCAGGGGGGAGAAGGCAGATGGAATAGAGAAGCAATCACTAAGAAAATGATGACACCAGTAGGGATGGAAGATGCATGCCGAAAGTAGATAATGGACCAAACCTGATGACCTCTCAGTGTCTGTGTTGCAAGCTATAATGTCCAAAAGTAGAGAGAGAGAATGGGGAATATTGTCTGCCACAGAGGCAGGGGGAGGGTAGGAAAGGGGGGTACACCCAGGATATTGGTGGTGGGGAATGTGCACTGGTGGAGGGATGGGTGTTTGATCATTGTGAGACTGTAACCCAAACATGAAAGCTTGTAACTATCTCATGGTGATTCAGTAAAATTTTTAAAAAATTTAAAAAAATTAAAAATTTTAAAATTAGCTTCCAAAAAAAAGAAAGTATTCAGAGCTGAAATATACATTCTGGATTATTTACAGAGATGTAACAGTGTTGAAATAGATAAACAACACTGGCAAAATCTCTGTGGGATCAGTTTCCCCAAAAGTGGTAAGATAGGCTTTTTCCAATGTATCCCAATACATCCAAACTAGGCCTCTTTTAATAACTGGCATCTTCCTATGGAAAATGACAATTGACGTCTTCCAATTAAACTGCTGCCATTACCTGCAGATTATTTTGAGAGAAGCAAAGGTCCTAGGAGGCAAAAAAGCAGCTTTTGTCTTTATCTCCTTCCCTTTGCCCTTTTACTAATGAATGGTGTAAAAGTGTGTCCCATTTTATGCCCTACAATAATACAGTTTTAGGGGCCTAACATTCAGTTGCATGTTTCAATGAACATGTGCAACCTACCTGATAAACTCTTTTTACCCCTGGAGTAAATCACACCTTTCGTGTTATGTAAAATCTCCTGATTTTTGGTCATTCATGTCCATGTCATTATACAAAGTATAAATATTCCAGGTCCACCCTAAATAAATTTCTTTAGAATACACTGATATGCAAATTAACCATATGCATGCTATTAAATTTATTTTTCTTTATTAGCATGTTTAGTGCTATTTTAATTACTTGTCCAGTCAACACACAAAACAAAACAAAGAAAAAACCTAAAAGGGGTAAAAGATGCTATTCTATGCCCCAATAAATAAACACAGGGAGCTCAAAAACAGAAAATTTGTGAGAGAAGTAAAACCAAAATAATTCACATTATCAGGCCAAGAAGGGGGACAATTTCAAGGTTATAGTAAGTTAGCAATAAATATTGCAAACGAAGGATTCTTAGAAGAGGCAAGTTGACTTGGAAATTAGGACGCCATTAGTGACCTTTGAGAGAGGTGTTTCACTAAAGTGGTGAGGACAGATGCTAAATTCTAAGGCACTTAAAAGAGAGGTACAATTCTTCTAACAACAAACAGAAAAATAAAAATGATAATATTTTATCTAGTAAATCTATTCATTGGAATTTATTGTATAAATGGATGCACATGGCTGGACAGACAGTTTGAAGGTTGCAGCACATGTTTTGCATTGTGGGAACCCTGGATTCAATACCCAGCATCACGTGGTCCCCTAAGCATCTTCAGGAACTGCTCCTGAGCACCACTAGGTATACTCCCAAAAATGCTTGAACAAAAAATAATAGTACACAAATTCATGAATCAAAAAAAGATGCTCATTGTTTTACTGTTGTCAGTAATAATAAAAAATATAAATTGCTTGAAATATCCAATTATAGAAAAGAAGTATAATAATTTATGATATACTAAAACAATAACAACATTGTCAAATATTATAGAAAATATGAAGACAAAATGTATATGCTTAAGGTAAAAGTAAATATATAAATTTTAAATATTAACCACTGATTTGACATTTGAGGAGCCCCTCCTACTGTAATACGTACAAACTAACTATACTGCAGTAGATAGGCTTTCCACACTCAAGTTTAAAAATATATATATGTATATATATGTTTTGGTGATAGGACTGACTCTAGAAATGGTTCCTTAGATCTTATGGGGGCTGGGGAATTAGCTGAAAGAGCTAGAACACACAATTTTCATGCAAGAATCCCCGATTCAATTGCTGGCTAGGCCTGGTTACCTGAGCCCTGGGTGAGAAGCAGTCCTTGAGCATTGAAAAACGAGTGGCTCCTGAGCATCACAGTGTGTAAGCCTGCCCCCCAAAAGCTCTTTCCAATTAACAGAAAGTAAATATAGCAATAAAACAAAGAAGAAGTTTAGGAAAGTAACTTAAGGTGGAAATAGAATTTGAGGAAGGGCTTTTAGGAGAGGAACCATGAACATGTGCCAGGACAAAGGAATTAGAAGAGGTAAATATTGAAATCTTACACATTGTTCTTATTTCAACAGTTAATTTACCATATTCTTTCTGAGAGCTCTTCAATGCCCTGGGAGATTGGTCTTTGAATATCCTAGGATAACTAAGTCCTAGATCTGATATTAAATATGTCTCATGCAAACACTAATAAAGATCCTATCCTCCACATTAAAAAGGCTGTTTAAGATACTGAACTTAATAGCAAAATCTACTGAATATGAAAGGGATATTTACTGTACAATATTGGCTGTCACAAATTAACTCAGACTATAGACAGCATTCCCCTTGTTCCAATAACTCAGCTTCTAAATGATTTTAATTGAGTAAAATTGACTGGGTATGGGTGATATTTTTTTAATTTTTTATTATTGAATCACCATGGGGTACAGTTGCAGATTTACAGACTTTCGTGCTTGTGTTTCAGTCATACAATGATAGAGTACCCATCCCTCTACCAGTTCCCATTCTCCACCACTAATGATCCCAGTATCCCTCCCACCACCCCCACCCCACCTCTGTGGCAGGGCATTCCCTTTTGTTCTCTCTTTCCTTTTGAGCTAAATGGCCATTGAGTGGCCACTGTGTTTGATCTATAGTCTACATCTGGTTCGCATCTCCCAACCCAAGCTGGTCCTCCAAATACCCCTTTTCTTGGTGTTCCCTTCTCTATCTGAGCTGACTTTTCCCCCAGCATTTGAGGCTGGCTTCCAAGACATGGAGTAAACCTCCTGGTCCTTATCTCTACTATTCTTGTGTGTTATTCTCCCATTCTGTTACTTTATATTCCAGAGATGAGTGCAATCTTTCTATGTCTCTCCCTCTCTTTCTGTCTCATTTCACATAACATGATACTTTCCATGTTGATCCATTTATATGCAAATTTCATGACTTCATCTTTTCTAATAGCTGCATAATACTCCATTGTGTAGTTGTACCAAAGTTTCTTTAACCAGTCATCTATTCGTGGGCACTCAGGTTTTTTCCAGATTTTAGCTATTGTAAACAGTGCAACAATGAATATACAAGTGCAGATGCCATTTCTACTATACTCTTTTGCTTCTCCAGGATATATTTCCAAAAGTGATATAGCTGGGTCAAATGGGAGCTCAATTTATAATGTTTTGAGAATTGTCCATACTGTTTTCCAAAAGGGCTGAACCAGTAGGCATTCCCACCAGCAGTGAAGGAGAGTCCTTTCTCCCCACATCTACACCAACACCAGTTGCTCTTTGGGTTATATTTTAATACATTTAAATAGAAGATAATTTAACAAAACTGTGCTATGTTTATTTTTTTTTAGTTCGGGGTCCATATGTGGTGATACACAAGGGTTATTTCTGGCTCTATGCTCAGGAATCACTCCTAGCGGTGCTTGGGGAAACCATATGGGATGCTGCGGATTGAACTCTGGTCAGCCACATGTAAGGCAAAAAGCACTCAATGTACGATCACTCCAGCCCAGATACAGTATTTCTAACATACTGATGCCTCAGTTCTGAAACCTCCTAAATTCCAATTACTTTCTCCTCCCATCCCATATCACATACTACTCCCTACAACTTGGAAGCTATCATCACCCTTTATTATATCATCTTCATAATTAATTTAAATTTGACCTTTCATAATCACAACCTTTCAGGATGCTGGCTCAACTCCTCCCACCACTATCATTCCTTGAGTTTATCAAGATCACCAATACATTTATCTCACCTCAACTTTCTCCATTTTCATCAGAATTTTATTTACTTATTTTGTTATCTAGCACAGGTTCCATGGTACATAATTGTACTAACACTATACTAACTAAAAGTTAGCCTTTAGCCTTACAGTGATATTATTAATGAAAATTATGATATTCTTGTATTAAAAGACCTACTATTGATATTTCATACTAGCCACTTAACCAATATTCAATACTCAATTTTGAAGCAATAAAATTTTTAAAAATTATGGAGCAAAATCACAGAACAATGTTTCTGTAAATGAAATCAAATGCAATACATATAGCATAGTCCCAAACACTTGACCAATGTTGCTAAATTTCTACACAATTTCAATCTTTGCCAAAACTTTTTCAAATTTTCTCCTCAAAGCTCAAGAGTACTATCCCCTAACTTTCATTTTTTGAAATGAAAGTGGGTAGTTTTAGGATAACCTTCCTAAAAGAAAGGGACATTTGACATCTTAGGGATGGCATACAACAGGCACTCAACTAGAAGATAAATGAAATCAAAAGATTTTTAAAGTGAAATGGGATGCTAAAGAGAGAGAGAGTACGACAGGTAGGATGTTTACCTTGCACGTGGCTGACCAGGGTTCGATTCCCAACAACATAAATGGTCCTCTAGCCCCACCAGTAGTGATCTCTGAGTCAAGAGTAAGAGAAAAGAGCAAGCCATGAACACCACTAGGTACTCCCTCCTCCAAAAAAAATGAATGGGAGGGGCTGGAGCAATGGTACAGCGGGTAGGGCATTTGCCTTGCACATGGCTGACCCGGGGTCAATTCCCAGCATCCCATATGGTCCCCTGAGCACTGCCAGGAGTGATTTCTGAGTGCAAAGCCAGGAGTAAGCCCAGAGAATCGCCGGGTGTCACCCAAAAGAAGCAAAAAAAAATGAATGGGATGCCGCAGAGATGTCACAACAATAGGGACCACATGCTTTGCATATAACCATGGCACCAAATGAATCGCCACCAAGCATTTCCAGGTGTAGCCCTGATAGTTTCTCGCACCAGCTCCACCACTGAACCAACCAGCCTCGTTATCTAAGTATTGCAGAAAGTAACTGGAAAGTTATCACTGACCAATACTTGGGAGTCCAACTCCCGACGCCATAAAAATAAAAACAAAAATTCAAAATGGCAAACTTAAAGCATTTCATATTTTCTAAGACTCCTTTTTATCGCCTAAAATATAGGCAGGTGCATATTATCTGAGTAGCCGCCGGTAGGGACCTAAGAATACAACCTGTCCAGAGAAAAAACTTTTGCAAGGGCTGAGAGATATCACAAGAGTTAAGGCAATTGCCACACCTGTGACCAGCTCCAGTTTGATACCTGGCAAAAAATATGGTTACCAATGTATATCCAGGTGTGATTTGAAAGTACAGAGCCAGGAATAAGCTCTGAGAACTGCTTTATGTGTCCCCAAAACTGAAACAACAAAGATGAACAAAAGCCAGGAATACCATATTTTGCCTGTCTTTCCGATTGGGGTGGTGCTTATTTTTTATTATTTGGAGGGGGTTGGGTCACAACCAGATGTTCTCAGGGCTTACTCCTGGCCCTGTGCTCAGATATTACTCTTGCAGGCTCATGGTACCATATATAGCACTGGGAATAGAACCCTGGTCAGCCATGCACAAGGCAAGTGCCTTACCTGCTGCACTATCCCTCTAGCCTGGGTGAGATGCTTTAACTAATTGTTCAGTTTACTAAGTTACTTCTATATTTTAGGATTTATTGAGGGAGAATAAAAATTGTGCAAGTACTATTCATTCTCATCACCAAACTTTCAATCTACTAATTAGGGGAAAGAAGGCTTTATACAACTATGTCTAATGCGTGACATGTGCCACTCCTCTAAGAAAGACTAGTGATTAATTACCTAGCAATTCTTATTGCTTCCAATCAACTGTGAAGAACTCTGATTGCTGTCAAAACCTGTCGCTTCCTAAGAGATGATTTAACAGTATGAGTTTCTTGTAAGCAGCCGCAAAGACTTTTGAAAACTACAGACAGCAGTGGGTGAATAAAGAAATATGGATTTTGTCCTGATCCTGACTAATTTAAATGTTTTCCAAATTTCAAAATATTCTTGCCTTTTTACAAAGTTTTATTTTGGCTTACTCCTCATCCTGCACTCAGGATCACTCCTGGAGGTCTCAGGGGACAATATGGAATGCTAAGTATAGAAGCCAGCTGGCCACATACAAGGCAATTGCCTTATCCATTCAGGTTTTCTTAAAATGTTTTTCAGTGAAAGAAACACTGTGGAAGCACTAAACCTATTACCTGCAAAAATAAGTCCTGAGATATTGTCATATGAAACACTAAATTGGACTATACATTAAAAACCTAAGACAATCATTTTTTAAAATGCATAACCTAAGGAGGGAGAGATAATACAGGGGTTAGATAAAAATTAGAGTAGCTAGGGTACTTGCTTTGCACTCGGTCATCTCAGGTTCCACCTGGGCACCCCCAAATGGTCTTCCAAGCCCTGACAAGGGTAATCCTTAAGCTCAGATCCAGGAGAAAATCCTGAGCACAGCCAGGGGCCCCTCTCCCCTCAAAAAATCCCTGTTCTTCCTGCACCAAGTTTACTCAGTCAGTGAGATTCTGGAGACAAAGGCCCATAAATCTGCATTTCTATCATTATATTGGGGGCCATACCCAAGTGCTGAGGCCATATGATGTTGAGATCTAACCCAGGATATTAAGCACACATGAACTTGAGCCACATCCTGGAGCCAGAAATCTGCATCTTGTTTGCTTTTATTTTTGTTTTTTTCAGGCCACACCCAGTAGTGCTCAAGGGTTTTATTGGCTCTGTGCTCATGCATGATCCCAGACAGTGGTTGGAAGACCATATGTGTGCCAGGAATTCAAACTGTGTTTGTCCACATGCAAGGCAAGTGACTTACCTCTTGTACTCTTTCACTCCAGCCAAGTAATCTGTATCTTTAAGATTCTTTACATTTCTTTTTTGCTTTTTGGGTCACACTCAGAGATGCACAGGGGTTACTCCTGGCTCTGCACCCAGGAATTACTCCTGGCGGTGCTCAGGGGAACATATGCGATGCTGGGAATCAAACCCCGGTCGGCCGCATGCAAGGCGGCCCTACCCGCTCTGCTATCACTCCAGCCCCCAGTATCTTTAAGATTCTTAATGTAGGGGCTGTACATTAGAGTGTACATTGTAGTACTGTGCATTAACCTGGAAGAGAATGTGGATGGTATGTCTGTTTCTTTGTACTCTAGATTTAAAAGGATCAGAGACAAATGCTCACACATGAGTTAGTGAAGATAGCAGGTGTGTGGATTCTTCTTTTCCCAAATGAGAAAGGCATCACAGTTGACCTGTGCAGCTTTTGTGAGGACTTCGGAATGGAAGACAGGCAAACCAAATACCAGAATCAAAGGAATCAATAGTTATATAATCTAATAAAAAATGCTGCTCAGATTAGCCATTTTCCAGGAGAAAGACCAAGAAACAGTAGACAAAGAGTACTGTACATTTTGTTTACATTTTATTATTATTAAAACACCAATATTTACAAAGTTCCTCACAATATAAGTTGTTTCAGGCATATTATTTTCCAACACTAATCCCATTACGAGTGTGTCTTTCCCTCAAATAATGTCGTCAGGTTCCCTCCTCCTGCTATTAGCAGACACATTACAAATTTACTTGAACAACATGGCAAATGGAATTATCAGAAAATAAATCAATAAAAGTCAATTTGTGATGACTTATTGCTATGTAATTTTAAATTTTAAAGTATCACTGTATCACTGTCATCCCATTGATAATCGATTTTCTCGAGCAGACGCCAGTAATGTCTCCATTTGTCCTAGCCCTGAGATTTTAGCAGCCTCTCTTTACTCTTTCTTCCCAGTGCTGCTGCATTGGAGGCTCCTTCAGGGTAAGGGGAATGAGAACCATCATTGTTACTGTATTTGGCACATAGAAAACACCACAGGGAGCTTGCCAGGCTCTGCTGTGCGGACAGGATGCTCTCAGTACCTTGCCAGGTTCTCCGAGGAAGAGAACTAGGCTATAAGAGGTTGCATGGCCACAAATGTGGCCACGAGCTTCTCGAAGCTTTTGTTTTATAGTCTCTGTATCTTGGCCGTTGATGGGATTACACGGCACTGGGGGCAGTTTGCGAGTGTGGCTGCAAAGCTCCTGGAAAATGGGCGATCTGGGTGGAGGAGGCCCAGTCCCAATCCAAGTAGGCTTGGAGATCTCATCACTGGGTCCCACACACCTGGGTTCCTCTGCCAGTTCCTTCATGCGTGAGACTCGTCCAAACATGCAGAGAGTGGTCTTGAACATGGCTGTGACTAGGTTCCAGAGGTCTTTTAATTTTAACACCATTAAGAAAATATTGCAAGATGCCTAGATGTGGATTCTATGGTGGAGGTTTATTTTGTTTGTTTGTTCCCTATCCCTCTGTTCCATATATAAGATACCAGATGGAGCCAGGACACCTGGCTGATTTTCATTCATTCCTGTCCCTCTGACTTACTGTGGACCTCTGAGTAAGTCATTCCATTTCCTTGCAACTTAGTTTAAGATCATTGGAAAAGATGCTCTGAATATTTTCACAGTTCTTTTATTTTGAGGCCACACTCTGAGGTGCTCAGGGATTACTCCTGCCTGGCTCTGCACTCAGAGATCACTCCTGGTTATACTCAGGGGAATCATATAGGGTGCAGGGGGTCCAACCTGGGTTTGCCATGTGCAAGGCAAGCATCCTTACCCACTGTACTATCACTCTGTTCTCAATATTCTTCTAAAATTTTATAAATTACATATAGACACCCATATGATAGTAGATATATTTATCTTGCTTACTCCTCTAATCTCAGTCCCTAACACAGTCTCTCTCTCACATACACAGAACACAAATACAAGTGAAATGAATGGTAAATGAACACACCACATTGTCTAACAAATTCTAAAGTACCATACCAATATAGGAATAAAAGTTCTCAGTTGCTGTGGATTTGAGCAGAAAGTATATAAAAATTGACACTGATGGTAAGATTGGTGCTAGAATACATTATGTCTCAAACTCAACTATCAAAAATTCTTAAATCACAGTTCTTTAATAAAAATTGTTAGAAATAAAAAAGTGATGAATGGAGAGGTAAGCATTAACTGTTAAATGAGTTCTGTGGTCATGGATTTAAACTGAGGCAAGGGAGTATAGAAATTTCTCTCCAACTGTTTTTAATATAAGAACCAAGTAGGAACAAAATTTCCTCTTGTGTGTCCACTTGGAAAACACATGCATGCCTAAGTGGCGGCAGTAAAACTAGAAAAACATGAGACTAAGCATAGGAGTGTCCTTGAAGATTAGATTCATAGGACTTAGCTATGAAGTCAAGCCTCTCATACACAAGCTACAGTGTATGAGAGTCTCAAAAACAACTTAACCAGGGTTTTAATCTGGCATTAGCACCTGAACACTTAATTTTCAGAGTATGGCAACTGGTATTTGTGGAAGAGCTGTCATCTTAAATCACATAGGACAATATATATTCTAATTATAAATATATATTCTATAATATATGTTATATTTATATATAATATTATAAATATATATTCTAATGATATAAATAATGGTGGAAAAATATTCTTAAACTATTCTGTATGCACATACACACAACTGGAATAATGTCAGACACATGGGGAAAAGATGTGTTAAAAATTCTTAAGATTTTTCCACAAGTGATCACTACAAGCAGGTGTTATCATTGTAATAATAAAATAATGCATATTAGAAGAAAAACCTGGGAGTGGGCTTAGAAGACCGGGTTTCTAGCCCAAATGGAATAATCTGAGCATCACCAATATTATTTACAAAATAAATATAATAATATGCAATCACAGACATGTGCATTAATTGAAAGTAAGACTCCTCAGGGCTTCAACATTTTCTATCCTGTTTTCTAGTATTTTGCTAGCACAGCTCAGCACATTAGAAGGCTTATGAATATTTGTTAAGTGAAAGAGTATGGGAAAGTGCATTTATATCCAAGAGTGCTACACAAATATTAAGTACAGACTTTTCCTCTCAATAATAATTTATATTAACTGTTAACTGCTTCTTTAATTACAGCAATATAAAATTATCTAATATTTTGATATACATCTTTAAGCACTATATCTTATTTCTTTCTTATGAGGTAATTATGGACTGGCAGAAGCTCAACAGGACAGTTGGAGAGTTTAAGCAGTTAATTCTGAAATTATTTTCTGGACCAGTTCCATGGAGGCCAGAGGCAAAAGGTCAAAAACAAGAATAGTGAAGTTATTTTCTGCTGAGAATATTTAAACTGGAAGCCTACTTTAAAAAATGTATTATGTAGTCACATGTGAGAACTATCAACAAATTTAATGTCAGGACTAGAGAGATAGCTCACTGAGCTGGAAACACATGCTTTGCATTCAGGAGCCCTGAGTTCAGTCCCGGACATGGCACGGTTCCCCAAGCTCAGAACGATGCTCTGAGCACTGAGCTGGAAATAGCCACAAAGCACGACCAGGTGTGGATCAAAACCAAACAATCCCCCCAATTAGTGAATTCTCTGGAATTAGGAAAGCAAAAACAGACTGGCCTAAGACAAGTTTGGAAAAGTAGATAACCTCTCTAAGAGCAGACCCTTTACTGTATTTTTTTTTTACTATACTGGACCATGTCAGAATCTTAACTATACCGTTGTACTGATAAGGACCAGAAAATACTTGTCAGTGAAGACTGCACAATGGAGCCTTTCTCCAGGTTCAGTTACTTTTCTTCTCATAACCATCCTAAAAATTAAATCCATAATGATGTCTCTCCATAATTTTCAAAGATACCACGCATGATTAGTTCATTATATATTCCTGAACTGCATATTGCACTTACAGCCTCATAAATATGCATTACTCCTTTCTGGGGAAAAACTTATGATTATGTATTGACTTTCAACCTAACTCTACTCTGCATAAACCTCAATGCCCACTTTCTCTTTTTGAATCTTCTTCTCCACCTGTGGATGTTATGTCTGTTTATGTTTATATCCACTTCCTCAACATTCCTTCTCAGGAAACTTGTCTAGCAAATGATCTAGATAGATTCAACCATTTACCTACTATGAATTTGTGTTTGTGAAGCTGAATATTCCTAGAAGAAATCAGGCAATCTTACTGATGGGTTGCACTTAAATTCATGATCACAGACCACAGATATGCACAAAAATGATGCCTGTTGAACACTTTGAAGTTTACTATTTTTGTACTATGGCTACATTCCATATAATAATCTTATATACTTTCTCAAACCTTTCCAACCACTCTAATGATTTTGCTTCATAGTCACTGTCATCCCATTGCTCATCGATTTGTTTGAGCAGGCACCAGTAACATCTCTCATTGAGAGACTTATTGTT
Source organism: Sorex araneus (assembly GCF_027595985.1). Lineage (NCBI taxonomy): Eukaryota > Metazoa > Chordata > Mammalia > Eulipotyphla > Soricidae > Sorex > Sorex araneus. The sequence continues at coordinate 143,460,608 of NC_073313.1, forward strand.
ACTGTTTTTGGCATATTCAATACACACGGGTAGCTTGCCAGGCTCTGCAGCGTGGACTCGATACTCTAGGTAGCTAGCTGGGCTCTCCAAGAGAGGGGCGGAGGAATCGAACTCGGGTCGGCCGCGTGAAAGGCGAACACCCAACCACTGTGCTATCGCTCCAGCCCTGCTTCATAGTAAGTACTTTAAATAGAAGGATACTCTGAGAGGAAGTCCTCCCCCTCTTCTAACTACCAAATCTTTCAGCTGGTCTCTGCCCAAATATACTTTCTCTTCTCTTCTCCTTTTCTAGTGAAAAAACTCATCCACTCTCAAAGGTCAAAAATATGATGACTTATACATTGTTTATCATCTCTCTTTTATACCACCTTTCATCACTTTTCATCACTTGTAATCCCATTGTTTGTCGATTTGTTGGAGCGGGAGCCAGTAATGTCTCCATTTGTCCCTGTCGCGTGCTAGTGTAGTACAATGGCATCTGTTCACTTCAGGAACACAAAGAGCCTCAAATCATTCATTCAGGATCTTGACGAAGAAGTCTGACATCTCATAGGTGGACGCCACACATTCTTTTGATGTCCCGTGGAATCCAGTCTCTAACAGCTCTAGTCCAGTGGTTGTCTCTAAATCGCATTACGTGTCTGACCCATCTGATTTTTGATGTCTTTTCAAAGGACACAGCATCCCTGATTCTTGATGTTGGAACTCCGGATTCCTTCTCTCAATTCAGTGAAATGTGATACTCCAAGCAAAGCTTTTCCGATTCCTCTTTGGGATACCTGAATAGCGTTCTCATCCTGTTTCGTAGGGTCCAGGTCTCTGAAGCATATGTTAGTGCAGGAAGAATGGTGGAATTGAAAAGATGTGCCCGGAGCAAGAGGTTCTTTGTCCTCTTAACCACTTCTTTGACACTCTTGAAGGCGTTCCACGCTGCTCTCTTCCTCCTGTGCAGTTCTGGTGCCAGTTCGTTCCTCATGTTGAGTTCTCGACCCAGGTACACATAGCTGCTGCATTCGGAGATGTTAGTTCTGTTGAGACCAAATGGAACATCAGGGATTAGTTCATTTTTCATGAACATTGTTTTGGTGAGATTCAGCTGCAGTCCGACCTTTCCACACTAGCAGTCGAAGTTGGCCAGCATTTGTGCCGCTTGGCTAATGTTTGGTGTTATTAGAACGATGTCATTAGCGAAGTGGAAGTGGTGTAGTTGCTGACCGTTTATCTTCACTCCCATTCCTTCCAATTCCAGTCATCACATGATGTTCCCGAGGGTGACACTGTACAGTTTTGGTGAAATGGTGTCACCCTGCCAAACCTCTCTCTTTATGTTGATGATCAATTCTTTGTAGAATGGTGAGATCCTGGTGGTGAATCCATAATACAGCTCATGAAAGATCCTGCTGTATTTAGTTTGAACACCCTGTTTGGCTAGGGTTTTGATGACCGCTTCAGTCTCAACAGAATCAAAGGCTGTCTTTAAATCAATGAACATTAGACAGAGCAGAATCTTAAACTCTCTTGAAACCTCAATGAGCTTAGTCACCATGTGGATATGGTCGATCGTGCTAAATCCTTTTCAGAACCTGGCTTGCTCGCATGATTGTCATTCATCTAGTGTTCTGCCTATTCTATTCAGGATGACTCGAGTGAACAACTTGTAGACGACAGACAACAGTCAGGTCAGGCGATAGTTGCTGATGTCGTGGATGTCTCCCTTCATGTACAACAGAATGGTCCTGCTGGTTTTCCATTGGGATGGAGCCTTGCATTCAGACAGGTAGCATGTGAAGAGCCGAGCCAGTGTATTGTAAGGTACTGGCGGTAGATTCTTCAGGTGTTCGGGTCTGACCTTGTCTGGATCGGGTGCTGTATGCCTCTTTACCAAGGAAATGACGTGTCAGATTTCGGAAGGGAGAACGCTGGGAACAAAATATTCATCCTACGGAATTTGGTATCTGGGCAGGTGGATGTGGCTATCGAAGAGATCCGAGTATAAGTCGTGGATAACCTTTTCCAATGCCCTTCTGGAAGATGTGACAGATCCATCAGGGCATTGGAGGGCAGTCATCTTGGTCTTATAGTTGGCAAAGGACAGGCGGTTGTTGTGAATACTTTTCCCGGCTTCTGCTGCTTCAGCCAATGCTGCTGTTCTTCTCTCTTTGAGGTCTTCCTTTATCGCTTCTCTGCACAGCTTTGTGAGCTTTGGCATTTGCTTGTGATTGCCTGAGGCTTGCACCAGACCACGTTGGTGAATGAGCTCGAGAGTTTCTGAAGACAGGCGACTTCTTGTGGCTTTCTCTCTCAGCATTCCTCGCACAATCATGGAGGTGCTGAACCAGTCGATCGTATTTCTCGTCAATACTGTCAACGATGGCATCTTCCCATATTGCTGCAGTAGTGCCAAAGAGCTCCCAGTTGGTCGTCGTTCTGGGAATTCTCTTCTTAAACTTTGCACTCCTTTCTCCCCATTCCATGAAGTAGAATTTTGCATGAAGGAGATGGTGGTCTGATCGCGTTTGGAATTTTGGGACAACCTCCCAAATTTCAGCCGACCTCAGTTACCCACGTTGCTACCATGCTCCAGGCCACTTTCCAGATACTTGGAATGAGCCTCACACATGAGTCAAGTCCCACAGAACCAGGTAATACGGAACTTTGTGACCTTGAACTCTAGGTTCAACAGCAGGGGTCATACCCATAAGAACCACCCTGCCAACTTAGTTACTAAAATACTAAAATACAGAAACCCAAAACCGTGAGGCTGCTAGTGTGGTCACTTGACCTCATATCTCTTCATTCTCAGCAATGGAAAACAAATTATCAAATGCTTCCTTTTCAGCAGGTCCAACTTTAGGGGGGAGAAACTCCAAACAATAATAGTGAGTTTTGTTGAAATATTGAATGTAATCAAAGTGAATGTAAAGTGAAATTTATCAGTTACACAGGCGGGGTGGGGGGCTAGGCGTGTGTGGGGGTCTAGCGGCGTGGGGGGGCTAGGGGTGTGGGGGTGCAGGGTGGAGCTCTACTGTGATTCTTGGTGGTGGAATATGTGCACTGGTGAAGGGATGGATGTTCGAGCATTGTATAACTGAGACTTAAACCTGAAAACTTTGTAACTTTCCACATGGTGACTCAATAAAAAAAAAAAAAGAGCCACCCTGCCAGCACCAGATCAATTTCTCATTGGCCGACCTCCACTACCCAACTGCCGCCACACTCCATGTTGCTTTCCAGACTGTGCAGCCACTTCACTGCCGTGCGACATCATAAACACTTCCTACCCATTTTCCATCATTACCGCACCATATGTGATGTGGTCCAAATATGGTGTGAACCATCGGAACTCCTATAATGGCAATTGGAGGCCGCCCTAAAAGCCTTTTTTCCTCTCGGAGAGCCCGGCAAGCTACCGAGATATTCCGCCCGTACTGCAGAGCCTGGCAAGCTACCTGCGGCGTATTTGATATGCCAAAAACAGTACAAACAATGGGCCTCATTCCCCTGCCCCTGAAAGTGCCCCCAATATGGCAGCATTAAGAAGGATGAACAAGGAGAGGCTGATAAAATCTCAGGGCTGAACTAGGCTGTCAAAAGCACCTTTCATAGACTTTACTTTCTTGGTTATCCTATGTCAGCAAGCTCTCCTTCTATATAGATTATCCATGGAAATTTAGGTAAAAAGTCCAAACACCTTCCTATATTCTGGGATTAAGGCTGATTGCGTTTTCTCCCTTTAATACCTTGCATTTGATCATAAACCACAGTATCCTGATGAAAAATAAAAAATAAAAAAAATCAAACATCCTCTTCACAAGTCTCTTTTTAACTCACAGTAGACTAGTCACACTATAATCTTCTTGTACCTTGAACAAAGCAATTTCTTTCATGGTCTACAACTATGCACTTGAAAAAGAATCAAAATTCTGTTGCTAATGATGGCCAGGAAGACATGGATCCACCTGGCTTCACAACCTCATTCTACTTAACTTTCTACTTTACTGCTATCCATTCATGCTGCTCCTTTTTCAGTTCCTTTACCATTCCAAGGTCTTCATTGTTTCTTGCTCTCCACAAAAAGTATCATACTATTTTTATAGAAAAAATCCACTACACTTCCAACCTCTTCTAATTTTGCAACTCAGTAAAATTATGCTACTTCGAAAACTTTATTGGTTTGTTTTAATTAAAGAAGTCCCTTGCCTGTTATTCTCTCATAACACATCTCACAGTTCTTTAAGATTCACATATTTACTGAAATATTGGCTTAATCTACTATTAGACAATAGACTACAAGTTAGATCATGATCAGTTTTGTTTTATATGCTGCCATTTACACAAGATCTAATACAAATTACTTCATGCAAACTTACAGTTCAATTATAACTTCTAAAAGAAATCTTCTTAAAAATGAAAGAAACAAATCCTTATTTTGTTTTCATCTATCTTTACAATATCCTGAGATAAGAACAATGTTCTTATTCCATCTTCTAAGTAAAGAGCCATATGTTGGTAGTAGAACCAAAATTTTCTTAATCTGAATTCAATCTTCTTGTATTACTTTATTTAACTAGAGTGGTCTTTGTACTATGTTGGGGTCTTAGCAGCTAGCCTGAGAGTTTGCCTAAAACCCCTGTCCCAGAAAGCAAGAGCCAGCCCTGTTACAGGGCCCAGGGGCCCTGCATTCCATACACTCCTACATTCCACACACAGGCACTCTGGTTGAGGAGACAATGGGATGAGGGGTGTGACAGTTAACATTTACCTGAGCTAGCTAGTCTGGCCCTGAGATTGGGGAATACAAATCATTAACTAGCATCTGTACTGAGCTCCACAAGATAAGTGTGATACATGTATGGAATCCCCCCCCCCAGATTTTGTGCATAAAAACCCCTGTGTAATAATCAACAAATGGAGTCTGCTTGACCACCAGGCTCTCCCGCTCTGCTCGGTGACCTTCTCGGTCAGTTTCTTTCTTGGCAGCAGGAATCCTGCAGCGAGCAGACGGCCAGGGCAGAGGCTTCTCCCCTTCCCACTCCCTCTCCCATAGGGAGTTAGTCCGGTGACTTCAGAGCTCATACTCTAGTGTGCCAGGGTTGACTGGCCAGGACCCCGGCAGTACTATAGCACTATAATTCTATAATAAATTCATTAATAATATTTCCAGAAATATGTGGCAACCTCAACTTTAATTCTTTGTTTTAAAGAAATTCTGAGATAAGTATTCTCTCCTTTCTTACCTTGAGGGAAATGTCTATATTTCACATTCTGCAAAGAGACAAAAAATAAGCTTATTTATAACTTTGTTTATCTCAGATCATGTAAAATATGATTCTACTAGGAGGTTTCACTAAGCCAATTAAAATTAAGAAATAACAGTTTTACAAAAGTGCATCTCAAGAGACATTCCATAAGTGGACCAATCTCTACATCCAAACCCCTGACAGCCTTGTCAGAAAAGAGATCAAACTATGGGGAAATCCCTGTTCAAGGTATATTTTATGTCATAGTATTATACTTTTGTTAATAATTTTATTGTTAATCTGAAGTTTTGGCTAACTAGTTATCTTCCTTGTTCCTGATATTATTTCAACCAATGTGATATGCATATTTATTAGAAGTTTACTAGTAATATGTCTAAATTTCCTGTAGGGTAGTTATTAATAAATACATCTTGAAATACAATTCTTCTAGCATTATAATATGTAATAGAAACTGTATACCACTATACAGTTAAGGGTCAAAATATCTTGGATATTTTGTTTTCTTGCTTCGTTGTGGATATGTAATTTATCCCCATTTTAAATTTTACATGAAGCTTTAAAATGTCTAATAACTTAATTCTGGTTAGCAAAATTAATAGGCTACCATAGTTAATGGATCTTCTCATAGACCCAGCTAGCCCGATTCCAAAACCTATCCTTCTTATCTCTATATTTCACTTGATTGTTTTTAAGAGCAACATACTTTTATTTTTCCCTCCTTGTTAGGGATCCCATTCATTCCTCTCCACAGTGATGACAGTGGGTAGGGTGTTTGTCTTGCACACAGATGACCCAGGTTCGATTCCTCCGCCCCTCTTGGAGAGCCTGGCAAGCTACCGAGAGTATCCCGCCCGCACAGCAGAGCCTGGCAAGCTACCTATGGCGTATTCGATATACCAAAAACAGTAACAACAAGTCTCACAATGGAGACATTACTGGTGCCCACTCGGGCAAATCGCCGAACAATGGGATGACAGTGCTACAGTGCAGTTTTACTCCATATATCTATATATTTATAGTATCTAGTCCCCAGACAGGCACAGTAACATTGTTTTTACAATGTGAAATGATAAAATGATCAATGATAAAAAGAGTTATCACATTCTTATTGACACTGACAATTGCACTAAGTAGACATATTTTCATTTACCAAGTCTCACATTTATAAGCACTCAAACTTCAGTGAAACAATTTAAGGGATTATAATACAGATTAGCTAATATTCTATTTCAAAATAACTCATCTGACAAGTTTTTGTATTATAAAAGGTACTTTGATATAATTTATACAGGTAACTAATAATTATTTGTTGAGTGCCTACTATTTATTACGCAGTATTTTAAGCACAGAGATTGCACAGTAGTAAATGAGTATTAGTCCTTGGTTACCTTGAAGCTTTTATAGTCCTAGGTATTTCACTAGGTTTTAGATCCCCCCAAGAACATATTAACTAAGATCAACTAACAATAGAAGGAGAAAGGCAATTATTAAGGATATCTACAATTCTAACAACAATTTTGATGTGTGGGTTCTTTGCCCATACCAAAGCAAATTTCTAGTACTGGTTTGTCACCCTACAATTTCACTCAATTCTGAACATTGTCTACCTGGAGATTGCATCAGATAGCATAGGTTATACATTAAAGATTGCAATGACTCCCTCTTCGAATTCAATTTTCTAAAGTGGTTCAAAAAACTCAGAGCAACATTTTTACTTAATCTACTTAGGTTACCAGTATGTTATAAAAGGATATAAGTCAGCAACAGCAAAATGGAAGAGATGTATTAGCAAAGACGAGCGCAAAATTTGTGAAGCTTCCATGCCCTCCCAGCTCACCACTTTCAGTAATTTCCATGTTTTATACTGCTCAGAAGCTCCCAAACCTTGTCCTTTTGGGTATAATACAGATGCTTCCTTACACAGAATTGATTAATTAAGTGCCATTTGGTGACTGAACTTAATCTCCAGACACTTTCCCCTTCCCATGACCAGGTAACCTAAGGTCTTTGTAAAGTTTACCTGATTAACATAACAAGAGGCTCACTGATTATTCTCAATGCTTAGGAAATCAAAAAAGGTTTTATGACCACTTGGTTGTCCAAACAGAGACCAAATACTTACATTTGGGGGTTCATACCTGGAAATTCTCAGAGCTTACTCCTGGCTTTGCACTCAAGTATTGCTCCTAGGAGGGACAGAGAACCATGCAGAGGGCCATAGATTGAACCTGGGTCAGCCAAATGCTGGAAAAATGTTCTACCCACTATACTATCTCTCCAGCTCACAAGTATATTATTTCTTATGCGGCGGTGGGGAATATCCAGCTGTGCTCAGGGTTTAGTTCTGGTTCTGTGCTCAGGGATCATTCCTGGTTATGTTCTGGGAAACATATATGGTGTCTGAGGTTAAAACTAAGTCAACTGCATGCAAGGCAAGCACTTTACCCTCTGTACTACCTCCAGTTCCCAAGTAAATATTTATTATAAATCCACAATATCTTAAAACTGGTATGTCTAGCTCCTTTGGATCATTTTATATTTTCCTTAAAATCTCTTTCCCTCTCACTACCATTTTCGAGTCTTATTTAAGAGAGAAGAGTTGAATTCAGTTATGGCAATCACTGGCTTTTTGACCACAGGAAAGTTAACCTCTCTAATCTTCAATTTCTTCTTCTGTGAGGTCTTTACATTGCACATTTCATACTACCACTATTTCAAAACTCCAATTTAAAACCCTTTAATAGATTGTCATTCTCTTTAAAGTAATGACCAAAGTCTCCTTAATATTTCCAAAGTTCCTATATTGTTTCCTTTCTGCTTGCTTTTCTTGGCTCTTCTCATACTATATTTCCTCTTAACCTTCTATAATCCAGACAGGCTCTCAGTGTCTTGAATTAGGATTACCAGATTTAGCAAACAGAAATACACAATGCTAAGCTAAATTCAAATTTCACATAAAATACAGTTTGGAAATATCTCAAATATTATATAGATGTATATTAAAATAATTCAATTTACCCGAACATTAAAATTAACTGAGAACTACATATTTTATTGGGAACGCCAAAAATAGTAACAATAAGTCTCTCAATGAGAGACGTTACTGGTGCCCGCTCAAACAAATCGATGAGCAACGGGATGACTCACGCTTAACTATTACCATCATGCTTCTCCCTGAAAGCATTTGCACAAGTTCCTTCTCTCTGTGATACTCTTTCTTCACATTCCAACTGACATAGCTATTATAAGGTACAAACGAGGCACAAATAATGTGTATATCATAACAGTTATCAAAGAGAAAATACTCCATAGATAACTCAAAGCTTTCCACTATTGGTTTATCCTTTATAGTAAACTAATTTTGGCAAAATCAATGCTTTGTCATTATAAGGAGTTAAAACTTCAAGACCTAAGAGCACTTGCCTTACACTTGGCTGACGCCATTTCAATCCCTGGCATCATATATGGTCCCCTGAGTAGTGCTAGGAATTATCCCTGAGCAGAGACTGGAGTAAACCCTGAGAAACTCTGACTGTGGACCCATAACACCCCTTTCTTTTTTTATTATTTATTTTATTTATTTATTTATTTATTTTCAAGAGCACAAAAAAATTGTCAAAACACTTTGTATTTACCTAAATTTGTTACAATGCTGTATATAATAGCTAAGATATGGAAACAAACCAAGAAACCAATGACAGATAATTGGAAAAAGACATAGTAATATATATACACAATGGAATACTATACTCTTACAAAAAACAATGAAATCTTGTCTTTTACTGCACTTATCTGCAGCTGAAGGAGATGACATTAATAAAAATAAGTCAAATGAATAAGGACAAATACCATATGATATGGCTCATACATGATAAGTAAAAGTGAGGAAATGGAAGATAAATGATTACAATAACCCCTATACTAAATACAGATCTGAGCTGAGAGTTTATGGGGCACAATGCAGATTAGAACTGAGACAATAATGGTGGAGGACCTTGATCATTTTGGTGGTGATGAGTAACTTTACATACACATAAGCACATTTTACCTCAACTACAATATTTTAAATGGAGAATATATAACTATAACTCATAGTGTTATTGCTCCAAACCCAAAATGCCCAAGGTATACAGAAATATAGGAAAATGGACATAGTGAAAACTTAATCTTGATAGATTTCATTAAAATAACTTAGTTTTTGAAAATCGCATGCAACTACATGATAATATGAAAATATTTACCCAGGTTTCTCTTGGACCTCAGAAGAGACTGCTGATGCTAGTTAGTCACAGCTTGGCCACTTGGTTTCACAATAATAAAGCCTGTCATTGGTTTTCAGTTGAATAGGAAATTCTAAAATATATATACATATATAAAAATATAAAAATATGAAAAAGTGAAAAATCGCTGACAAAAGAAGCTTGACTTTTTGTGCATGTGTGTGATTAGTTTATCACTCCAGCAACTCAGAACCATCTTGTGAACAATCAGTCTCCCTGCCTGTTTCAGAAATGATTCTTAATCTTGTTTTTCTCCTTTTTCAATTCTTTTTTTATAAATTTATTTATTTATTTTTAATTAGTGAATCACCGTGAGGGCACATTTACAGATTTATACATTTTTGTGCTTATGCTTCCCTCATACAAAGTTCGGGAACCCATCCCTTCACCAGTGCCCATTCTCCACCACCAGTAAACTCAGCATCCCTCCCACCCTCCCCAATCCCATCTCCCCCCCACCCCACCCTGCCACTGTGGCAGGGCATTCCCTTCTGTTCTCTCTCTCTAATTAGCTGTTGTGGTTTGCAATAAAGGTGTTGAGTGGCCACTGTGCTCAGTCTCTAGCCCTCATTCAGCCCGCAACTCCCTTCCCCCACATGGCCTTCGACTACATTATAGTTGGTGATCCCTTCTCTGAGTTGCCCTTTCCCCAGAATGTGAGGCTAGCCTCCAAGCCATGGAGTCAACCTCCTGGTACTTATTTCTACAATTCTTGGGTGTTAGTCTCCCACTCTGTTATTCTATATACCATAGATGAGTGCAATCTTTCTATGTCTGTCTCTCTCTTTCTGACTCATTTCACTCAGCATGAAGCTTGTCATGCCGATCCACTTAAATACAAAATTCATGACCTCCTTTTTTCTGACAGCTGCATAGTATTCCATTGTATAGATGTACCAAAGTTTCCTCAACCAGTCATCCGTTCTAGGGCATTCGGGTTTTTTTCAGATTCTGGCTATTGTAAACAGTGCTGCGATGAACATACATGTGCAGATGTTGTTTCGATTATACTTTTTTGCCTCTCTGGGATATATTCCCAGCAGTGGTATTGCTGGGTCAAATGGGAGCTCAATATCTAATTTTTTGAGAATCGTCCATATTGTTTTCCAGAAGGGCTGAACCAGTCGGCATTCCCACCATCAGTGTAGAAGGGTCCCTTTCTCCCCACATCCTCTCCAACAGCGGTTGCTTTTGTTCTTTTGGATGTGTGCTAGTCTCTGTGGTGTGAGGTGGTATCTCAAAGTTGTTTTGATCTGCATCTCTCTGATGATTAGTGATGTAGAGCACTTTTTCATGTGCCTTTTGGCCATTCGTATTTCTTCCTTGGTAAAGCTTCTGTTCATTTCTTCGCCCCATTTTTTGATGGGGTTGGTTGGATGTTTTCTTCTTATAGAGTTCAACCAGTGCTTTATATACCATTGATATCAACCCCTTATCTGGTGGGTATTGTGTAAATATCCTTTCCCATTCTGTGGATAGTCTTTGTATTCTGGTCAGTGTATCTTTTGCGGTGCAGAAGCTTTTTAGTTTAATGTAGTCTCATTTGTCGATCTCTGTTTTTACTAGATTGCTTAGTTCTGTGTCACCTTTGAAGATACCTTTATCTTCAATATCGTGGAGGGTTTTGCCGACCTTGTCTTCAATGTACCTTATGGTTTGTGGTCTAATGTTGAGGTCTTTAATCCATTTTGATATGACTTTTGTGCATGGTGTCAGGTCAAGGTCTAAGCCCATTTTTTTGCATGTGGTTGTCCAGTTGTGCCAGCACCATTTGTTAAAGAGACTTTCCTTGCTCCACTTCACATCTCTTGCTCCCTTATCGAAGATTAGATGGTCATACATTTGGGGTTGTGTATAGGGATATTCCACCCTATTCCATTGGTCTACGGCTCTGCCTTTGTTCCAGTACCATGCTGTTTTAATTGTTACTGCTTTGTAGTAAAGTTTGAGTTTGGGGAGATTGATGCCTCCCATCGTCTTTTTCCCAAGAATTGTTTTAGCTATCCTTGGAAGTTTGTTGTTCCATATGAATTTTAGGATTGCTTGATCTGTTTCTTTGAAGAATGCCATGGGTATCCTTATAGGGATCGCGTTGAATCTGTATAATGCTTTGGGGAGTATTGCCATTTTGACAATATTGATTCTCCCTATCCATGAGCAAGGTATATGTTTCCATGTTCTCATGTCCTCTTTTATTTCATGGAGTAGCGTTTTATAGTTTTCTTTGTAGAGGTCTTTTACATCCTTGGTTAGGCTGATTCCGAGGTACTTGATTTTCTGGTGCACGATTGTGAATGGGATTGCTTTTTTCGTGTCCCTTTCCTCTGCCTCATTGTTTGTATATAGGAAAGCCATGGATTTTGGGGTATTGATTTTGTAGCCTGCAACTTTACTGTATAAGTCTATTGTTTCTAAGAGTTTCTTAGTAGAGGCTTTGGGCTCCTCTAGATATAGTATCATATCATCTGCAAATAGTGAGAGTTTGATTTCTTCCTTTCCTATCTGGATGCCCTTAATCTCTTTTTCTTGTCTAACAGCTATCGCAAGTATTTCCCGTACTATACTGAAGAGAAGTGGTGAGAGTGGGCATCCTTGTCTTGTGCCTGATCATAGAGGAACGGCCCTTAGTTTTTCTCCATTATGGATAATGCTTGCCGTAGGCTTGTGGTAGATGGCTTCGACTATCTTGAGGAAAGTTCCTCCAAAACCCATTTTGGTGAGAGTTTTCATCATGAACGGATGTTGAATCTTGTCAAATGCTTTCTCTGCATCTATTGATATGATCATATGGTTTTTATCTTTACTTTTGTTGATATGATGGATTATGTTGATTGATTTCCGGATGTTAAACCCTCCCTGCATCCCCGGGATAAATCCCACTTGGTCATGGCATAACACCCCTTTCCACAAAAAATTGCCACCTCAAAATATGCTGTAATTTTTTGTTCCTATTTTTAATTTATTTGATTGCTTATTCCCCACACCCCTCGCCCTTCATCTTCCTTCTTTTCATCAATGAACCAGGATCACAGACTTGACTGCAGTCCTGGAACACCTATTATAGTACCAGGGATCACATAGGTAGTGACACCACTGGGATCACTCAGGGCACAAGGAGCACTGCTGAGAATAAAACTTGTGGCTTCACACTTGAAAGAGAGATACTTCAGCACTGAGTCATCCCTGGTCTCAATCTGTCATTTTATTTAGGGGGGAGGGCACAGCAGCAGTGCTCCAGCATGCCACTAGGAATGTACCTGGGGGGTAGGGTGTGCAAGTATAGGAGATTGAACTCAGAGGCTCCTTCTGTGAAGCACGTATTTCAGTCTTTTGCACCATCTCCCCAGAACCCCTCATTCTGTCATTTTATTTAATTTTTTAAAAAAAATACTGAGGAGTTTTGGTTGTTTGGGGGCACATCTGGCTGTGCTCAGGGCTTACTCCTATCTCTGCACTCAGTGATATCTCCTGGTGGTGCTCAGGGGACCATATGGGGTGCAAGGGATGGAACCTGGGTCAGCTGCGTGAAGGCAAATGCCCTACCTGCTGTACTATCACTCCAGCCCCTCATTGTCGATTTAAATAAATCATTTCTCAACCCTCTTGAGTACTTTATAAGGAATTTGGTAAAAAGCAATAAACATATATAACATACTATTGCCCTTTTATCCAAGTCTCACAATGGTGATGTTACTGGTGCCCGCTCGAGCAAATCGATAGGAATATCAGGTATGATTCAAGACACAAAGAATAAAAACAATAAACCAACTTCAGTTCTTTCAACCTCAAAACGTAAAATAGTTGTGACTATATAATATTGTCTTCCCACCTATTATCAGCTTTTGATATAATTGAAAGAGATAACATTGATACATTCCTGAAAACTGAGACTTTAAACATAATGACAGTTTTTATTAGTAAATTACCGTGGGGATACTGTTACAGACTTACAAACTTTCATGCTTGCATTTCAGTCATACAATGATCGAGTACCCATCCCTCCACCAGCGCCCATTTTCCACCACAAATGGTCGAGCATCCCTCCCACCACCACCACCCTTTTCCCTCCGCACTCCACACAACCTCTGTGGCAGGGCATTCCCTTTTGGTCTTTCTCTCTCCTTTTGGGTGTTGTGGTTTGCAATAGAAGTATAGCAAGTTTTAAAAAATATTTATTTGTTCAACAGAGCCAGGATTTTTTCTCACTGAAAACACTGATAAAATGACATATTTCAAGGACCTGCACTACTGCTACTAAGAGTAACAGTACTGCCAGTAATTAACAATAATAACCAAAACAGCTAGCACTTATTTGAACAGTTTCTGTGGGCAAGAAAAATCTTCTATTTTTTAAGCACCATAAGTGATAACCTGTTACTATTACTACACTTCACAAAACTTGTATAAAGTTACAGAGATAGAAACAGAACATAGATCCCAAGACTTTCAGTTCATCTCTGAATTCACTTTTTGCCCAGAATCCAGATAGAAAATACTAAAGGAAGTCAAACTACAACTCCTGCTGCATCACTATATATAACTGTGCATACATCTAAGTAATACCATCTTTACATAAAGATAACATCAATACACCAATATATACAGTTCGATGTCAATTTACATTAAAGATAATGGTTTTTATTTAGCATATTTCTGTCCTTATTAACTCTGAGTTCATAAAAATTACGATCCTGGTTTGGAAACGGGAAAAAAAACACTGATCCAACACTTAGCAAAAGACTTACATTATTTTTCAGGGTGGGAAACTTCTAGTTTTATACTCTTTCAGTACCAAAGATCAAACTGAAGGCCTCATAGCATACTCTCTACCACTGAGATACATGCCCTGACCTAATGTGAACCTTCAAAGCAAGTTTCCACAATGTCCATTTTATTGACTTATGCTTTTTACTATTGTCACATATGTGATAATAGACACTTATTTGTGTATTAAGCACACACATATATACATACGCATTTTCTCAACCACCCAAACATGTTGCCAAATGCAACAAAAATTACAAACAATATAATTAGTTAGGCATTTTATAACTGTTACTACAAACTATAAAAATGTATGTACTTTTTTTAAACTTTGTTGAATCACTGTGAGATAGTTACAAGCTTTCATGTTTGGGTTACAATCACACAATGATCAAACACCCATCCCTCCACCAGTGCACACTCCCCATCACCAATATCCCCGGTATACCTCCCCTTTCCCACCCTCCCCCTGCCTCCATGGCAGACAATATTTCCCATACTCTCTACTTTTGGGCATTATGGCTTGCTACACAGACACTAAGAGGTCATCATGTTTGGTCCATTATCTACTTTTGGCATGCATCTCCCATCCCGACTGATTCTTCCAGCCATCATTTTCTCAGTTTAGAAAATTTTACATTTCATACAAAAATTGCTTGCTAGCAACTCTGAGTCATGCAGCTTGCCAGTTAAAATTATATAGTAAAAATGCAAAGATTATTTATTTCTCAGAAAAACATGAATGCCAAAATTTGTATTAGCTGTTACCACTCTAGACAAAGGATTAGAATTCGAAAAGGAAAATAATAAAACCTGTTTCTTCATGTAACATTTCTTAGAGTCAAAATATAGCTGGATCAAAATATCAGATTTGGATCCAGATAGTACAGCAGGCGAGGTACTTACTTTGGACGAATAAACTAACCTCAATCCCCAGCACTCCACTTGGTCCCCTGAGTCCTACCAAGAGTGATCCCTGAGTGCAGAGTAGAGCCCTGAGAACTGCCAGGTGTGACCCACAAACAAAAAAAACAAACAAAAATCTCAACTCTTCTATTTCCTTTTTGTTCTTTAATCTCTTGGAGTTTGTTTTCTCATCTGTAAAATAGATATACTATCTATTCTGAAAGAAAAATTGTGAAAATAAATTAGAATACACATAAATCTCTTAATCCAATGTTTGGCATTTAGCACCTAGTATACTCTCAACAATCCAAATCCTATTAATCCCCCCTACCATTCCAAGTGTTAGTACAGAATAGTTACAGAATCAAATTGATTCAGATTAAGTTCCTTTTAGATATAAAGAGATATCTTTAGGGACTGGAGCGATAGCACAGAAGGTAGGGCATTTGCCTTGCATGCGGCCAACCCGAGTTCCATTCCCAACATCCCATATGGTCCCCTGAGCACCACCAAGAGTAATTCCTAAGTGTATGACCCAGGAGGGTTACTCCTGTGAATTGCAAGGTGTGACCCAGAAAGCAAAAAAAAAAAAGGAGCTATCTTTCACATATAGGTTTTGTTTCATCTACTTTATTCTAAACTTTAACTCATTTTTCTCCCTTGGCATCCAAACAGAATGCTTATTTGGCCTTTATTCCTGTGATGCCAGAAAAGGGGAAGCCAAGGGCTGGAGCAATATTACAGTGAGTAGGGCATCTGACTTGCATGCAGCTGATGCAGGTTCGACCCTCAATATTCCATATGGTCTCTCAAGCCTACCATAAGCCCACCCCTGAGCACAGAAACAGGAGTAATCCCTGACCACTGCTGGGTTTGTCCCCAAAACAAAAAGGAAAAAAGGAGCCAACCTCACAGTTCAGGAAGGGGAAAATGGCTATGCTCAATTCTTGTGTGCTCCCAAATAAGGGTCACTCAATTAAGTAACTCCATATCTATACCAACATATACTTTATTTCTGAAGGGAGACCATTAAACTATTTTATCAGTTCAATATTCACCATTTAATTAATTCATTTGAGGAATATAGTTAACAAAGAGAAATTTAAATAGTTATAATTTCTTTATCCATTTTTGGCTATGCCTAAAGTCAAAACAAAGGCCTCACACATGCAAAGCGGGCACTCTATGACTGAGCTACATCCCTCACCAAGAACTACCTTTTTTTGTACAATTTATGCCAGAATATATGAAACCTACTTTACGCGTATCAGTCTTACAAGTCTTATGAGAAAGGTAATTCAACTCATAAACAATCATTCAACACTGAATTATAATAGTTAATTACTAATGGAATGCTCTAATAGTAAACAAAAAGCACAAAAAATGTTGCCCTTATAGGACTTATTTTTTCTATGAAAAGAAGTTGATTAAACCACAGATTACACAAACCAAAATCCAAAAGCAGTTCTGTAAATAGCATACCCAAAGGCTAGAGATAGTATATTTGCACACAGATGACCTGAGTTTGAACCCAGGCATAGTATATGGTACTCCAAGCCCACCAGGAGTAATTCCTGACTGCAGACCCAGTAATAAAACTTGAGTACTTCTGGTTCTGTCCCCCCAAACAAACAAGCAAAAAAATAAATAAATACTCTCATATACAGCTAATTGGTTTTTCAAATTTTTATTGCACTCTCCTTCTTGTGAACTCAATGATTAGAGGTCACATAACACAGCCAAGTCATACATTTGTTTAGGGTAGCCACATATTTGTGGTCTTGCACACAATTGGTTGTGGTGTGTTGTAGATCACACACTTTGTTTGGATATCATGGACCACAATTGGCATTTGCCACTGTGATTCTGCTCAGCACAACTGAGGTGTTATGGAGTTTAAACTTAATAACTCATGCTTGTAAGGCAGGCACTTTGCCACTACTTTATTCCCATGTATACTTTAAATTGAACTAATTTTTGACAAGGATAACAAAAACATCCAATGGAGAAAAGATAGTTTTTTCAGCCAAAGGTAATAGAAAAACCAGATATCCACATTGGGATGAAGTTAGGCCCTTACCATAGAGAACTCAGAAAAATAAACTCAAAACTGAACAAAGAATTATATGCAAATGTTAAAACAATAAAGCCACTAAGTGAAAACATAAGGGAAAACAACCTTCACTACATCGCATTTGGCCATAATGTACCAAATATAACAGCAAAAGTATAGTCAACAAAAGAGAAAAAGATAGATAAACTGAACTAGAACTAACTTTAAAACTTTTGAGTATCAAGGACTAACAACTGAATTAAAAAGTAACCCATAGAATAGGGGTAAATATTTTAAAATGATATACAACGAGTATATATCCAGAATATATATACATATACACATATATATATATATACAGTGTCAGTCCACAGTTATAGAAAGGTTGAAATTACTAGTCTATTCCCTGTTCTATAACTGCCTAGTCAGTGTAGTCAGTGTTCTGGTATTCAGGATAGGTAATGGTCCACAGGGTTAAAAAGGCTGAAAGTCACTGATGTAGACAACTTTTTCATGGTTCTCCATTTAGAATGAAAATTCTTTTTATAACACTTACTCAAATATCATATTCAGGGGAGAGATATAGAATTCCAGTTCATTAATTATAGAGTATGAAGCAATATAACTCACCTATTTGGCATGGGTTTCCTAAGGTAGCTGGCTATTCCTTCAGCTTACTCAAATCCTAGGAGTCACTCAAGAATCCTGCTTTGCTCTCTAATTTCTTCTTTTCTTGGTTCCACACCAGATAAGTACGCAGTTCTCTGAGAAATGAAGCCTTATATGTGCTAGAGGAAGCCAATAAAAAAACAGATTCTTGTACACAGTTAGTTACTCCTTAGTCATTTTCTAATTTATCTTGTCTATATTAAAGGGCACTTGCAGAGTACTTAGGATACTTAGTGCATAATTTTTGCACTTTTGTATACTCTTTGTTCCCATAAACTTTTTAGTGAATGTTTCAGTGGTCATTTGTTATAAATGTGTTAAAGTTCAGTTGCTTAAAAGCAGAGCGCCGGAAAAGACAGTCTCTTCAAATTATCTTCAGCTCTACTGTTACAACCTCCCCGATTGATGTTAAAATTTTCAATTGAAATATTTGTTTGCCCTATCCTTCTAATTCCTTTTCCTACTTATAAACAGCAACAACAAGTCTCACAATGGAGACATTACTGGTGCCCGAGCAAATCCATGAGCAACGGAATGACAGTGAATTATGCCACAACCTTTCAACACTCCATGGAAACATGGTGGAAAGAGTAAGAAGGCATGCCTGACATAGCACAATTAATTTTCTTTTATTCACCTTATACAAGTTTGGGCTTGTATAAGGTGAATAAAAGCACTAAGAACAAACCTTCTCAATAAACTAATAGCTATGAAAACAAAAAAGAACAACTTCGTTTTTATATTATTCCACCAAGAGATGGATTTCCCCCCAAGAATTCATAATAAAGCATGTTACTTTCATTTTCCTTCAAACATTTGAGCAACAAAAATCAGAAAATACAGAAGTTTGTGCACCTATAGGCTGCAGCGATAGCAGGGCTGGAGCAATAGCACAGCGGGAAGGGTGTTTGCCTTGCATGCAGCCAACTGGGGTTCGATTCCTGTGTCCCTCTTGGAGAGCACGGCAAGCTACCAAGAGTATTTTGCCCACACGGCAGAGCCTGTCACACTACCTGTGGCATATTCAATATGCCAAAAACAGTAACACAAGTCTCACAACGGGGACGTTACTAGTGTCCGCTCGAGCAAATCAATGAGTAATGGGATGACAGTGACAGTGCCTGTGAATGCAGCATTCCAGTCAACGAAGATATAAAAGTAATGTAAGATGGATTCAATTAGTTTAAGAGTGGAGCAGCAAACTTAAATAATATACACAGAGTTCAGTGTATGACAGTTAACTACAGTGACATAAGTATTCCAAGAATCCTTTGACAACACAAAACAGCCTTCATTTTAGCCAGGTAAATCAATTTCCTGGCTGAAAAACCCAAGGCCCTTTTAGAATTGGGGAAGGCAGATTCCCCTCCCCTTAGGTTAGGTCTGGCAGCCTCTAAACCGGACCTTCGTCATTTCAACAGGAGCAACTCCAAAGCTCCTAAAGTCCACAGCTGCATATGCAGCTGCTTTACAGCTCCTCCCAATTTCATACTACTCATAGCACAGTTGGAGCAAAGCAAACCTGATGGGGAAGACACATAGAAACTGATTAATTTCAATGAGCAAAAAAAATACAAAAGGCTCAACCAGCACCAAGCAGCTCAGTAAATCCTCAGACAATGACTTTATTGAAACCATAGTAAAGATCTTTTATGAGCTCAAGGAAAGAATGGCACAGAGAGTAAGCAAAACCAGCAAAGCTCAGGAATTATGAATGCAGAAATGAGAAAACTACAAACAGAAATCAGGAGATGATATTTTAAAATTCTCAGTATAAAATATGAACAGCAGGTTAACAGCATCTGAGCAAAAGATCAAGGTGTTTCAAGATGAGACAGAAGAAACTTAGAAAACAGAAGATCAAAAAGTAACTTGAGGTGGGTATAATGCCACCAACAGGTCAACCTGTATCTGGGGGATGAGTGCAACAGCAGGCTGATGGTGACTTCAGGCATCCTGACACCCCAAAATTGATACTGTGCCTTTGGCTGGACCCCAACAACTTGGGACCAAGTTTACCAAGAAATTAAATTGCCAAAACTGAGGTATGTAGGAGCCATGCCCACAAACTACCTCAGCTATAACAAACTCATTTATTGGCCTTATTTCAGAGACCCACAGATAAATCTTAAGAGAGATTAAAAGCCACAGTTAATCTCAGACCCGCACATGGCTGAACAGACTGGTGTAAATCAGAGTGGGGCAGGTTGGCCTGTGTCTGCCCAAGCAGAGGCCTCAGCAGCTGCTCGCTTCCACAATCTAAAATCACTGTCATACCCCTGGCCTGGACCTCACCAAGATATAATCTGCTGAAAATTTGGGTATGCGGGTTTTGTGACTGAAATTTCCAGGCTTTCACAGAGTTGGGGGGCTACCTCCCCCCACTTTCCAATACCCCAATATTGTCACTGGCACTAGTCCACAAACAGACTCCAGCACCACTCTGTAAACTCTATTACTAGCCTTGCTTCAGAGACCCATAAATAAGTCTCGAAAGAGATCAAAAGCTAGAGACACAGCAGAAAGTCCCAGAAGACACAACTGAGTTGGAGATCTCTCCTAACCCAATACCAAGCCAATTTTACTGTGGTACCCAGACGACCCACCCTACCTGCGCCAGATAAATACCTCATTGGCTGACCTCCACTACCTCCACTACCCATCCACCGCCACGCTCCAGGCCGCTTTCCGGACCCTCCGGCCAAACCTCACACATGAGTGAAGCCCCACAGAACCAGGTAAAGCAGAACATTGCGACCTTGGACTCCAGGCTCAACAAGACCCGGAAACAAGATCCTCTGTCTGTCTCCTCATCGCCGGCCCTCCAGGGATCAAACCCAGACGACCCACCCTACCTGCGCCAGATAAATACCTCATCGGCCGAACTCCATTACCTCCTCTACCTCCACTACCCAGCCATCGCCACAATCCAGTCCACTTTCCAGACCCCATGGCCACTTTGCAGCCGTGTGACACACCATAAGACACTTAATATCCATTTTCCATAATTTCCGCACCATATTTGATCAGGTTCAAATATGATGTGAACCATGGGAACACCTGTAAGGGGGACTGGAGGCCACCCTAAAAGCCTCCATCCCTCTTGGAGAGCCTGGCAAGCTACTGAGAGTACCCTGCCTGCACAGCAGAGCCTGGTAAGCTACCCATGGTGTATTCGATATGCAAAAAGCAGTAACAACAACTGGCCTCATTCACCTGACACCAAAAGAGCCCCCAATACGGCAGAATTAAGAAGGATGAGCAAGGAGAGGCTCATAAAATCTCAGGGACGAACTAGACTGCAAAAAAGAAGGAGGACTAAAATGACTGTCTGTACTTTCAACACGTGTACGCTGACATCGAAAGCATCCATTGAGGACCTGATAATGATCAAGTAAGACATCACTGGTCTGACCGAAATGAGAAGGCATAGATCACATCATTCCATTTTCGACACTGGAGAAGAACTGTTCCATGGAACATTCGACAACAGAGGTATTGGTGGCGTCAGTGTCCTTGTCAACATGAACTTGGCCATGAGCATTGATTCATTCGAATGCCTAACAACCCAAATCAGATGATTACACTTGAATAGATGTGGCTCACTGCTGGCAGTTTCTATCTTCATCGTCTACGCACCAACATCCAACTACGACGAAGAATAAATTGAGAAGTTCTACATGGAGCTGGAAAAGTTCAATAAAGAAGACCACACCTTCTACAAGGTGATTTTAATGCCAAGATAGGACCAAGAAGGTGGCCCAAAGAACTCCACATCGGGACCCATGGCTTAGAATGGAATGAACAAAGTGATAGACTGAGTTCATCATGTCAACCAAGACCTTGTATGTCACCTCACAGTTCCAGAAGGCCAAATCTAAATGTTAGACATGGGAGTCTCCCAGTGAACAGTTCCACAATGAAACTGACCACATAATATTCAATCAAAGGTTTTGCCTGACTTATGTCGCTGCTGTCCCAAAATTCCAAACGGGATCAGAACACTATCACCTTCGTGCAAAATTCTACTTCACAGAGTGGGAAGAAAGGTCTGTAAAGTTTAAGTTTAAGAAGAGAACTCCCAGAATGACCACCAACTTGGAGCTCTTTAGCACTATTGCAGCAATGTAGAAAGATGCCGTCATTGACATAGACGAGGAATATGATCAACTAGTTCAGCACCTCCATAACTGCACAAGGAATGCCGAGAGTGCGAAAGCCACAGACAGATGCCTGTCTTCAGAAACTCTCAAGTTCATTCACCAATGTGGTTTGGCACGAGCCTCAGGCAATCACAAGCTAATGTCCGAGCTCACAGAGCTGTGCAGAGAAGCAATAAAGGAAGACCTCAAAGAGAGAAGAGCAGCAGTGTTGGCCGATGCAGCAGAAGCTGGGAAAAGTACTCACAACACTCACCTGTCCTTCGCCAACTACAAGACCAAGATGACTGCTCTCTGACGTCCTGATGGATCTATCACATCTTTCAGAAGGGAAATGGAGAGGAATATTCACAATTTCTACTCGGATATCTTCGACGGCCACATCTACCTGCCCACATATCAAATTCTGGAGGAAGGATATGTCGTTCCCAGTGTCCTCCCTTCTGAAATCTGACATGCCATCTTGTCGGTAAAGACGCGTACAGCACCTGGTCCAGACAAGGTCAGACCTGAACAAACACCTGAAGAATCTGCTGCCAGTACTTGTCAATACACTAGCTCAGCACTTCACATGCTACCTGTCTGAATGCAAGGCTCTGTCCCACTGGAAAACCAGCCAGACCGTTCTGCTGTATAAGAAGGGAGACATCCATGACATCAGCAACTATCGCCCGATCTGACTGTTGTCCATTGTCTACAAGTTGTTCACTCGAGTCATCCTGAATAGAATAGGCAGAACATTAGCTGAAGGACAACCATGAGAGCAAGCCAGGTTCCGAAAAGGATTTAGCACGATCAACCAACCATATCCATGTGGTGACCAAGTTCATTGAAGTTTCATGAGAGTTTAAAATGCCAGTAATTCATTGATTTAAAGAAGGCCTTTGATTCTGTTGAGACTGAAGCAGTCATCGAAGTCCTAGCCAAACAGGGCGTTCAAACTCGGTACATTAAGATACTCCATGAGCTGTATTACGGATTCACCACCAGGATCTCACCATTCTACAAGGAAGTGACCATTGAGGTAAAGAGAGGGGTTTGGCAGGGTGATACCATTTCACTGAAACTCTTCAGTGCCACCCTCGAGAACATCATGCGATGACTGGAATGGGAAGGAATGGGAGTGAAGATAGACAGTCAGCAACTACACCACCTCCACTTCATCGTTCTAATAACACCAAACGTTAACCAAGTGGCACAAATGCTGGCCAACTTCAACTGCGAGTGTGGAAAGGTCGAACTGCAGTTGAATCTCACCAAAACAATGTTCATGAAAAACAAACTAGTCCCTGACGTTTCATTTGCTCTCAACAGAATGGACATCTCCAAATGCAGCAGTATGTGTACCTGGGCCGAGAACTCAACAAGAGGTACGACTTGGTGCCAGAACTTTGCAGAAGGAAGAGAGCAGCATGGAACACCTTCAAGAGCATCGAAGAAGTTGTTAAGAGGATGAAGAACCTCCGGCTCTGGGAACATCTTTTCAACTCCACCTTTTCGACTCCACCGTTTTTCCTGCACTAACATACGCCTCTGAGACCTGGGCCCTACGAAAACAGGATGAGAACGCTATTCAGGTATCCCAAAGAGGAATTGAAAAAGCTATGCTTGGAGTATCACGTTTCACTCAAGTGAGAGAAGGAATCCAGAGTTCCGACCTCCATCGACAATCAAGAATTAGGGACACTGTTTCATTTGCCAAGGCATCAAAAATCAGATGGGCTGAACACATAATGCAATTTAGAGATGCCTGCTGGACTAGAGCTGTTACCGACTGGATTCCACAGGATGTCAAAAGACCCCTGTGGCTGCCCACCTACTAGATGGTCTGACTTCTTCGTCAAAACCCTGAAGGAACAGTTTGAGGCTCTTCATGTTCCTGGAGCGAGCAGATACCATTGGAATACACTAGCACGTGACAGAGACAAATGGAGACATTAGTGGTGCCCGTTCGAGCAAATCAAAGATCAATGGGATGACAAGTGACAAGTGACCCCCAATGGAGCAGATGCAGTCTCACTGCCTACTCCAGATGGAATCCGGTGAACAAAAGATTCCACAAGCAAAGCCCAGGTATGCAGGTTCCAAGATTAAATCTTCATGCCGCATGGTTGCAGAGGCACTGGCTTTCCCTCTCCGGCTCCCTGCCCTCTTGTCAACCTGGCTGTTAACCCACAATGTGCCTCCAAGCACCACCTTACTGCACCAAGTGTCCTGGACCAGAGACACTGTAACGAGTCCTGGAAGACACCACAGAACCAGAGATCTCTCTGGGCCCTATACCGAGCCAATTTCACTGGGGTCCCCAGATGACCAAGAGTTTCCACAATCAAGGCCCAGATATACAAGTTCCAGGATTAAATCTCCATGTTGCAAGGTGCCAGAGGCTGTTCCTCTCCAGCTCCCCTACTGCTTGTTGGCCTGGCTGTCATCTCACAATGTGACTCTGAGCGCCACATTAGCGCATCAACAGCCCTGGTCCAGGGATACCCAATTGAATCCCAAAATGGATGAGTGCCCTACAGAAATGTCTCTGGAACCCAACCTTTTACAATCAAGGATTCCAGAACCGTGTGGCCATGGCATCCAAGATTTTCAAAATGAGCAATGGACAATAAATGATCTAGCATCTTCCCCTGGCAGAGAGGCTTGAATGGTGGTGAGGAAATTCAAGCAAAACATAATGACCAAAGTAGAGAGAAAGTATTAGGGAAACTGCCTGCCATGGAGGCAGGGTGAGAACTGGGATGGGTGGGGGATGTACTGTGGACACTGGTTGGTGGTGGAAAGTGTGCACTGGTGGTGGAAAGGTGTTCTATCATTTTATGACTGAATCTAATGTGAAAGCTTTTTAACTATCTCATGGTGATTTAAAAAAAAGAAAGTAATGTGGAGTTCATGCCCAATTCAATCAGTTTAATAATACTGCTGAATAAATAGCAGTACTCCTACATTAAAAAAGTAGTAGTCCAGGGTGTATACTAAAGTGCATTTCTAATTGTATTATTAATCCTACTTTAAATATCCTAAAATATGTTATGCCAAACTTTTTCTTTTTATCAGGTCCACAATGATCTTGCTCCTGTGTCTGGATTTGAGAAGTATCACACAGTAAACCCATTTTGGAAAAGAAAAAAAGGATCTGAAAAATAATGAACAGCATACCAGATAATTATGAAATGAGTTCAAGAGGAGAATTATAAGAATCATAAATTTCGATGAAGAACAGGAAGGCAAATTTAAGGAATAAACAATTATTTAAAAAATCAGCAACAAAAATGTCCCAGAATTAAGGAATACAGGCAACAGATAATCAAGTACGGCCAGTATGGTTCCAGTGAAAATAGACTCAACTAGGAAAACTCCATGTATTCAAAATGACAAAATCCAGAGATAGATATAGAACACTGAAAGAAAGAGATCAAAAAAGGAATTATTGCATGCCTGAAACACAACTATCAGTAACTTTGTAAATCATGGCTCTCTAATGAAAATTAAAAAATAAATAAAATAAAGGGAAAAATAAAATAAAATAAAAAGTAAACACACACATATACACAAAGGAACTTAGATACAAATGAAAGCCCTTAAGACTCACAGCAGATCTATCAAATGAGATTCTACAAGCCAGAAAAGAATGGAGGGATATAGTACAAAAACAATGAAATGAATACCTCACCAAGAACAATCTATCCAGCCATATTTTCATTCAGATTTGAAGGAATGATACAGAGACTATGGATAGGCAACATCTTAGGGAATTCATAGCCTTAAAGCCAGTTTTACAGGAAGCATTGAAGAGCTTATTTAAGGGATGGGATAAACTTCCTAGAAAGTGGCATTAAGTATGCACTCATCCACTGGGTATATGGTTGCCCTCTACTAGATTAAGAAAGGTATTTCTTCTCACTTTTTTATAATGAATTTTTTATAATGAATTTACATCTCATTTATATTATTGTTCTACTTCTTATTAGTGTTTTTACATTCATAGAAATTTTATTGCAATCTTTTAATTATTAATGCAGACACTTAAGCAGTATAAATAATATTTTATTATATAAAATCAATACTTCCTTTCCTAGGAAAAGCACTTTGTATTTTCATAGGCTTATTCATATTTTCCCCTTAAAAATTTCTTAATCTTCTTCAAGCTTACTAAATTTTACATTTGTAGGCTTTGAGTATTTCATGTAAACTCCAAATTAGCACAGGATTTTTTCAAAAGTTTTAATAATGACAGGGAAGATATTATTTCATTATTACCACAATGAAACACAAGTAGAAAGTAAAATTGATGCAATACATTTTATATGCCAGAGTTGAAAACTTGTTTATGTAAATGAAAATAGGCATATTGTATTAAAATTTTGAATTTCTTTATTTACATAGGTTAAAGTAATATAACAGACAATCACCACAAATTGACTTTTATTGATTTATTTTCTGATAATTTCAATTGTCATTCCTTTAAGTTTCAATGCAGCAAGCAATATGAATTATGTTATGTGCCTGCTTAGGGGGCCTGAAACAACTGTATTATGAACAACTTTGTAAATCACGTGTTTTAATAATAAAAATATTTTTTAAAGTAAAAGAAATTAAAATCTTCATAAAAATCATAACATAGATGAAATGCAGTTCTTTTTTGTACACACCCTCTTTTATTTTAAAAAATAAAATACAGGGGCTGGAGCGATAGCACAGCGGGTAGGGCGTTTGCCTTGCACGCGGCCGACCCGGGTTCAAATCCCAGCATCCCATATGGTCCCCTGAGCACTGCCAGGGGTAATTCCTGAGTGCATGAGCCAGGAATGACCCCTGTGCATTGCCAGGTGTGACCCAAAAAGCAATCAATCAATCAATAAATAAATAAATAAATAAATAAATAAATGAAATACAACTTTCAGAATAAACAAAAGGGCATTTACTTTAGACTCAGAAAAGGAAATATTTTTTATTTATTTTTTTTTTTTTTTTGCTTTTTGGGTCACACCTGGTGATGCACAGGGGTTATTCCTGGCTCTACACTCAGGAATTACCCCTGGCGGTGCTCAGGGGACCATATGGGATGCTGGGAATCGAACTCGGGTCGGCCGCGTGCAAGGCAAATGCCCTACCCGCTGTGCTATCTCTCCAGCCCCGGAAATATTTTTTTTAAATAGGTGACATTTTGACTGAACCTCGAGGGAAAGCATATTTACACTAAACTGGGATTATGATGACATAAAAAGAGTTATGGGAAACATTATAGGGAGATTCTATAAGACTTGATATTAAAATTGATATGAGAAAAGAGTGAGAAAAGGAACCTAGAACAACTCCCATATTCCTGTCTTGGAAAGTAAATACATAGTAAGTGAATAATCCTGACATAGTAAACAGGTGAGAAAGAACATATTGTATGGAAATGATATAAATAAAATTAAGGACAAATTGATTTAAGCTACCCAAAGCACACCCAATATATTATCAATGGAATTTATTCTGAAGCAAAGGACTAAAAACTTTATTTGATTTCAATTTAATTTTCACAAGACAACAATTAATTATAAAAGAGGTCATACTGAGAGACTATAGAGAAGAAAAAAATCAAGGATATTGCCTTAGTGAGTATCAATATTTAAGAGATAAGCAAAAAAGGATCTTACAGAAAAACCTAAGAACAAATAATCAACGAAGTAGGAAAAAAAATCCCATTGTGACAGATACCAAAAGAAAAGTGAATTTAGAAGATTAAAGTTCGGAAAACAGAGAATGAGAGAAACCATTTTCAAATAATTATCTTCTGAGCATGGTTTCAAAAGTGCTGTTTGAGGACTGTGAAGTCAAAAAGGAGTGTATGGTCTTTCAACCACTCCAGCTAGGTCTGCACAACATGCACAGTCACAGCCACCAGGATTTCAACCCCTAGTGAGCATGTATGTGAGCAACACAGCAATCCCGAGCAGGTATTTGAACCACAATTTTTGAGAGCACCACAGTAAAATGTGCAACCCCTATGGAGCACTACAACCTAAACTTTGGGTATAATAAACAGGTGTTTATGTTTATGTCTTTGTGTGAACTGTGTGTGTGTCACACACACAACTCCCAGCCAGGAGAACAATAACAAATGGAATGGGCAGATGCAATTCAAAAGAAAATTATAGGTAGTTAACCTTATATCATTGGGCCACTGATCTTTAGTTTCATGGGGGTAGTAGGAAGAAAGATCTAATTCCTTTGGCTTCTCTTCTGGCATACAGGCACGTAGAATTCCCATCCCACCAAAACTACATTGAAGGGTAATACTCCAACAGGAAATTGCAAATATAGTAAGAAAAAATAGAAGCTGTGTAGCCAAAATGGTGAATGAAACTTCATATTATATGACAGCATACTATAACCATAACTATGTAAACAACATATAGATCAAGTAAGAAAGGTCTGATGGGAACTAAGAATTCATCCAAACATACTTTCACTCCACTGTCTCTAAGTTTTTGCTTATGCTGCTCTCTCTGCTCAGAATGCTTATTTACAATTTGAGCCTAAATCTAATGTTAGGAACTTAATGCGATTCTTACATTTCCTACAATGCTCTATCTAGTGTCTGACATATAAATGCCAATTTGAGGACACGTAGACTAGAAAAAATATCACTGAGGTTTTCATGACCAAGAACAATTTCATAGGAGAGTAAAAATTTCAAGTTTGTCCTTAAAGGTAAGGAACATCTGTTTCCAGAAAGAGGGTCTTAATAGGAAGAATTAGGGAAGTCACAGTGAAGCCAGGAATATACAGGCAGCAAGAAAATTAATCTATATAAAACTGCAGGCTCCTTCTGGGAATAGTTGACAATGCTACAAACCAATACTGACATGGGTCTTTAATGGCCAACTAAAGCACCTGTATTATACTTATTAAGTCAGTGATTCTCAAGGGAGTTACAGTGTAAGAAAAACAGAAGAAAGCAATGGAGTTTCTATTTAGCAGCAGTGATAAAAGTGCCAGTGTTAGAAGAGATTTTATAGGTCATAAACTTGAATTTCCAACATCTTACAAATGAGGAAATTGAGAGTCAAAAAGGTGAACTGAACTACCTACGGTAATTCAACTAAACTAGAAGAAAATAATTAGACTACAACCTGGAACCAGAACCACTATCTTCCATTTTCCAATCTAGTTCCCCTTGGGAAGAAAGCTATTATTAAGTGAGACTGAAAGGATATATTTGAAAATATAAAATGAGAGTATAAAGGCAAGCTACTGAGAGTATCGAGCCCGCACGGCAGAGCCTGGCAAGCTACCCATGCGTATTGGATACGCCAAAAAGAGTAACAATAAGTCTCTCAATGAGAGACGTTACTGATCCCCGCTCGAACAAATCGATGAGCAACGGGATGACAGTGACAGTGACAGTGAAAGACAAGTAACTCAAAAGCATAAAATACTGCAAATCCCTGATTATTTATATGAACAGGTACAGCAATTTGTAAACTATATATTCAAGTATGTGTTACATAATTAAGGAGACTGTCACTGTAGCACTGTAATCCTGTTGTTCATTGATTTGCTCGAGCAGGCACCAGTAACGTCTCCATTGTGAGACTTGATATGGAATCAAGTCTCGGCATATCGAATATGCCACAGGTAGCTTGCTAGGCTCTACCATGTGGGCGGGATACTCTCGGTAGGTTGCCAGGCTCTCCAAGAGTTGATGGAGGAATTGAACTCAGATTGGCCACGTACAAGGCAAACACCCTACCTGCTGTGCTATTGCTCCAGTCCAATTAAGGAGACAAAAATAAATTTATCAATAAATCACCAAAGAAATAAACATACAGCTTTATATTCTTAATTTACATTTGTGTTTGATTTTAAATATCAGACAGGAAGGTTATTATTTTGTTTCATTTTGGGGCCACACCTGGAAGTGCTCAGGGCTTACTCCTGGCTCTCCTCTCAGAGATCACTGCTGGTGGGATTTGGGGGACTATATGGTGTGCCTAGGATCAAATCCAATTTGGCTGCATACAAGGCAAGCACCCTGCCTGTTATAATATGGCTCCAGCCCCTGAAGTTTTGAATTGGATATACAAGGACGAATTTATTAAAGAATTATTGTATAAATTGAGCTGTGAATGAACCAACCAAGAGATAGATAAAAGAGGAGGACATTCTAATTTGGGAATGGTGAACAAAGATCAGAATGAAAGAAGCCTCTGAATGGACCAGTCAAGGTGGAATAGGCATAAGATAGCAAGTAACATGAAAAATGTCAGAGCAGCTCAAAAATGATTTCGAATGTTTCTTTTTTGGGTTGGTTTTTGTATTTTTAAATTATATCCAGCAGTGTACAGGGGCTTGTACGCCAGAACCTGTCGCTGGGATCTGCTTCCTGGACTGTTTGCAAAGCAGGCCTCTATCCCTTTGAGTGATCTTTTAAACTCCTGGAATGTCTGTTTAAGCATTCATTGCTACTCCACAGTGACAATGGAGTTAAATAATATTTCGGAGGAGAGGATGACATGACAAAGTGTCACTTGAAGAAAAATAATCTAGGTTAAGAATGCATATGGAGTAGAGATCAAACCATTATCAATTGGATAACCACAGCAACAGTGAATGATGAACTAAAGTAGAATCACAGATTTTCTCATAACGTTAAGAACTTGACCAGGAATGATGTGAGAGAGAACATGGACAGTAAAAATAAAATTCACAAAGTATCAATCAACTCAGCAATTGATTACTGAGTGACTATCAAAAGAAAGAGAAAAATAACCCAAACCTTCAAGGCTTTATGCCTAATTGATTGAGAGAATGAATATAGAATTTAAGTTTGTAAAATGTGTTCCCTGATATGAAAGGAGAAGAAAAGTGATTAGTTCAGTTTAATTTTTGAATTTCATATGTCAGTTGGAAATTCAAGCAAAAATATAGACCAAAGGATACATCTAAAATCATTAACAATCCTTCACTGATTCTCTGTACAATATATCAAAATACTCCTTAGTTGAATCTCTGTACAATTTGACAAATAGAAACACCTCCAACAAAGTGTTTTATACCTAATAGGAACTCAATTATGTGGGGGCAGCGTTCATGGAACTCCTAAACTCTAATTTTCTACCTTATTCCTCCTCAGTAACATTGTGATAAAAATTAAGACATCTCTTTCCATAATAACCCCACAGAACCCATACCAACAAACCTATCACTTATATTATACAGCAAAATTCTTTTAAGGCATTCAGTTACTCTAGGCACAGTCTTGTGACTGATCCAAAATCTTAATTATTATTGTCTTTGAGGCTACTGATACAACAAGAGAAATAGGAATAAGGATTTCCATTTTGATCCGACTTTTGTGCATGGTGTTAGGTAGAGATCTGAGCCCATTTTTTTTTGCATGTAGCTGTCCAGTGTTGCCAGCAGCATTTGTTAAAGAGGCTTTCCTTGCTCCACTTCACATTTCGTGCTCCCTTATCAAAGATTAGACAGTCATATATTTGATGGTATGTGTAAGGATATTCAACCCTGTTCTGTTGGTCTATTGCTCTGCCTTTGTTCCAGTACCATGCTGTTTTAATTATTACTACTTTGTAGTAGAGTTTGAGGTTGGGGAAGGTGATGCCTCCCATCTACTTTTTCCCAAAAATTGCTTTAGCTATTCATGGAGGGTTGTTGTTCCATATGAATTTCAGAAACATATGGTCCATTTCTTGAAGAATGTCATGGGTATCCTTCTAGGAATCACATTGAATCTTTATAATGCTTTGGGGAGTATTGCCATTTTGACAATGTTAATTCTCCCAAACCATGAGCAAGGGATGTGTTTCCATTTGCTCATGTCCTCTTTTATTTTGTGAAGTAACATTTTATAGTTTTCTCTGTACAGGTCCTTCACCTCCTTAGTTAAGCTGATTCCGAGGTACTTGATTTTCCAAGGCTTTTTTTCATATCACATTCTTCTCTCTCATTTACATATACCAAAGCCATGGGATTTTGGGTATTGATTTTATAACCTGCCACTTTACTATACAAGTCTATTGTTTCTAGGAGTTTCTTGGTCGAGGATTTTGGGGTTCTCTAAATATAGTATCATATCATCTGCGGATTGTGAGAGCTTTATTTCTGCCTTTCCTATCTAGATGCCCTCAATGTCTTTTTCTTGCCTAATCACTATTGCAAATACTTCCAGTACTATATTGAACAGAATTGGTGATAGTGAGCATCCTTGTCTTGTCCCTGATCTTAAAGGGAAGGCCCTTAGTTTTTCCCAATTGGGGATAATGCTTGCTATAGGCTTGTGGTAAAGACCTCAACGTCAGAGCAGAACCCATAAGGTACATTGGGTACAAGGTCAGCAATACTCTCCATGACATTGAAGCTACAGGTATCTTCAAAGATGACTCTCCATTGACCAGGCAAGTGGAAACAGATAAACAAATGGAACTATCTTAAAATAAGAAGCTTCTGTACCTCTAAAGAAACAGTAACCAGAATACAAAGACAATCCACAGAATGGGAAAGGATATTCACCCAATACCCATCTGATAAAGGGTTGATATCAAGGCTATACAAGGCACTGGTTGAACTCCACAAGAAGAAAACATCCAACCCCATCAGTAAATGGGGCGATGAAATGAATAGAAACTTTGTCAAAGAAGAAATAAGAATGGCTAAAAGGTACATGAGAAAATTCTTTACATCACTAATCATCAGGGAGATGCAGATCAAAATAAGAATGAAATATCATCTCACACCACAGAGTCTAGCCCACATCCAAAAGAACAAAAGCAACCAGTGTTGGCATGGATGTTGGGAGAAAGGGATCCTCGTTCACAGCTAGTCGTAATGCCGACTGTTTCAGTTTTTTTGGAAAACAGTAAGGATGCTTCTCAAAAACTTAGAAATTGAGCTTCCATTTGACCCAGCAATACCACTACTGGGAATATATCCCAGAGAGGCAAAAAAAAGTATAGTAGAAATGACATCTGCACTTGTACGTTCATTGCTGCACTGTTTACAATATCCAAAATCTGGAAATAACTGGAGCGCCCAATAACAGACCTATAAGTCTAACAAAATATTCGAAGCAGTGTTTAGGAATAGTTGTGTTTTTTTTCCATTTGGGGATCATACCCC
This sequence comes from Sorex araneus, assembly GCF_027595985.1. Lineage (NCBI taxonomy): Eukaryota > Metazoa > Chordata > Mammalia > Eulipotyphla > Soricidae > Sorex > Sorex araneus. Next base: position 143,493,837 of record NC_073313.1, read on the forward strand.
AGTGGTGTTCAGGGCCTACTCCTGGCTTTGCACTCAGGGATCATGCCTGGCTGGACTTTGAAGACCACATGGTATTATGGGGATCAAACCCGGGATTGGCTGTGTGCAAGAGAGTGCCCTACAGCTGTATTAGCTTTCTAGTTCTCTCTTGATTGCAGTGTCAGTGGCTTCAACATATATAAGGGAAGTGCCTCACCCATGAGATACACCCCTGGCCCTAATTAACTATTTCTATCTGAGAGAATGAGCAAATGTGAGTAAATATTCCTAATTACTGCAAACCCATTCTAGTGTAAGTAGCCACTGGTTCCCACAGAGTTCCAAGCACATCAAGATATTAACAATTCCACAAATCACAGATTCACTCTAGAGTTAACACCAGAATGAATAATCAATGACTTTTAAAAAATATATGACTAGACTCCCACTGATGGAACTTGTTTGAGTTGATTTGGAGTTGGGGCCCTGAACACACTGAGAAAGCAGCCCTGAAGATAAGTGGTGAAGATACTCACTTTCTCTTTTTTGATATGCACTTTCTCTAAAAATACAGGTAGGTATTAATCAGAAAGAATCAACTTATTTATTGGCAATCTCTAATTAGACAAACACTAAAAAAGCAGTTTTTATATGTATAGCTTTACAGCATAAAATTCATCCAATTTAGGTGTACAGTTCATGATTAATAGTAACCTTACAAAATTGTATAACTTTAGAATATCTCTTTTTTACTAAATCACCATGAGATACAGTTACAAGGCTTTCATGATTGAGTTTCAGTCATAAAACACCATCCCTCCACCAGTGTATCTTTCCCACCACAAATATCCTTAGTAAACCTCCTCCCACCCTCCTATAGTCCCCCCCCCCTCTGTGGTAGGCACCTCCTTTATTACCATTTCTCTAATTTTGGGCATCATGATTTGCAATATGGATACTGAGAGGCCATCATGTTTGGTCCTTTATCTACATTCAGCACACATCTCCCATCCTGAGCAATCCCTCCAATCATCATTGACTTAGTGATCCCTTTTTTCTATCCCAACTGCCTTCTGCCCCAGCTCTTGGGGCAGGCTTCCAGCCATCGATCAATTAGAATATCTGTTGCATCATTTTCCTTTCTTCTAGTTTTACCATTACTACAATGGTTGTGGTAAATCACAGTGAACTGCAAGTATGTCACTAAGATCCTGATTTCAATACTTTTGGATAAATATTTAGAAATTGAAAACCACAAAGTATTACTGAGAAACTTTTTTAAATATTTGAATAAATAATTATATATGCTTTTAATAGATTGAAAGATAAAATATTAATCGTCTAGAGAGATTGTACAGAGGGTAGGGCACTTGACTTGCACTTGGCCAAAATGGGTTTGATCCCTGGCATACCATATGGTACCACAAGCATTCCTAAGTACAGATCTAGAAATTAACCCTGAACAATTCCAGGAATGGCTCCAGAACAAAAAAAATATTATAAAGCCAAGTCAGGTTTTACACCAATGTGATAAAAATTTAAACCCCAAGTTTTTTTTCACAATTTTACTTTATTGTGGTCAAAGTGATCAACCTGAGATCTATCCTCCGAAAATTTGTTTGGGGGCCAACGCTGTTGATGCTCAGGGCATACTCCTGGCTCTGCTCTCAGAGATGACTTCTGTCAGGGCTCAGTGTGGTTCCAGGACTCAAACACAGGTGTACTGTGTGCAAAGCAAATACCCTACCTTTTGCAAGGCAAATACCCTACCTATTGCACTATCATGCCAGCCACAATCCTCTTAAATTTTTAAGTGTACATCATTGTTGACTACAGGCTTGATGCTGTACAACAGATCTCTGGAATATAGACATCAAAATGAAACTTAACGACCTTTAATTAATAACTGCATATTTTTCTTGCCTTCCTTTAGCTCAAAACAACCACCAGTTTGCTCTTTAACTCTATCAACTGAAATATTTGGAATACTTCATATGAGTAGAATCATGACTTATTTGTCTTCCTGATTTATTTACTTAGCACAATGCCATTGAGGTTCACCCATGTTGTTACATATTGCAGAATTATCTTCTTTTCAAGGTCGACTTATATTCTACTGTTTTAATATACCATATTTTCTGTATCTATGTATAGATGGACTGGAGTGATAGCACAGCAGGTAGGGTGTCTGCCTTATACGCGGCCGACCCGGGTTCGATTCCTCTGCCCCTCTTGAAGAGCCCGGCAAGCTACCCAGAGTATCCCGCCTGCACAGCAGAGCATGGCAAGCTACCCATGGTGTATTTGATATGCCAAAAACAGTAACAAGTCTCACAACGGAGACGTTACTGGTGCCAACTTGAGCAAATCAATGAACAATGGGATGACAGTGATAGTGACAGACCTTTAGATTGTTTTATACATCTTGGCTATTGTCAATACATGGAACACTAGACTGTAAATATGACACTGAAATGCTGATTTCAACCCTTACTCAGAATGAGATTGTTGAACCATATGGTAGTTCTATCATTAATTTTTTGAGAACACTTCAATCTGCTTTCCTTAATGGCTTCATGATCCTACAGGTTCACTAACAGTGTGAATCTTCTATATCCTTAGCAAATTCTTTTTGTCCTTTGCTTACTGACAATAACTATTCTGATAGGTATGAAAGAGTATCTCATTTTGATCTTGGTTTGCATGCCGCTGATAATTAATGGAGTTGAGTACTTCTTCATATAACTTTTGACAATTTGTATGGCTTTGAAGAGGGTTTTTTTTTCTAAGTGATTTGGTTTCTTGCTAGACAGAAATTAACCTCTTGTCAGATACATGGCTTGCAAATATCTTCACCCATTTTGTAGATTACTTTTTAGTTTGGGAGATTAGGGGACAAGAACAGGGAACACTCCTAGTGGCAGCTCAAAGGACCAAGAGAGACAGGGATTGAGCCTAGGAATTCCACATACAAAAAATACACTCTAACACTTTGAGCCATCTCTCTCTGGCCCTGTGTACTTTATCTTTTTAGGTGATTGTTTTTATTTAATATGTGCAGAATCTTTGTATGTTAATATTAATATAGCATCTTATTTATTTTTGTTTTGTTGCCTATGGTCCTGGTGTCTATTATAAACATGAAATTATTGTTGAGATCAATGTTATGAAGCAGTTTGTCTATTTTCTTCTCATTTTAACAGTTCAATCTCAGTTTTGTAGATAAGGGGCCAATTTCATTAATTTTTTTAATTTTCAAATCATGGGATATGATGCCTTAATTTTTGTCTTTCTAAGGACTACTGTTTACCTATGATTTTCATATTTTCATATATATTACAATTGTCTTCTATTTCTATAAAAATGCCACTGGTTTGATTCATCCTTTGTATTTTCTGGATTTCTGTATAATTAATTTCTGATGATTTTTATTATTTCATTCTTGTTACCTTTACTACAATAACAACAATAAAATAAGTTTAAATACCATTGGGATTTTGATAGAGATTGCATTAAATCTGTAGGCTACTTTGGGTAGCATGAACATTTTAACTATATTCAGTCTTCCAATTCAAGAACATGGGATCTCTTCCCATCTATTTTAGTTTTCTTTGAATTTCTTTGATTGGGGCCAGAGAGATAATACAAGCTATGATGCTTGCTGCACATATAGTTGACCCCAGTCCAATCCCTTGTACCATATGTGGCCCCCGGACACCACCAGAATCCCAGAGAACAGCCAGAAGTAAACCCTGAGCACTTACAGATGTGGCCCAATACCCCCCAATAACAAATAAATATATACATTCTTTCATCAGTGTTTCATCATTTTCCATATATTCCTTTCCCCTACCTAGTTGTTTATTTCTGAGTATTAAATTCTTAACCATCTTTTTGCAAATTGTTGTTCCTAATTCTTTTTTAGTTCATTCATTATTAATGTAAAGAAATGCAACTGCTTTTTATAATGAACTTGTATTTTGAAATTTACTAGTTTGTAACATCTGCAAACCGGAACAATTTTAATTCCTCTTTCCTGATTAGGATTGCTTTCATTTCCACATGTCTAGTTACTATAGTAGGATTCCCAATACTATGTTGAATAGAAGTGTTGAAAGGGGTCATTCTTTCCACTTCAGGTCTTGTTCCTAAACTTAGATGAAACCAATATTTTACCATTGAGTACTATGTAAGTTTTAGTATCCTGAGAAACTTTTTTTCTGTTTCTAGTTCACAGTTTTTGAATGAACTTATGTTAAATTTTTGTCAACTATTTTTATAAAAAGGTAATCATATGATTTTAATCATTTATCCTTTTACATATAACCTTAATTGATTTTCTTTGTATCCCAGACATAAACTCTCCTTTGCTTTTGTGTGTTATCATTTTAATGTGTTTTTCGATTCAGCTTGATACTACTTCTAAGGGTGTTTTTACATCACTTTTCATCAGCGATCTTGACCTAGAATGTTGGTAGGTTTTTTTTTTTCAGTCTCATTGTCTGGCTCTAGGTTCAGGACTATATCAGTCTCATAAAATAAATTTGGAGGTTTTCTTCCTCTTCAAATTTTTGGAGGAGTCTGGGAAAGTTTGATATCATTTATTCTTAAATATTTAGTAGAAATATCTGCTCCTGGACTTTTCTTTGTTGATAGGGTTTTGATTACTGATCCCATTTTCATGCTAGTTTTTAGTATGTTCAAACTTTATAATTCTTCACAATTTAATCTTCGTAGGTTGCATGTTTCTAGAAATAAATTATCTTTTTTTTAAATTATCCAGTTAGTTGACATTTTTTCATAATAGACTATTATCCTTTTAACTTCTATACCATCAGTTGTCTATAGTCCACTTCTAGTTTTATTTCTTCAGTTAGTGTACCTAAGTAAGATATAGTCAATAGCTTTTCAAAACTGTTCTGAATTTTGTTAATTTTTATCTTATATTTTAGTTCTGCTGTATCTTTATTATTCCCTGCCTTCCTCAAATTTTGGGCTAGCTTGCTCTCTTTCCAGTTCCTTAAAATATATTGTTAAGTTGTTTATTTGAAATCTTTCTTCTTTTCATAAGGTAAACATTTATTGCTGTTAGCATGTTTTTGCTGTACCCATAAAGTTTTACTTGTGCTTTTGTTTAGTCTTAAGGTATTTCCTAATTTATTCTTTTACTTCTCCTTTGATCAAATTGTTTTTAAATAGTATGATATTTAACTTTTATCTATTTTTTAATATTCTGGTTTCCTTCTGCTATTGATGGGTAGTTTCATTCCGTTGGGCTCAGAAAAAATTGACATGTTTTATATATTCTTAAATGTTTTAAGATTGTCTTTTGATCTAACATGCCATCTTTCTTAGAAGAAAGATCATGTATTCTTGAAAAGAATGTCTATGCTGCTATTACTGGATAGAATAGTCTCTAAATGTTGTTTATTTGGTCTATACTGTTACTTAAGTCCTCCTTTCATTTATTTTTTACATCTACAAGTTATATCCATTATTGGAAGTGGGGTATTGAGGCATCCTGCAAATGCTATATCTAGTTCTTCCTTCAGATCTGCCAATTTTATATATTTAGGGTATCTGGTGTTGGTATAAATACATTTCTCATTGTTACATCTTCCAGTTTAACTGACCCTTTCTTCATTATATATTATACTTTATGTTGGTATAGTCTTTTACTTAAAGTTTATTTTGTCTAAGTATAGCCATTTCTACTTTCTATTAGTTAACATTCAATGAACTATCTTTTCTCATTCTATCATTTTCAGCCTGTACCCTTAAATCCAAAAAGAGTTTGTTGCAGAAAACATAGAATAGGGTCTTTTCCTCATGATCCCACTATGTCATTGGTTGAGGCTGTTCATCTACTTACATTTAGAGAAATTATCAGCAGAAAAATATTTACTCTTGCAATTTTATTAGTTGCTTTCTACTAGTCTTCTTATCCTTTGTTTGTTTCTTTTTCTTTTTGTCTTCCATGTTTTGTTGAGTATCTGCATTGATGTTCCTTCAATTCCTTGTCTCTTTTCCTTTTCTTTCAATTTCTTGTCTCTTTTCCTGTAACTTCTATAGATATATTTGTTTACCTTGTGCTTATGTAAAATATTTTATAGTAGTCTACTCTTTTTGGGTTTTGAGCCACACCTAGAAGTGGTCAGGGATTATTCCTGGTTTTGTGCTCATTGAGCACACCTGGTAAGGCTTAGAGGAACATATGGGGTTCTGGGGATCAAACTTAGGCCAGCCACATGCAAGGCAAGTTCCCGATCTGCTGTACTATCACTCCAGCCAAATCAACTTTCAACTGATAAAAACTTAAGTTCAATTTCATACAAAAACTCTATACTCTATATTTCCCTTTGCAAACCATATAATTTTTCTCCTTGCTAACGTCTAGTGTCCTTATAATAAGTGGCACTGGGTCAAATGGATGTCTATGTGGAAAGGATACTGTAGGACCCTATATGTTACCATATATAAAAATCAATTCCATACTGCACTATGTATGAAAGGCAAAACAAAGTTTCTAGGAACTAACTTCTTAAATTGTGGTCTTGTGACAATATATGGGGTTGCATAACTTTAAAAAATTGTCCTAAAATACTTTTCTGTGATTTATTATAAATAGTTTATTTGTATATCTATTTTTGAATCAAATAACCAGGGTCTTGTAAAACTTTCTCCAGCAAAAATGTGGTCATGGTATAAAAGTTTAAGCCCTGTTCTACAAGGCCAAGATGAATGGTCCATGGTTGGAAGCCTGCCTCAAGGGCTAGGGGAAAGGACATCTGGGATAGAAAATGGAACATTATGACAATCATCATTGGGATGGGAGATGGGAGATGTGTGCTGAAAGTGGGTAAAGGACCAAACATAATGCAAACCATAATGCCCAGAGAAAGACAGAGAAAGAGAGAGAGAAGAAAAGTGTCTGCCATAGAGGTGGGGAGAGGGTGACAGCTTGCTGGAACATTATATGACTGAAAACCAATCATGAAAACTTTGTAACTGTATCTCACAGTGATTCTATAAAAGAATGCACTGTAGCACTGTCATCCCACTGTTGATAAAACGCCCTGTTCTAGAAGCTAATTGAGGAGAACTAGGTTATCTCAAGGTGAAAAAAAATGCTCCTTAATTTACAGCACTAAACACGACTAGTCATGAAGGAAAATTATGAGAAACTAAATACATTTTTTAAAGTTCAAGGCCTAGGGAGATAGCTCAAAGGCATAGTGCATAGCTTCCCATGCAGGACACACCAGTTCAATCCCTGACACTGCATAGTTTCTTAAGAAATATGCTAGAAGTAACCCCTGAGCTCCGGTGATTGTTGCCCAACAATAAATTCAAAAACAAAAATTTTAAACTTCTACTCATCATATTATACTATCATGACATTTGGTAAGTACGTCAATTAAAAAATTATATAAATTGTTCAACACCAGAGTTGCTACTTTTCTTGAATGTGTGAAATCTTGTTTTTAATAGCCAGCACTTCAAAGAAAGTCAGAAGCAAGGCTATATAAATAATTGTTATAAACCTATAGGATAAGGACAAAAAGCTCACTAGAAAATGGGCAAAGGACTTATTACATAGACATTCACAAAAGATATCCAAATAGATAATAAGCACAAAGAGAAGAATGCAAATTTATTAGTCTTCTGAGAAATGACAAGTAAAATCAAAGTGAGATTATTAATACAATTCCCTTCATAAGAATGACTAGAATTTAACAGAGTGAAAATAACAGATAAGGTAAATATGTGGATTAACTGGAATTCTCACACACTGCAGTGGGAATGTAAATTGGTACACTCATTTAGAAAAACTTTCACTATCAATGTCGTTGAAAATATTAATTCCTTATTTCAATCCTAGGTATATATCTAACAGAAACTAAATTACATGGAACTATAAGATATATACAACATAAAAACTTAAGACATATACAATATCATTATTCACCATAATCACAAACAAGAAACAACCAAATATTTATTATCAGTATACTCAACAGTGCTGTATTTAAATAAGAGAATATTATAAAAACAGTTATAAAACTATAGCTGCATGAAACATGATAGCTACCACATCACACTGTTGAGGGGGGAAAAGACCACATCCAAAAACACATACAGATTTATTTCATTTATATCCACTTTAAAATGGAAAAAACTAATATATGTTGTTAGAAGCCAGGATAGTCATTAACTGAAAAGGAAGATGCTTATAGTGATAGGGATAGACCATAAGGTAGAAATTGTAGTGTGGTAGTTATATTTCTTTAACTGCATTCTGCAAAATGATATTAGCATGTCATTTTGTAATTATTGATCTGCACATATTTGTGCTTTTTTCTGCATGCTATACTTCAACAAAAAGTATTTTTTGAAAAAAAAAGGAAAAAAGGAACAAACTAAAGAGGTAAATGCTAAGAGTCTACAGAATAGCCTGATAAACATGCTAAACTGATAAACTCTCTGAAGTCCACCTTGCAGGCAAGGAGAGTGGTTTGGTGGTGGGGGTGAGGGGGGTGGTGAGGGAGACTGTTAAATGGCTTCAGAAGTTCTCTGATATAATATAAAATGTCTTCACTATAAGGAAATTACAGATAGATTATAGATTACCACAAAGTCTAAGAGAGAAAAGTAGAGAGATGAGATCTAAAAGCAAATAAAACAAAACATCAAATGATACATAACAGGAAGCTTTTTGTATCATCTTACAGGTAATGTAGGCTCATCTACATTTCACTTTCTAATAGTTCTAGAAACCAGTAAAACGTTGCTAGTGGGACTATTTACTTAGCTAAGCATATCCAACAATTCTCAAGCTTAGTAAGACCTAAGGAAAATAAGCCTGTTATATAAAAGAAGATGCCACAATCATGTCTAAAGGCTCAAAATAATATTCAACACAATAAGCATAAGTGCCCTACTCTGTCAACATTTAGGAAAACACAAAAAGGCAGAATTTCAAGAACCGGCAATATAAATACACAAGGTTAATTAAACATGATAATAGCAATAGCAACTAATGTATTCTAACTAATGATTCCAAATCAGGATGTCAAACGAGAGAATGAAAGAGAAAATGCAATAGGCATATTGGAGCCAGTTGATCAAAAGCCTTGATGGTCACACTGAGAAGTCTAGTTGATCAAAAGCCTTGATGGTCACACTGAGAAGTCTAGATTTAAAGTTATAAAAATCATTTTATCTGAATTCCCTTTACCTAAAGAAAATTTTGGATGTAATGATTCATAGTCATTTTACTGATCAATCAGCCTTAAGAAGTAATATAAATCACAGTGCATTAATAAAAACGAAATGTCATATCTGGTATTAAATATTATGTCTAGATAAACCAAGAGGGGTTTGTGTAGTGTTAAAGTTAACTTCTATGACACCAACTTATAATTAAGAACACACTCCAAATATCCCCTACAAATCCTGAATAAATCCATATTAATCTACACATACTTATTTTTTTGGAAAATATCTTAAGCCTTAGGTTCACAGTTTAGATTATCTCTTTGGCAACCATTTGAATGAGATACTACCTATATTCTACTCTGCCCCAAAGTATTTAAACATGCAAATGAGGATATCTACTATATATTCATAACAAGCTTTCTATTTTTAAGTAAATTACATGAATATATTAATCTTGCTAGTCTCATGGTTTGGTAGGCCCTGATTATTTCTCTCTTGTAACCTATCTCTACATATTGGAAAATAATTAGAAAGTCCCTCCATTTTTTCTTAGTTTGGGATCACACCTGGCAGTACTCAAGCATTACTCCTATCTCTGTGGTCAGGGCAGTGCTCGGGGGATAATATGTGGTGCCAGGGATCAATTCTGGCTCAGCTGCATACAAAGCAAGTACCTTATCCCTTCCAATATTTTGATCAACTTAATGTAGTTTCTGTGGACTTTTATATTTGTTATTTTTTATTGAGAAGCAGCCCCAAGAATTCCCTATATGATTTTGTACACAAATTTACTTTTTGTCATTTACATGGAAGAGATTAAAAGAAAAGTTTTCTCCATATTTTCAATGCCCTTTTGACTATGTCTAGCAAATTCTTGGCTTTGACGACCACAATCACAGTCGGGCCAATTTCTTCCCAGAAAAATCAACAGTGCTTTTTAGTCTTACTTTTTTAATGCTATCATATTGTGTATTGTCTAACCCAGATATTGATGATATATTTCAAATGAGTATCTAGATAAATCTAAAGGTACTTGGCTACCCCAGCTGAGATGGGTCATAATTCCAGAAGGAGCAATGTCATTCTCTCACTTTTAGTAACCTGTAATTGTGTCAGGGGGAGGTTTTTCTAACATTACCCTTGGAGGACACTGTTAATATAGCTGCTCTGTATCCTGGAAGTATATCCTAATTTCTTTCTGTAGCTACCAAGAGTATCTCACCCGCACGGCAGAGCTTGACAAGTTACCTGTGGCGAATTCGATATGACAAAAACAGTAATAACAAGTCTCATAATGGAGACATTACTGGTGCCCACTCAAGCAGATTGATGAGCAATGGGATGACAGTGACAGTGACACTGTTTTTAATATTTTAAATTAGTGTGTGACAGACATATATCTTCAGTGATGACTCAGATTACTTTCATGATTGGTTACTGACCACTTCATCTCATAAGCACTGATAGGTGTGCATATACTGAATTACCTCTCGCTATTCTGTTCATTTGGTTTCATTTAACCTTCCTGCAACTAGTTCACACCAGTTCACCTTCAATCCTTGCGTGTGATAAACCAGAATGCAATGCCCACCGAAGGGTATCTATTTTATCTCTCTACTTCTCCATCTAAGAATTGATGTAACAGCAGCTGTTTGTGTTTAAAAAAACCAAAAATATAAAAATATGACCTACATGGCCAAATCCCCCTGTTTACTTCCTTATTAATGAATCAGAATCTGTCAGCACAACTTAAAATCTTGACTGTCAGCAGATACTGCAATTAAATGTCCCTGCAAAGCCAGCAGAGGGGGCACCAGAGCACTAGAAATTTTACCCAAGATATAGAAGTATGAATTGAATTCTAATAGTCAATCAGTTTTCCTTGTAATTTATGTGTATGCTACAACTGATATCTTTAAGTTATGTTTAAATGGAATCTGATATAAAATTCCTTCCAAGTATACTTCAATCATGCTGCAAGTGAATTTAAGGAAGAATAAGTAACATATGGCCAAAAAGAAAATGCTGTAAATCTGAGCCCTCTACTTCATTAAACAACAACAACAAAAAAAAACTATGAAACACCATCCCTACCCCCCACACACACTTCATCTCAGAAAAGACTCCAGGAGTCAGTATGCTATAATACTATACTGGAAATCAAGAGATCACATTCCATTCTAATCCTGAGTGTAGTTGTGTGACCTTAGACAAGTCATTTCCCTTTCAGGTTCCAGATTTTCCCCAAGGACAGTCAAACAAATGGTCTCAAAATGGCCTCTTGCAACTCTGAAAAGTCTATCTGTGGGGCTGGAGTGATAGCACAGCGGGTAGGGCGTTTGCCTTGCAAGCAGCTGACCCAGGTTCGATTCCCAGCATCCCATATGGTCCCCTGAGCACCGCCAGGGGTAATTCCTGAGTGCAGAGCCAGGAGTACCTCCTGTGCATCGCCGGGTGTGACCCAAAAAGCAAAAAAAAAGTCTATCTGTAACTGATGCCAGTAAATATAAAGATCCAATATGTTTGTTTTCATTGCTCAGAAAAGACTGAAACAGAAAGAATAACAGAGGGAAGAGATACATCTGTATTTAAACCTCTACAGATCTATTTAAAATGCCATACAAAGATTGGGTAACTATAAATTATTCTATACTGAGAGTCCCATTCATCACAGCCCAGTTGCCCTACTAATCCTCAGTTTATAAACATGGATCTGTCCATTTTGCATGACCAAAACTTTGGCCATCATTTGACTAAGGATGTTCAGTTCCTTCATATTTTGACAGAATGTAAACTGTTCAGCTGCTCTGTATTTCTACCGGCCAATAGTAGTGTGAGGAGAGGAAGATAAAGGGAGCCAGAATCCTAGTAGTCTTTTAGCTCATGTTTGAAGTCTCCAGTATAAGTATGTTTAATGATTCTCTTCTTCAATAAGCTGTTAAATTGGAATGTGTTGTCAAGATACCTTAAGACTCAGGGCAACTTCACAATGTAGAAAATGTGTCCAGCCTAACTTTATAGCACTATCATGTAATACCAACTATGTTGGTGACCAAAGTGAGAAGTGAGAACAAGTAATTTTTACAGACTGATGACAATTACTCTGTGTTAGTAAATCTAGACGGCCTAGATCCCTGCCTTAGGGAACTTATTTGCAAAACTTGTCCTCTTCCTAAGAAGAACAAATTAATTGTTATTCTTTATTCATCTCAAAAAATGGTTCTTACATGCTTCTCTTAAGTCTCACAATGTGTCAGTAAAAGAAATGCTTATTTTTAAATTGTTTTAATTGTGTAAAAAGCTAGAAAAAAAGGAGAAAATACACACCAAACTAATAGTTGGCTAAGGAGATCAAATAGCATAAAAAGACACAAACACTGCACTTGATCCGCTCTTAACTATCCCGCTAGTATATTCCTGTTCTCAAGCAACTAGTAGTGAAGACAGTGAAGACACTAAATCCCTAACCACTCCACCAAGCCTCCCCCGCCCCGCATCGGAACCGGCACGGAAAGGGTGAGTTTAATTTTCGTAGAGTTTAAATGCTGTTCAGAAGTTGTCTAGCAAGACGGCATACTTCTACCAGAATTCCTCAGGGGCGCTGATCCTCACGAGCACACCAAGGACAATCAGTTTCAAATTGCAGGTAAGTTGGGAACAAGCCCACTTTCTGGTCCACGCACAAGGACCCCGCGCTGAAAGTACGGTTAAAAGTCGTTTCAACAGGCACCGAGCCGTTATTACAGCTGTTTACAGCTCCAACTCCAAAGGAAAGCCTGCCGGTGCTGGCATCGACTCCGGACACGAAAAAACAAGCACCGCGGGCAGAGTGTCTCCCCAGGAGCACAAGGGCCAAACTGCTGCCGTTAGTCCGCCAGAGGGGCAGCGCCCGCACCTCCGCGCCGGGCCGGCCGGGAGCGCAGCCAACTTTTCCCGAGGCAGCCTGAGCTGTGGCGGCGAGAGCGAGCCAGCGTTCCCAGGTCCAGGGGTCCTGGGAGGAGCTGGGAGAGCTGGGCCAAAAAAACCAGAGACAACCTGCCCCGGGACCATCGCTCTCGCAGCCCTCCTGCCCCCTCCCCTGCCCTGGCGCGGGGCTAGAGGTGGCCCAGTCCCCCGCGGGGCCCCCGCCCTGCGCACAGGGGAAGGGGGGGCCTCCGCCGCCGCCCCTACCAAGTGACTCACCTGGTGCCCGTCCTGGGACTCCTGGGGAAGTCTGCTTGCTCCCGGCTCCGGGGGCGGCTGCTGCTGGGCGGACGACGGTCCCAAGTGGCGGCTGATGGGACCGTCGTCGGCGTCGAGGCCAGCGGGACTGGCTCGGGTGCCCGAGGTGCCAGGGGTGCCGGGGCCGCCCGGGCGGGACTCGGCGCCTCGTTCCCGCCGCAACTCGGAGCGCAACTCCAGGTAGCAGCACAGCGTCAGCAGGTGGAGGGCCAGGGAGAGGCCAAAGAAGCCCAGGAAGAGCCTGCAGCTGTTCCGCTCCCCGGACCGGCCAGGGGCCCCGCGACAGCCGCAGCCCCGGCTTCCCCGCTCCCGCCTCGCCGCCGCGGGCAGGGGTGCCCTGTGCTCCACGTCGGGGCAGCCCATGGCCTCCGCAGACACCCGCTCGCTCGGGCCCGGGAGCCGCCGCGTCGGCCTCAGTCGCTCACGACCCCTGACAGGCGGCTACTGTCCTGCCATGGGCTGGGGGCTGCAGGGACCCGTTCCTGCGCCACCGAGGCTGGGCGAGAGCGAGCCGCGAGCCGCCGCATGTGCAGCTCCACTCCGAGGGGTGGGAAGTGGGGGAGGAGGGGCGGGAGAGAGGGGCGGCTCGGGCCCGCCGAGGGAATGAGGGAGGAGGCCCGGGTCCACCCCGCCCCATCCCTCAAGCGGCTGCCCGGACGCCCAACCGCGGGGCCCGCCAAGCCTCGACACCCCGCCCCCTGCCGTTACACCCCGGGCCTCCTGCCGCGGGGCGGGGTCTGGGGGCGTGTGGACTCGCCTCTGGCTGGCGGCCCCACCCAGCTCTTCCCGCTTCCCCCGTCCCAGTTGGTAACTCCCGCTGTCGTTCATCCCTGGTCTCCGCCCCGATTTAACCCTTCAGCGCCAGCGTGGAGGGGGGGGGGAAAGGAGAGGAGGGGGAGGCCCAGAAGAATTGGTTCACCTTGGAAAGAAAATAGAGCAGAGCAGAGAAAAGGAGGCAGAAACTCGTATTAATAGAAATGTTTGCAATTAACTGCAGTTGTTAATAACATCATCCAGTACTTATCTGTTGCTTTCAATCTTCAAAGCGTTTAACAGACGTTAAACTAATTAAAACAGTTCTGGGTTTGGAATGAAACCATGCCTGCTGTGTTTGCAATCCAATGGCGCGCCAAAAGAAAAGAAGACCAAGAAGCCTGCGAGCCAAAGGGAGTGAGAACGAGGTTAGACTGAGGCGGCCCTCACTCCTGGAGAGAGTTTGAGGTTTCAACCTCAGTGACTAAGCAGTCCCCCTTGCCACAGAACAGAGTGTTGTACCACGAAGCATAAAACTGTCCCCTTGAATTTCTTGGTTTATTTGTTCAAGATACATATCAATCTCTTTACAGTCCAGAAAGTGGTGTATGAAAGGGTCCACCAAAAACTAAAAAAAAAAACATACTTGTTCTAATTCTGCTGTAGCAGTTTTCAATAGAGAACTTGGGCCTTCGATGAACAAATGGAGAAGTCAAGGGCCGGAATGGGGTGGAATTTTACAAGGGTGGTCCACAGAATGGCCAGACACTATTGGCATCTCTATTTGCAGGCAACTGTTCTGGCCTCTCTACTCCTCCCCTCCTTTCTCTGGAGTAGTCCCTAGGGGAAGTTCAACAAGTCAGCCAAAAGTTCCAGATGTACAGTGCTGCAACTGCAGCATCTTCAACAGCTGCACCAATTAGGAAAAAAATAGTTCAGAGCAAAAACACACACAAAAGTGGCAAATGTTAGAATAAACCCTGAAGTGAAGGGTGGAAAGTATTAGGTAAAAGGCACAATTGATAAGAGTTACTAGTTTGAAATTAAAGAAAACTAAATGACGTTAGCAGAAGAAATAGGTTTCTCATATGACCAAGAAATGGTTCTTGGTCACTGTGCAATACATTTCCAAACTATGGATAATTAGTAATTTTATTGACTTGAAGAAGGTAAGCGTAATACCTAGGCCAGTAATATAGAAAAGAGTAAAAGGAGATAGAAGACAAAAGAAGAAAAATAACAAAACAAAGCCTATGTGAGGACGTCAGTTAAGAGAGCACAGAGGTCATAAACAGTTTTTTTTTCTAAATGCATTGTAAATGCTCTCAATACTTCAACATCTTCGTATCCCTTTTATTGGCTCTTATTCATAAAATGTTAACGTTGCACAGAATATCATCAACATAGAGATTAAAAATAATAAAAAAGTTATTTTACAATTCATCATAAGTCCCATCATGTTGAACTGCTATTTATGATTCTATGGGAACTGCCAGACACATTTATTTGCTGTAATTACAACAGTTCAGAATTATTGGAAAGGATGGTAGATTAAGAACCAGTAAACTTGACCTGACACTAGTTTGTTAGCATTCTCTGAAAAGTCACTGTGCTTTTAAGAACTTAGTTTCTCCAATTTGAAAATGAGAAGCTGTAACATTCTTTTATCGGTGTGTAACTATTTGACTGTGTAACCTGGCTTATTACACAGTTCAAAGAGTGGTCATCTTCCCTAAAACAAGGAGGCTGGAGCGATAGCACAGAGGGTATGGCGTTTGCCTTGCATGCAGCCGACCCAGGTTCAATCCCCAGCAACCCATATGTGCATCGCTGGGTGTGACCCAAAAAGCCAAAAAAAAAAAGTAAAACAAGAAACAACAGCCATATTCCAGAGACCTGACTGGTACCTTACTGGTATCAGCTACTTAATTTTACCAAACTTTAAACAGCTTTACTAAGACCCTGGGCTGCATCATTGTCTTCAGAGGCCCTGTAAATTACATTTGACCTGGAACTTTGTTTTGGTTCCCCAGAGAGAGACAAGACAGTAGAGATGTTAAAATATGACACTCTAATGTGTAATACAAACACACAGTATTTTTGGTTTTTTAATTTCCCTAATTTTTACTACATTTTTAGTACCTTCATCAGGTCATTTCCTATGTTTGTAAGCAGACACAACTATGAATAATTCAGACTATACCATGGGATGTCAACAGAACAAATGGCCGTCCACCTACAAGATAGTCAGACTTCTTTGTCAAGACCCTGAATAAATGGTTTGATGCTCTTTGTGTTCCTGGAGCAAGCAGACGCCATTGGGCTAGACTAGCACACAACAGGGATGAATGGAGACGTTACTAGCACTCGCTCGAGCAAATCTATGAGCAAGTCGATGACAAGTGATACAAGTGATGCCACTGTATGTACACGACTGTATGTACACGGGCCCCATTCCATAGGTAATTTGCTATGGGCACAGTACTATACAATGTAATTACTGCGAAAATGTATAATTAAAAAAATTCTGCAATGGATTCAGGGATATATAAAAGTACAGATCCTTACCTCAGGGAAATAATACTGTTTTGAAGTGTTATTTCAGTTAGGCTCTTCACACACTACCTGTTTGAATGCAAGGTTCCGTCCCAATGGAAAACCAGCAGGACCATTCTGTTTTACAAGAAGGGAGGCATCTATGTCATCAGCAACTATCGCCTGATCTGCCTGTTATCATCTACAAGTTATTCACTCAAGTTATCCTGAATAGGAGTGGCAGAACACTAGACGAAGGACAACCATGTGAGCAAGCCAGGTTCCAAAAAGGATTCAGCATGATTGACCATATCCACACTGTAACCAAGGTCATTGAGGTTTTGAAAGAGTTCTAAAGATGCCGCTCTGTCTAACGTTCATTGATTTAAAGAAGGCCTTTGATTCTGTCGAGACTGAAGTGATCATCGAAACCCTCGCCAAACATCAGGATCCTTCATGAGCTGTATTATGGATTCACCACCAGGATCTCACCATTCTACAAGGAAGTTATCATCGACACAAATAAAGGGGTTCAGGAGGGTGATACCATTTCAACGAAATTCTTCACTGCCACCCTCGAGAATGTCCTGCGACTACTGAAATGGGAAGGAATGGGAGTGAAGATAGATGGTTGGCAACTACTCCACCTCCGCATCACTGATGACATTATTCTAATAACACCAAACATTAGCCAAGAGACACGAATGCTGGCCGACTTCGACTGTGAGTGTGGAAAGGTCGGACTGCAGATGAATCTCATGAAGACAATGTTCATGAGAAATGGACTAGTTCCTGATGTTCCATTTGCTCTCAATGGAAGGAATATCTCTGAATGCAGCAGTTATGTGTACCTAGGTCATGAACTCAACATGACGAACGACCTGGCACCTAAGCTGCGCAGTAGAAAGAGAGCAGTGTGGAACACCTCCAAGAGCATTGAAGAAGTGGTTAAGAGGACGAAGAACCTCTGGCTCCGGGCACATCTTTTCAACTACACCGTTCTCCCTGCACTAACATACACCTCACAGACCTGGGCCCTATGAAAACAGAATGAGAACTATTTGGGTCTCCCAAAGAGGAATCGAAAGAGCTGTGCTTGGAATATCATGTTTCACTCAAGTGAGAGAAGGAATCCGGAGTTCCGACCTTCATCGATGATAGAGAACCAGGGATGCTCTCTCATTTGCCAAGGCATCAAAAATTAGATGGGCCCGGCACATAATGCGATTTGGAGAAAACCACTGGACTAGGGCTGTTACCGACTGGATTCCACAGAAAGTCAAAAGAATGCCTGACCACCCACCTACGAGATGGTCAGACTTCTTTGTCAAGACCCTTAATGAATGGTTTGAGGCTCTTCATGTTCCTGGAGTGAGCAACACCATTGGGCTACGCTAGCATGCTACAGGGATGAATGGAGACATTACTCGAGCAAATTCATGAGCTATGGGATGACAGGTGACAAGTGACAAGTGATTTCAGTTAGCAAATATTCTTCTATAAATAAGGATCCTGTCTCCAAAAAGCACAAGTCTCAAAATGACAGCTTTCAGACTTGTGCTTCCATTCAGGCAGTCTTCCGCAAACAATTACCTTAGCTGGAATTTTTCTCCAAGCCAAGAGGGAACACAAATACTTGAATAAAAGGATCAAGAACCGTCCACGAAGGTGGTAAGGCAAGCTTCTCAAAATGGTACTTCAAAACCAGTGCTCATAACCTTTGGTTATGTCTTTGCTTAGTTCCAGGTGGTGATAGCAGAAACCATTCAACTTTGTTAATTCTCTGTTTGGTTTCCTGCCAGTCTTGTAGGTTGAGGGAGAGGAGAGAAATGAATAGGGTTTGCAAAAGAGTTTAGTTTGGTCTCCTGCCAGTTAATTCATCCCAGAAGTTGAATGTGGCTGCAGCAGCATCGTCACCAGAAAAGGGTCGCTTATACTCACTCTTCACATATAAGAAGGGGTAATAAAATACATTAACAATTATGACATAATAAAATAGTAATAACACAAATCCTCTCCACCCTGAGATACATCTATTTTAGAATTTTCTTGGGTATTGGTGTGCCGTGACTCTTTTCTAAGTAACTACTCCTTCTGAAATGGGACAACAAACCCAAATCTAGAAGAGGAGTCTCCCTCTTCTTATAGAAACCCATTGTTGCTCAGAAAGGCAAGGGTATGTATTGAGTTTCTTGGATGATCCAAACTCCTGGTTAAGCAGGCTGGATGAAGCTCTAATTTCTGTTGTCTTTTCTTTTTTCCTTTTTTTTTTTTGCTTTTTGGGTCACAACCGGCGATGCTCAGGGGTTATTCCTGGCTCTGCACTCAGGAATTACCCCTGGTGGTGCACAGGGGACAATATGGGATGCTGGGAATCGAACCCGGGTCGGCTGCGTGCAAGGCAAACGCCCTACCCGCTGTGCTATCGCTCCAGCCCCTCTGTTGTCTTTTCATAGCTAACAAGTCTCTGGCAAATAAGACAGATGGGTATATGCTCATATGAAGAGTTAAGAAGGGGTGTCCTCCCCAAAGCAACCATCCAATTAAAAAGCTACTCCAGCCTTACCGAATGCTGTGAATAAACACCATGACCTCTTAGAACATGTACTTCAAACCATAATGCACAAAAGGAAAAGGAGAAAGAGAATAAGAAGGAAAGTGCCTCACTTAAAGGGAGGCTGGAGGTGAGGAGATGGGGTGTTGGGAGATGGTTGTAGGGAAACAGGGGAAATTGGTGGTGGAAATGTAAACTGGTGGAGGGATGGGTACTGGATCATTGTATGACGGCAACCCAATTATGAACAGCTTTTCAGTGATCTATCTCATGGATATTCAATCAAAAAATTTAAAAGGGGGTGTCCTTTCAGAGAACAATTTCCATAAGAAAACAGGGGAGAAATAAAATTCCACACCCTTTAAAGGGACTCATTTTACATATTAAAGATTATGCAATCTGAGAGACCAAGGGTGTGAGGCAGCTTTCACTTGACATGGAATCTCAGGTTCTTTAATGTTTCCAGATATATAGAGCAAATTGACCCATGCATCTGTGGATCTTGGAACATTAAGAATTTAGCGCATGAGCTGTGTATTCAGGGGAAAAGACCTTAAAACTTGATGGTACTCTCTGTGGTCAGAATTATTAAATGGGGGTCAGTCTAACTCTCAGCCAAATGCTGTTCAGATACCTGACTTTCCAAGTTTTTATAAAACTAAATTTTCAAGGCTTAAGTAGGTGAGGGTATATGTTTTGCACTTGCCCTCTGTAATTACTGTTGGCATTTCTCTAGTTTGGGGAAATATAATAAAGTCTCCTTGGAAACATAAAAAAGTCTCCCTGATTGCACTATCACAAAAGAAATTGGATACTATTAATAACCATTAATAATTTCCTTGGACTTGCTCTAATATGGATACGGGGTAGTGGTTAACATCTAGACCCAATGGTGGTAAGACTAGCTCAGCCAGGTATCATTTCAAGGTTTGATAAGTTTGTGTAGGACTGTAGTCATAATGCAATATGAAAGTAGTACTGAATTATCTAAGTAGCTGTTACTCCGTGAGAAATCAGATGCCACTAAATCTGGACCATTATTATTCTGGAAAGATTGAGAAAGCACAAATCAGAGGATAACTTATTTTATAAAGGCCTGGCATATCTCATTAATCTCCTCTGAGCAGGTGTTTTGAGTTGCTTCACACTCAAATACTCAAAATTTGCATTGCTAGAAACTTCTTTTTCTAGCTTACACACATCCATAATAGTATCTACAAAAGCCAGTAATTAATGAGCTATTTCAGCCCCTGAGAGAATGATAAAATAAATCTGCCAAAATTCCAGATAGGAGCCATGGAACTAAACAGGTTTGATGTTTGGAGGGGCTTGTGACAGTGTTTTATTATGAAGGCAAAATCTCACTGAAGCAGGTGGTCTGTCACATGACCTGAGGCAACTCAAAGTGGAAAAGGTAGAAGTTTTAAAAAGACCTACTGAGGGGCTGGAGCGATAGCACAGCGGGTAGGGCGTTTGCCTTGCACGAGGCAGACCCGGATTCGATTCCCAGCATCCCATATGGTCCCCTGAGCACCGCCAGGAGTAATTCCTGAGTTCAGAGCCAGGAGTAACCCCTGTGAATCGCCAGGTGTGACCCAAAAAGAAAAAAAAATGAATAAAAAGTCTTCCTGAAGGGCCAGAGGGATAGTACAGCGTGTAGGGCATTTGCCTTGCATGTGGCCGACCGGAGCTCAATCCCCGGTATCCCATATGGTCCCCTAGGCACTGCTAGGAATAATTCCTGAGTGCAAAGCCAGAAGAAACCCTTGAGCATTGCTGGGTGTGACCCCCACAAAAAACAAACAAACAAACAAACAAAAGACCTCTTGAGGTTCTCTGTCAGAGAGAGTGCTTCCCTGAATATTATATACTTATTTTCAGACCAAAGACATGGGTATGAGGTTCTGGCTCTGGTTAATGTGAAAGCAACCATGAGGATCATTTTCTTATCAGTGGTTTAAGTATTTGATGGGATGTATGGTGGTATGAATAGGAGCGCAGGGTCTAAGGGAACAGAGAAACTATCATTAGACTTGTCTTAGACTTTTGATACCCATTTTTATTTTTGTACTGGGTGGGAATTACCCTGAGTCATGAGGGTAGAAGTCTCCTAGTGCACCTGACAATAATTGGTGGTTACTTTAAGCTATAGATTGGCAGACTTTAGCAACTTTTTTTCATATATCTCAGTACAGGAGTTAAGGATTTTGCCATGCATTCAGCCAATCCCTGCTCATCCCTGGCACTGAATATGATTCCCTGAGCACTTCCAGGGATCAATCCAAGTAAAGAGCCTGATGTCACTCAAACACCCTTTGTCTCAAATGAAATATCTTTTCAATTTTTCTCTTGAATCACCATGAGATACAGTTACAAAGTTTTCATAATTGACTTTCAGTCATACAATGATAGAATACACATCCCTCCACTAGTGTAGCTTTCCCACCACCAATGTCCCCAGTATCCCTCCCACCACTCTTACTCCACTCCACCCCCTGCCTCCTCTTACTCTCTCTCTATTTGGGAACATTATGGTTTATAATAAAGATACTGAGAGGCCATCATGTTTGGTCCTTTGTCTGCTTTCAGCACACACAAATGATATCTCTATGCCTGATAGGGAGGGGTTGGATGTGAGCAATTCCTTTCCTTCCAGATTTAACATAGGCATAGAAAACAGGAAAAACATATTTAAAGTCAATATAAAATTGGTGACCATGTTTCTCCCTCTCTAAAACATGATGGCAAGACAAGAATTCTGCAGTTTCTCACTGATGCTCAATCCTCCTTTCCCTAGGGGCAAGTGTAAGAGGCCAGTAAGGTTAGAACTCTTCCTGATACAGACCAATGGAACAGGGTTGAATACTCTGATACATCCCCCCAAATATATGACCATATAATCTTTGATAAGGGAGCAAAAAAGGCGAAGTGGAGCAAGGAAAGCATGTTTAACAAATTGTGCTGGCAAAACTGGACAGCTACATGCAAAAAAATGGGCTTAGACCTCCACCTATCACCATGTACAAAAGTCAGATCAAAATGGATTTAGGACCTCAACATCAGACCAGAATCCCTAAGGTACATTGAAGACAAGGTCGGCAAAACTCTCCACGACATTGAAGCCAAAGGTATCTTCAAAGCTGACACGCCACTGGCCAAGCAAGTGAAAACAGAGATAAATAAATGGGACTATCTCAAACTAAGAAGCTTCTGCACCTCAAGAGAAACAGTGACCAAAGTACAAAGACAATCTACAGAATTGGAAAGGATATTTATGCAGTACCCATCCGATTAAGGTTGATAACAAGGATATACAATGCACTGGTTGAACTCCACAAGAAGAAAACTGCCAACCCGATCAAAAAATGGGGTGATGAAATGAACAGAAACTTTCCTAAAGAAGAAATCCAAATGGCTCAGAGGCACATGAGAAAATGTTCCACATCACTAATCATCAGGGAAATGCAGATCAAAACAACCATGAGATATCATTTCACACCACAGAGACTGGCCCACATCTCAAAAAACAAAAGCAACCGGTGTTGGCGTGGATGCGGGGAGAAAGGGACTCTTTCTTCACTGCTGGTGGGAATGCCGATTGGTTCAGCCCTTTTGGAAAACAATATGGACGATTCTCAAAAAATTAGAAATTGAGCTTCCATTTGACCCAGCAATACCACTCCTGGGAATATGTCCTGGAGAGGCAAAATGGTATAGTAGAGATGGCATATGTATTTCTATGTTCATTGCAGCACTGTTTACAATAGCCAGAATCTGGAAAAAACCAGAGTGCCCCAAAACAGATGACTGGTTAAAGAAACTCTGGTACATCTATACAATGGAATACTATGTAGCCGTCAGAAAACATGAAGTCATGAAATTTGCATATAAATGGATCAACATGGAAAATATCATGTTGAGTGAAATGAGTCAGAAAGAAAGAGACAGACATAGAAAGATTGCACTCATATGTGGAATATAATGTAACTGAGAAGTACAAGTTGGCAATGATGCAACTTCTGGCAGATATCTCTCTGGACTTAGTTACTAAAATACTAAAATACAGAAACCCAAAACCAAGAGGCCGCTAAGTGTGGTCACTCGACCTCATACTTCTTCATCCTCAGCAATGGAAAACAAATTATCTAATGCTTCCTTTTCAGCAGGTCTGACTTTAGGGGAGAGACTCTCCAAACAATAATAGTGAGTTTTGTTGAAATATTGTATGCAATCAAAGTGAAAGTAAAGTGAAATTTATTAGTTACACAGGCGGGGGGGGGCTAAAGGTGGGGGGCTAGGGGTGTGGGGGGGTTAGGGGTGTGGGGGTGCGGGGTGGATCTATACTGGGATTCTTGGTGGTGGAATATGTGCACTAGTGAAGGGATGGGTATTCGAGCATTGTATAACTGAGATTTAAACCTGAAAACTTTGTAACTTTCCACATGGTGACTCAATAAAAATATTTAAAAAAAAAGAACTCTTGCCTGATAGGCTAAGATATATCACTCTTTCTAGGCACTTATCCTTTCTGACATTCCATTCGTTTCTTCTTATTTCTCATTCCTTGCCCCTATTAAAAAAGACTTTATTTGCTACTCACACCATACTTGAAACTGTACTCTAGGGGCATCCAACAATTGGAGGAGTGACTTATCGTCCACATTTCTGGATCTAGTCATGCATAAAAATACTGTAACAGTGGAACAGAAATGGTGTCATGGGGGTAACTTAGGGAGTGCATAACAAACTGCATCTGTGTAACAGCCCAAGGCAGTGAGCCCTGAGGTGAATGAATAGTAAGTTCTGCCCCCAACATATTCTCTGCATACTAGGCCACAAGGCCACCATACATAGGCAGTGGCACCTACTGCAGCACTCCCAAAAGTAAAAAATAGTGTAGGAAAAAGGGGGCACAGGAAATAAAGGTAGATTTAGAGTATGGCCACATGCATACATCTCCTTACTCAAGAATGATACCCTTCAGATTTTCCTGCCACTAAACTTCCCAAGCATTATAGAGTTTCTTCCTGGATTTATGAACAAAATTGGGAAGTAGTAGGTTAACACAAACCTCATCAGGGTTGATCAAGCCTTGACCCAGTAGAGAGAAGTGTCAAGAGCCCACTAGAACATTCTAGATACCAGAACAAGATAACAGAAGGTATCTTGTTCATACTCCATGGCTGCAGCCTTGATGGATCCAGGTACACTATAAGGATGCTCACAATGTCCTGGGGAAAATAAGAAATTAGTACTAAAAGGAAGGAACAATGAGAGAGAAAAGCAAAACAACCAGATCAATATACAGGCTGACTTGGAGAAAATGGAAGAATTTCACTGACCGGTCAATTGGTCATGGAGTTAAAACTGTGAGAAGAGACTTCAGAGCAAAAGAAACCACCATGGCCAGCTGATTGTTAGATGCCCCTATACTGAGTCCTCTAACTGCCTACAGTGACTTTCATGACTCCATTCCCATATTAGACACCAAATTTGTTAGCAGGAAAAATTCCATGGCTGTTGCATGATTGCTTTGTGATATGAAAAGAATCAAACAGAAGAATGGAACTATGAAAAGCAAGTTTATTTCTTGAAGCCACAGGGAACACAAATGCTCAAATGGGAGTGAGCCAGGGCAATTTGCAAAGGTAGCAAGACAGGCTTCTCAAATGACACTTCTGCAGTGGCTAGTATAATTCCATCTCTGGGCAGGTCCAGGCATTGTTGTAGTACCTTGCTTTGGCACCATGTCCTTGTAAGGTAGCAGAAAGTATTAGAATCTAGGGATCAGAGAGATAATCCAAAGTACTAGCATGCCTGTTTTGCGTGTGAAAAGCCTAGGTTCCATTTCTTGGCAAGGGTGGTTTCCCAAGTACTGCAGGGAGTGAGTCTCAAGCAACGGACCTGGAGTAATCCTTGAGAACCATCAGGTGTGGCTCCCAAACAACAAACAAAAAAATTATAACACCCTTGAGAATTTGAAAAGCTTCTGTTTGGTTTCCCACCCTGATTGGTGGTGGGAAGAGAAACAGCCAAGCTTTAGAAAAGGATTTTGCCAGCCCGAATAGGAGGACCAGACTCAGAATGATCTGTCTAATATGTGGGATATAAGAAACCTCCTAGGAGAATATCAAATGCCCAGTGGCAAAAGCCACGAAGAGACGAGAATTGGTTTTTAGTATGAATCTTGGCAGTGGGTTAGGGGTGAGGAGGATAAATTAGGGAAGGGCAATGTGGGAGGGGAAAGTGCTTGCTATAGAGACAGGTTGGGGGATGAGAAGAAAACTGAGGATATTCATAAAGAGTAATGGGCACTGGTGAAGGAATTGGTGTTAGAACAATATACACCTAAAACTCAATCATAAATATCTTTGTAACTTTGTAATTCAATGATTCAATTAATAAAGAAAAGGCTTTTGCTTTGTATTCCTACCCTAAGGTTTCCACCAAGAGCTGGTGGTGACTGAAACCAAGATCTACATAGGAAAACGGCCATGGGTACTGACTCTGGATAGATGGCAAGTAAAACAAAATATGTTAACAATTAAAATAAAACAACACTGACAGTTATGCCATGGTTGATGTTGTGTTGGCTAAAATTTTGAGTTTAATTGATTGTTGGAACTGGAGAAATAATACAGAGTAAGATACTTGCTTTGCACATGACCACCATGGTTTTGATCCACAGCACTGCATATGGTCCCCTAATCCCCATTAGGAGTGATCCCTGAGAGCAGATCCAGGAGTAAGTCCTGAACACAAATAAGTGTAGTCCAAAAACAAAACAAAAAACATTGTTGGGCCAGAAAGATAATACAGTGGTTAAGATGCATACCTTGCATATAGCAGACCTTAGTTCAATCCTGGGCATCACATATAGTCCCATGAGAACCATCAAGAATTATCTCTGAACAGTTATCTAGAATACTCCCTGAGCATTGCCAGATGTCACCTAACAAATATGAATAAATAATTGAAGAATTTATTTCTACATTTTAAAATTATGGAATTTTATATAAAAATCCAGATTTCCTGATACCTTTTTGTTTTGGGGCCATGTCTAGAAGTGCTCAGGGGTTATTATTGCCTCTCCACTCAGGAATTACAATTGGCAGTGCTCTAGGGACCATATGGGATGCAAGAATCAAATCCAAGTCATCTGCATGCAAGGCAAGCACCTGCTGTACTATCTCTCTGGCCCTGTATTTCCTGATATCTTACAAAAATAAGGGACTTACTAACCCTGGATCCACATTTTTATAGGGCTACAGTCAGCTAGAACTAACCCCTAAAATATGTATGACAATCTCATTCCATAGTCATCTCCACTTCTCCCCTCTAGACTCCAGCACTCTCCTTGTCATCATTTATTTTATCTGCTTGGCCCTATATATTATAGAAAACAAGATATCAACTACTTATCATGACCTGTATTATGTCTCTTAAACCTCATCATCCACCATCTTAAATGGGGCCATGGTTTCACAATGTTGAATTCAAAATGGCTTACACTTTTATGCTTTTGTATATGCTGCTTTCTTTGCTAGGAATGCCATCAACTTGGAAACCTAGGAAATTCATCAGGAATCAAATCACATGTTCTATTTGAGCTTGTGTACAATTCATGCTAACCAGAGGTTACCAAGTGTATTTGGCCTCCCCCTCCCTTTCCAGAAAAAAATATCACTTGGTGCCCCGCCCCCAAATGCATTTTCTTTAAACGAAAAAACATAAAGCACCCTCAGTTGCAACAGAATCTACTACTGCCCTTTTGGAATATTCCAGAGTCCCCTAGGGGGTGGAATCTCTCATTTTGGGAAAAATTGGTCTAAATAGATTGTTCTTTATGCTTTCATTGCACCCTGAGGATATCTAAATGATAACATCACGTTGTACTTACATTTTTTCACAATCTGTCACATCACCAAACTGCAAGAACAAACTTTTTGTTTGATGATGACCTCTCAGTGTATGTGTTGCAAGCCATAATGCCCCAAAGTAGACAGAGAGTATGGGGAATATTGTCTGCCATGGAGGCAGGGGGAGGGTGGGAAAGGTGGAGTGTAACAGGGATATTGGTGGTGGGGAATGTGCACTGGTGGAGGGATGGGTGTTTGATCATTGTGTGATTGTAACCCAAACATGAAAGCTTGTAACTATCTCATGGTGATTCAATAAAATTTAGAAAAACTTTTTGTTTGTTTATTTTTGAGTTACACCAGTGGTGTCAGGGATTTCTCCTAACTCTGTGCTCAGGGATACTCCTGGCAGAGCTGGGGAGACCATATGGGGTGTTGGTGGGTATGGAACCTGGTTGATTATGTGCATGCCTGGTGCACTATTCCTCTGGCCTCATATACTGTGATATTTTTTATTCTAAATAAGAAACATGTCCTTGTCCACTTTGATAATGCAATTTACTAGCATAGCACTTTCAATATACCTAATATGCACCTGTATTGTCAACTGACTGGGGCATGAAGTCAGCTATAGTGATGTAGACTATTGAGAATTCCCCCCAAAAAAAGCTAGGCCAAGGGAGGCTTATAAACACCAGCTATGGAGTTCCTACTATGTACAAAGCTTCATAACACATTATGTAAAAGTGTAAAAGGTAATAGAGCCAAATGACAATTTTGTAATGGACCTTCTATTTGTACTACTGTTAGAACTGTGGAAATCTGTAAAATTTACATATATTTGATTTACAGTATCTTAATGACCAATAAAATTTCCTCTTCTAATTTTGTCTGTATCTAATTATTATTTGAAAGTAATTAATATTTTTTATTTTTTTTTCTTTTTGGGTCACACCTGGCGATGCACAGGGGTTACTCCTGGCTCTGCACTCAGGAATTCCCCCTAGCGGTGCTCAAGGGACCATATGGGATGCTGGGATTCGAACCTGGGTTGGCCGCGTGCAAGGCAAATGCCCTACCCGCTGTGCTATCGCTCCAGCCCCCAAAAGTAATTAATATTCTTAATAAATTGATAATTTGTGAACTCCCAGCAATTTTAAAGAGTACACTAAATGGAGCGATAGCACAGAGAGTAGGGCATTTGCCTTGCATGTGGCCTACACAGGTTTGAGTCCTCCGTCTCTCTCAGAGAGCCTAGCAAGCTACAGAGAGTATCCCGCCCGCACAGCACAGCCTGGCAAACTACCCGTGGCATATTTGATGTGCCAAAAACAATAATAACAAGTCTCACAATGGAGACATTACTGGTGCCCACTAGAGCAAATCGATGAACAATGGGATGACAGTGCAGTGCAGTGCTACACTAAGAAATAAGGCAGGGACTGATTTTAAGTAATTCTTGAATCTGGTTAATCCACCAGAACATATCGTTGGCATAGAGATCATAGAGTTAGCTCTCTCACTCAGTACAGATTTGCAACTTATATTCTACTTTGAGTCCCAGCAGATTTACTTAAAGTTCTATGAATTAACACATGCTGGGGGAAAAGGCAGCAGAGATAGAGAAGGGAACACCTAGTAGAGAATTTTGGGAGGACCCACTCAGTTTGAAAGCTGCGTACCAAAAGTAGACAATAGACCGAACATGATGGCCACTCAATACCTCTATTGCAAACTACAACACCCAACAGAGAAAGAACAAAAGGGAATGCCCTGCTGCAGAGGCAGGGTGAGGTGGTGGGGATTGGGGTGGGGGTAGTGGGAGGGATACTGGGAACATTGGTGGTGGAGAGTGGGCACTGGTGAGGGATGTAAACCAAATGCAAACATGAAAGTTCATAAGTTTGTAACTGTACCTCATGGTGATTCACTAATAAAAATTAAAAATAAATAAATTAATTTTAAAAATAAAAAATAAGTAAAAAATATATATATATAAGTACATATCAAAATAGAGTACCTAAAAAGCAAAAAATAATCAACCTGTATATCCATTAACATAGATGGCAACTCCACTAAAAATTGTAGATGAACTTCCATCCTTCTGCAGAGCAGAATCTGAACAAAACTGTTCCTCCAATTTCTGGACCTTGGCAGCCATATACCCACCCTAAAAATAAAGAAAAATAGTGAAACAAAAAAGTTCTGAGTTAATGCCAGTAGTTTTCTTATCTTTCAGAACCTCAGTTTTCTCAACTATAAAATGTAGATGATAATATATACTTCATAAGATAGCAGTTCTATGTATCAGGTGCATAAAAAGCACACAGTAAATGTCAGTTCTTGTTGTCTATACTCACATCAAAAGGAGACGAAATGAATACATTCAGCAGGACTCAAGAACAAGGCCGAAATGCATTAAAGCATCTACAGACTTTGCCTTTTCCAAATGCCTGCCTCCCTTCCTAAACTTTAAGATTGGAAACACTGTTCTCTCCTGAATTCTTAACTCATATGTCCCATTTTCTCCTATTGGATGGTACACTTGAATGGTTAAGAATCATCATGCACTCAAAACAAAACCTCTTATTCCTCAAAGTGTTCAGAAGTATCTCAGCAAATGGCAACTTCATTATCTCATTTTTGATATCAAAACCCCCAAAGTAGAGACTAGACAGATAGTACAGCACGCAGGGTTTTTTTTCATACAAGAGCCAAATCAGGTTCAATCTCTAGCACTCAATATGGTTCTCTGAGTACCACCAGAAGAACCCCCTGTATGCAGAGCCATGAACACTCCTGGGTGTGGCCCCCAAATAAACAGAAACTGTGAGGTAATCCTTGAATTATGTATCTTGGTCACTGTTTCTTTTGAGGTACAGAAGCTTCTTAGTTTAATGTGGTCCCATTTGTTAAACTTTGCTTCCACTTGCTTGGTCAGTAGTATTTCATCTTTGAAGATGCTTTGAGCTTCAATGTTATGAAGGGTTTTGCCTATGTTTTCTTATGGATTCAGATCTGATGTTGTGGTCTTTAATCAATATTGATCTGACTTTCGTGCATGATGATAGGTAGAGGTGAAAGTTCATTTTTACATGTAAAACTGTCTCGTTTTCCAAGGACCACTTTTTAAAGAGATTTTCCTTGCTCCACTTCATATTTCTTGCTCTCTTGTCAAAGATTAGGTGATCATGTATGTGAGAGGATATGCAACTCTATTCCAATGGTTTACATTGTATAGAATAAAGGTCTACTGTCTTTATTCCAATCCCATGCTATTTAATGACTACCACTTTGTAGTAGAGTTTGAAGTAAGGGAATGTGATGCCTCCAATCTTCCTTTTCCAAAGGATTGCTGTAGTTCTTAGTGGACTTTTATTAAAAGGCAATGTAGAACTTTACAAGGAAAAAAACACCCAAACCCATCAAAAACGGGGAGAAGAAATGAACAGTTACTTCCTCAAAGAAGAAATTCGAATGGCCAAAAGACATATGAAAAAAATGCTCTACCTCACTAATCAAGGAAATGCAAATTAGAATAACGAACAATGATATATCATCTCATGACAAAGAGACTGGCACATGTACAAATAAACAAGAACAACCAGTGCTAGTGCGGACGTGGAGTAGAGGGAATCCTTATTCATTGCTGGTGGCAATGCCGACTGGTCCAGCCTTTTTGGAAAACAATGTGGATATTTCTCAAAAAACTAGAAATTAAGTTCCAAACCTCCCATCTGACCCAGCAATATCACCTCTGAGAATATACCCGGGGATCCAAAAACACACAGCAGAAACGCCATCTGCACGTCTATGTTCACTGCAGCTCTACTCACAGTAGCCAGAATCTGGAAACAACCTGAGTGCTCACAAACAGATTTATGGATAAAGAAATGATGATACATCTATCAAATGGAATACTACACAGCGCTTAGGAAAAATGAGATCATAAAATCTGCATGTAAATGGATAGACATGGAGAATATCATGCTGAGTGAAATGAGTTAGAAGGAGAGGGACAGATATACAATGACTACATTTATTTGTTGAATCTTTTTTTAAAAAGCATGAAAGAATAGCCAAGACCAGGGAAAATGTGGCCAGGAGAACTGGTCAATGTTTGATCAATTGTATGTTGGGGATGGAGGGTAATTTAAGACAGAGGAGGATCCATTATGACAACAATAGTTGGAAATGATAACCCTGGACTAGAACTGAGTGTTGAAAACAGGTAAAGGAATATAACTGATAACCTTTCAGCATTTTTATTGCAAACCATAATTCCTAAAATGAGAGAGAAAGGTAAAAAGATAGAGAAGAGAGGTAACTGCCATAGAGGCAGGCTGGAATTGGGGGTGGCTTGAAGGGGTGGGAAGGAAACTGGGGACAGTGGTGCTGGGAAATTACACTGGTGGAGGGGTGGGTGTTGGAACATTGTATGACTGAAGTGCAATCATGAACAATTTTCTAATGCTCTATCTCACAGTGATTCAATAAAAAGTAAAAGAAAAATATTTGTCTCCTATGCATCAGTCTTTCGAATTACGTTCTATGTGAAGTTGCTACTATGAACATTTCACACATGAGCAAACAGAGGCTCAGAGAGTTTAAGTAACTTGCCTAAATTTCAACCTAAATAACAACCAATGGTAGAATGGTAGAGTCTGAATTTCAATTCAGGTCTAAATAACTCAAAAATTTTATGCTCTATTCTCAAAATTACCTCCAGTCTACTGGCAGAGAATCCAAAATTCACCTTTATGTATGCAGAGACTGTAATATTCCTAAATTGCCTGGTGATAAACCAGCTGTAAACCAATTTATTTTATCTGGAGTCTGGCTGCTTCTATAACCATTTGCCCTAAATTTAATGTCACAATGCATGCTCTGGTTCGATAAATGTGCTCAAATCTGTGTCCCCTCAAATAAATCTTCTATATAATAACCCTGCATAAACACCAATTTACCAAAGAACAGTAACCTAACGCCTTAGCTTGACCTCCACAGTTTTCTAGCCTGCCATTCCAGTCATCATGCTGCTAAATCTTCAACACAGTTTTCCCTAGGAATAGATACAGTTTTCCTTGTCCAGAAAAGATTTACTATGTTCCTGTCTATTTCCCTTTTGCTGGCTCTTTTCTTCATTCAATATCCTGTCCCTCCACCTTGCCTGTTTAAAGTTAGCACTTTCTCTAAAGTCCCAGATTTATTTCCCACTCCTGATACTGCCTGCCCATAGCACTCTCCACCAGGACACTCCCCCTATATAACTCCTTTGGCACTTGGAATATATCATTTGAAATTGCTACTTCCTTCCCACTTCTGGGTAAGTATCATTTCTTTCAACCAATAGCCAGTGCTCCTCAAACCCTGTATTTCCTCCCAAGCGCTCACCTGAAGCATTGCTTACAAAACCTGTACATGAGTACAGTGAGTACAGCATTCGCCTTGCACATAATTGACCTACATTTGATTACCGGCACCCCATATGGTTTCCCAACCCCCCATGAGTAATTCTTGAGTGCCGACCCGGCAGTAATCCCTGAGCACTGCCAGGTATGACCCCAAAATCATAAAAGGTCATAAAAGGAAGCACTGTTTACAAAACCTTTAGTAGTAGATAAAAGACTGCAGAAACTGGTGGGTGGGAGGCTAGTGGTGTTGGGGCAGAGGCATTGGTTAAGGTAAGTGGACATTGTGGAAAGAATTGGTGTTGAAACAATTTATTTCTGAACCCCAATTATGAATAAATTTGTAATTTCACTGTGACTAATTTTTTTTAAAAAATTATTCTGCTGAGATAAATTTTAAGTTTGGTTTTGAAGACAGATGGGGTCTAGATATGGCAGGAAAAAATGTGATCATTCTAGAAGGAAATTAAAGTAAAATAAAATACTGAGCATTTTTTGTACTTAGAAGAAATGCAAAGTGCGCACTGAGAAAGGGGATCAGCAACAGCCATGCCGTAGCATAGAACTATTTGCATAAATTCATGTAGAGACAATAAGGTGATAAATATTATGTTTTCTCTAAAGGGGCACATAATTAACAGGGAAGAACCTTTTTTTATAAAGTCATAGGCAATAAAATATTTGGCTGCTCATGGGTGGTTGGGCATATGGAAAGAATCTCACTTCATGAGAGGAATTTTTCATTCAAAAATAGAAAACCTTGTTGCTGACAGAACATCATTTGCATCTATATCTTCTTCAATGCTTGTCATTCCCACCATTCAAGCCACCAAATAGCCAAAGAATAGACCGCATATTTTAGTCACTGCCACAGTCACATAAGAAGCATAGTGAAATTGTTGATTTAGTTTTAGCAGAACTATAACTTTAAAGAAAATTTATGGCCATGTTATTATAGGTCCTTATATCTCTTTTTCCCTCTCTCCAACTTAACATATCTTGTGTGATCTAGGGAGTGGTCATTTGATTCATTTAACAGAACAAAATGAAATGAGAAATAAAATGACTTTTCCAGGGCCACACAGACAGGATAGCTAATAAGCCTAAAATACACTTTCCTACTAAATGTTTGTCCATCACAGTTATATTTATTTAACTGATCTGAACAAACCGTTTATTGCCTTTACACTTAATATGCATTTCCTGGTTAAGAGATCTAGAAAACAGATCTTAAAGGTCTCATCCCTGGAATGTCAGATGTTTCAGAATTGATCTTGGTTCTATGGCAAAACTTGGAAGACTCTAGGATGTAGGATAACATTGGTTTGTCCTTTCTGCCTTGCCACAAGGAGCTTAGGTTTATTGGGTTATTCTCATCACAGTGCTCCCATTCCTCTGTGTTTATTTGTAAACTCTTTCTTTCTGCTCTGCTTACCCAACCAGTCAATCACCTTTATCTCTTAATCAAACTCTGTTAACTTGTAAATATTTGCAACTTGAATATCTTTCGACTTAAGCTTCAGTTGCCCTTACTTCCTAGTACCCCAAAAGTAGGGTCCTGATGAGGGACTGGATAGACCCAGGGCAAGCTGTGAGCAACCCTGGCATAGAAATGGGCCAGGCCAAGTGCCATAATACTTAACTATAAGTTAAGAGCATGATCATGTACAAATTCTGTCATGATCCAAAAAGTAATATGTGGATTAGGACCCTGCTAGGGTTAGGAAAGATCAATCTGGCCTGAGCACTGTAGTCTGAGATCACTAGCAATATGTCCCCAGAAAAGCCACCCTATAAGCTTAATATATTTTTACTATGTCCATACAAAATAACTAACATTAAGAAGTAGAATTAAGAGGTTAATTATGATGTTAATGAAGTTATTGGACTAAGGAAAGGAGAAAAACTCCTAAATGGCATTTTGCCCTTGAGCCTGATCGGCAACCAGGAACAGCTTTCATATGTTTCTTTTTTTTTGTGTGTGTGTGTGTGTAGTTGTGGTCAAACAAGATTTTTTAATATATGAAGCTTGATTCTACACGCAAAACGATAGAAAATGAGGTAGGGGAAATCACGTCTGCTAATGTTTTTTTAAGGCTTATGGTTTAAGTGAAAACAAATTGTAAAAACTGATTATCTTAATCGTACACGAGTATACCAATGAGCTCTACGTGAGTAAATGGAAGGAAGAAAATTACAAATGGCCCTAGAGGGTAGGTGTGAGGAAGGAAAATGGGTTTCGCTTTTCTGATCATGGGCTCTGAAAAGTCTTCATTGCCTCTACCAATATTCAGTATAAACCAGAGAAAGAATATATGTACCTGCAAGTGTCTCTGAGAGTATGTGTCTGAGTGTTTGTAATTCTGAAGAGCTTATAAATATTGTAGTTGTTTAAAATGAAATATAAAAACTGAGATTGTTTCTTTTCTTTGCAAATATATTGCATAAAATATAAGTATTGGCAGTGGATATAACACTGAAGAAATAAATTTTGTTTTCATTTTGCCTTCTTTCTGTTTCTGTTTAACTAAAAACTAGAGAATACCACATTAAGCACTGCATGAAATTTTATTTTAAAATATACTTGAATTCTGAAGTAACCATTTGAAGGTGAAACTTTTATCTATGTACATGTGATTTTACCCATAGCAGGTGTGCATGTATTCCATATCAAAAGCAGATATATTTCCATACTTGGTAGGTAGGTTGTGGTTTGTGTCTTATGAATTGAACTAGATCTGTCCTATCAAATGATAGAATATTAGATCATGTAGATAATACAATATACAAAATATGACATGTTAATATATTTTCTTTTTTATAGACTTACAAACTTTTATGATTGCATTGCAGTCAAACAATATTCGAGTACCCATCCCTCCACCACTGCCTGTTCTCCACTTTCAATGTTCCCTGTATCCCTCCCCCCACCCCCACCTCTTCCCAACCCTTGCTTCCATGGCAGGCACATTCCATCTTAATCTATCTCTTCTTTTTAAAATTATTTATTAGTGAATCACCGTGGGGTACAGTTACATACTTACAAACTTTCGTGTTTGTGTTTCAGTCATACAATGATCGAGTACCCATCCCTCTACCAGTGCACATTCTCCACCACCAATGATCCCAGTATCCCTCCCACCACTCCCTCCTCCTCCCTCCACCCCACCCTGCCTCTGTGGCAGGGCATTCCCTTTTGTTCTCTCTTTCCTTTTGGGTGTTATAGTTTGCACTAGAGGCATTGAGTGGCCATTGTGTTCGATCTATATTCTATGTTCGGTTCGCATCTCTCAACCCGATTTGGTCCTCCAAATACCCTTTACTTGGTGTTCCCTTCTGTATTTGAACTGCCTTTCCCCCAGCATTTGAGGCCAGTTTCCAAACCATGGAGTAGACCTACCTCCTGGTCCTTATCTCTACTATTCTTGGGTGTTAGTCTCCCATTCTGTTACTTTATATTCCACAGAACGTGAAGTGGAACAAGGAAAGCCTCTTTAACAAATGGTGCTGGCAAAATTGGGCAACTACATGCAAAAAATGGGTTCAGATCTCTACCTAACACCATGTACAAAAATCAGATGAAAATGGATTAAAGACCTCAACATTAGACCAGAATCCATAAAATACATTGAAGACAAGGTTGGCAAAACCTTCCATGACATTGAAGCTAAAGGTATCTTCAAAGATGACATGCAAGTGGAAACAGTGATTAACAAATGGGACTATCTTAAACTAAGAAGCTTCTGCACCTCTAAAGAAACAGTGACCAAAATACAAAGACAGTCAACAGAACGGGAAAGGATTTTCACCCAATACCCATTGGATAAGGGATTGATATCAAGGACATACAAGGAACTAGTTGAACTCTACAAGAAGAAAACATCCAACCCCATCAGAAAATGGGGTGATGAAATGAATAGAAACTTTCTCAAAGAAGATATCTGAATGGCCAAAAGGCACATGAAAAAACTCTCTTCATCACTAATCATCAGGGAGATGCAGATCAAAACAACAATGAGATACCATCTTACACCACAAAGACCGGCCCACATCCAAAAGAACAAAAGCTGGCGAAGATGTGGGGAGAAAGGGACTCTCCTTAACTGCTGGTGGGAATGCCGACTGGTTCAGCCCTTTTGGAAAACAGTAAGGACGTTCTCAAAAAATTAGAAATTGAGCTCCCATTTGACCCAGCTATACCATTTTTGAGAATATATTTTGGAGACGCAAAAGAGTATAGTAGAAATGACGTCTCACTTGTATGTTCATTGTGCACTGTTTACAATAGCCGAAATCTGGAAAAAACCTGAGTGCCCAAGAATAGATGACCTGTTAAAGAAACTTTGGTACTTCTACACAATGGGATACAATGCAGCTGTTAGAAAAGATGAAGGCATGAAATTTGCATATAAATAGATCTACATGGAAAGTATCATGTTAAGTGAAATGAGTCAGAGAGGGAGAGATATAGAAAGATTTCATATGTTTATTGTGCTACTGGGCCTGGGTTGTTTGCTACCCCGAATGTGGTGGGGAGGGAGAGAGAGACAGTGAGACAGAGAGAGATAGAAAGATAGAGAAACAGAGAGATACAGAGAGGCAGAGAGACCAAGGCAGCAAGTCTGAGCTCGAAGGGATAAGCGGGAGAGACAGGAGACAGGAATGGGTAGCTTAGTGAGACTGAAACAGGCGTGAAGGGTGAATGGAATAAATGGCAACTGATCACCAACCAGCATGGTGGCCCTGTTCCCTCCTTCATGCATCTGTTGGCCTCGGCTGCAGACAAGGGTGGGGAAGTGGCGGGAGACCACGGAACACAGCCTGCGAGAGAAAGCTGCCAGGATTCCTAGCCGCTTGGTGATTACACACTAGAGTTTTTACAACTTTTCTAAACTCACCGACCAACTTCTTTTTCTCCCAGTTTCTATTGAGCAAATACTGTTAGCTTTGGCTGGTCAAATATATGTTGTTCCTTAAATAAATAAGCATCAACTACCTGCTATGTCAGGCACTATTTTAGTAATAGGGATATACGAGAGGATAAAAAATCTATAATTAAAACAATTTTCTTAAAAAATAAGAGTTTTAGGGGCTGGAGTGATAGCACAGCGGGTAGGGCGTTTGCCTTGCACACAGCCAACCCGGGTTCGATTCCCAGCATCCCATATGGTACCTGAGCATCGCCAGAGGTAATTCCTGAGTGCAGAGCCAGGAGTAACCCCTGTGCATTGCCAGGTGTGACCCAAAAAGCAAAAAAAAAAATAATAAATAAAAAAATTAAAAATAAGAGTTTTATTTGTCATAAATTCTATACAGCAAAGCGCCTATATCACACAAAGTGAT
The DNA here is from genome assembly GCF_027595985.1 of Sorex araneus. Taxonomy (NCBI): domain Eukaryota; kingdom Metazoa; phylum Chordata; class Mammalia; order Eulipotyphla; family Soricidae; genus Sorex; species Sorex araneus. Next base: position 143,531,711 of record NC_073313.1, read on the forward strand.
TGTACCACTCTTTCCACTGTCGTTCTGAGCTGGGTCAATCTCACAGGCACAAACCTAATGATTGGGAAATATCATGTCTGAACAGTTTGAAAGTCTTCAAATTGTAAAATTACCAAAACCCAGAGGCTTTTTTTCTAAATAACTAAGGAATACTAGAAAAGACTATCAGATATAATCACCATTAAATAAAATATAGGTGCAAGAAAAGCTCACTAGATGAACTTAAATCTTAGAGTGTCAATGTCTAATATCAGACAAAAATGTGTGTGTATTTGTACTTTTAATTATAAACTGATTTTGTTTAGGAAACTGAATTTTATTGCAACATAATAAATGACTAGGATGGTAAAATTAGAATGAGTTAAACAGAAAGCGCTCCACAAATGTAAGAAATTAGACTATTAATAGGTACAATGTGCCAGGCACCATGCTAAGCCAATTTACATATATTTGTCTCACTAATCTTCTGAACTTTTTAAGGTAAATTGCCCATTTTCTTACATGTTTTTTTTTTGTTTTTGGACCACACTTTGTGGTGCTGGAGGTTAATCTTAGCTTGGTGCTTGGGAGTTGATCCTTGTGGTGCCCAAGGTATAGTGCAGGAGATCTCCCCAGTACCTCTTACATGTTTTATTTTCAAAAATAATTTGTTTACTTCCTTTCCTTCACCCCGTTTTTCTTTTATGGAGGTGTTGGGTGACTAAAGGACACACACCTTTAGTTATGGCTCATGGGAAGTTACACACTTCCTTTTTTAAAACTTTATTTTCAAAGAGCTATTCACAGTAATTGGTAATGTTCAGTTCAATATTTCAACACAATCCCACCACCATCACTCCTTCCCACCACCATTATTTTGAGTTTTCCCACCAGCACGAAAGCCTTCCCAAAAGGCAGATGCTAAATAACTTATTTTGTATTACTTGTTATGAATAATTGACTAAAACTGATCCAAAAAGTTTTCCTTAGAGGAAAGTAAAGTCACACATTTCTATGACCACCACCAGGAGTGATCCCTGGCAGAAAGCCAGTATTAAGTGTGCTCAGGTGTGACCTATGCCCCCACCCCAAAATAAAATAAAACAGGACCAAAGAGGGGTAACATGCCTAATATCACCAGGTGGCAAATGGTAATTTTAAGGTTTAAATCCAGTAGTATTCTTCCTTCCTGCCTGCCTACCTTCCTACCTTCCTTCCTTCTTTCATTTATCCTGACTGTGCTCATGGCTTACTCCTGATTCTGTACTCAGGGTTCACTTCTGGTGGAATTCAGGGGGCCATATGTAGTGCTGAAGATCAAACCGAAGTCAAGTGCAAAGCAAGTGTCTTACATGCTGCACTGTCTCTCCAACTCTCAGGTGCTTCTTGAGAAGCCCACATTCTTTCCACTATTACATGAGTAACTTACTTTACATACTCAGAAGTCTATGAAATAAATTTTCTGTAATTTTTAAGCTGGAATTTTCATTTATTTTATTTTTATTTAACTTATTTTTCTCCCACTACTCCATTTGTTATTGCAATGATCAGGGGTCACAAATAAGCTTGGTTGTGGAACTTGCTTGCCAAGGGTTGCATGTCAGATTACAGTGCTTGGTTTCAGTGCTTACAGAAGGTTGCATTCTTTTATCTATGCCTTTGCCAGGAGTCTCACGAGGTATGATTGACAAATATATATATAGCTGGAGCAATAGCACGGCGGGTAGGGCATTTTCCTTGCACACAGCCGACCTGGGTTTGATTCCTCTATGCCTCTCAGAGAGTCCGGCAAGGTACCGAAAATGTCTCGCCCGCATGACAGAGCCTGGCAAACTACCCATGGCATATTCGATATTCCAAAATCAGTAACAACAAGTCTCACAATGGAGACATTACTGGTGTCCGCTCGAGCAAATCGATGAGCAACGGGATGACAGTGATACAGTGATACAGATGCTACTGCACATTTTGGATGTAGTGCTCACCAATGGTTGTGCACTTTAGTTACAGTGCTAAAACATATAATTGCCTAGTGACTCACACTTGGCTATAACATGTTTAGAAACTGTATGTTCTTCCAGGGATCAGAGACAGCAGAGATACCAGCCTCAAACTGCAGAAATGTTAGGATTATATTTGACATATGCAACAGTCCTAGTGATTGAATTTGAGGTCTTATATTTGGAAGGTAGTTACTCTAAATCTCTGAGCTACCTCCTGGGCCCCAAACTGGAATCTATCAGATGTTAGATGGTGGTACTCTTTCCTCTATCCAATATGATATTAAAATATAATGGATCTTAAAGTGTAACTACAAATAAGTCAAATTTGACCTGAAAAATTGCAAAAATAAGCAAGAAAATTCTAGCAGGAAGCAATAAGAGAGACCCAGGATATTATATGAGAGCACCAAGGAGAAATGGTGGCAAGTCTGGTCCCAAAGGGATTTGAAAGGGATTACCACAAAGAAATTGTCTTGGTAAAAACTTTCAAGAAGACCTTGTACTGATATGTTATTTGTTCTTTTGTGACTTCATTCATTTATATCTCAGCTTCTTAGAATTATTAAGCATTGTTATTTTCCAATTTTCAGCTAATTCTAGTAATACACTTTTGCTAAAGTTGACATTACTTTACAGTAATGGTCACTGAAAAATACATTTCCACAAACTGACTCCTTTGTAAGGAAATTGGGAGCTACACATTACTTTGCAATGTAAAGAAGTATCCATAGAAGGATTTGATATACAACATCTATAAGAGTAACTGCTCCTATAGAAATATGTTGTTTGATATATTGTTAAGTGTAAAAAAGGGGGGGGGGAGAGCCCTGGTAGCTCTCCCCATCAGCCGCCCCTCCCCGGGTTTTGGGGGGGTCGGTCCTGGGCCACTCACCCAGCCGGGACAGCCCAGGCCATGGGGCAGATGGAAGAGGACATGAGGGCCAAGCCAGTTGATTGATCAGATGCCATTTATTCCATTTACTCCATGTGCCTGTTCCAGTCTCTCTGAGCTCCCCATTTCTCCTCTCTCCACTCTCTCCCCCAGCACTCTTCCTCCCTAGCTCCTCATTCCTCCATCCCCGCTCTCTCGATCCTCTTCCTCTGGATTCTCCTCCTTCACTGGACTCTCCCCCTACTTGTCTCTCTCCACCTTGCCCTCTAGGCTACATGCAGTCAGGTAGCAGAAAAAAAACCCTTCCTGAGGGCAGGGCATTCCAAAGCTGGAATGCCAGCAGTCAAAATACCTCTTAAGGTTTTTCTACTTTCCTTAGTCCAAGAGCTCATTAACATCTTAATACTAGTTACTTCTGTATGGACACAGTAAGAAATACGTTAAGGCTTTTAGGGCAGCTCTCCTGGCAACATCTTGCCACAGACTCAGACTGCAGCACTCAGGCCAGATTAATCATTCCTAACCCTAGCAGGGTCCGAATCTAGTTATTACTTCCTGGATCATGACAGCACTTGTCCATGACCAAGCTCTTAACTTATAGTTAAGCATTAGGCACCTTGGCCAGGCCCATGTTGGTGCGAGGGTAGCACATAACTCACTGCTTGCCCTGGGTCTGTCCTGTCCCTCGTCGGGACCCTGCTTTTGGGAGTGCTAGGAAGTAAGGGCAGCTGAGGCTTAGGGAACAGATGCCCAGAAGGAAAATATCATGTAGAGTCAAATGACACCCAGGTTGCAAAAGCATAGCATTTGCTATAGTCTTCCTGTGCCCATACAAAAGGACATGGCTCTGAATAAACTATGCGAAGGACTCAAGGAGAAGAGAAAAACAATATTTACAAGTTCAACAGAACACTAAGGAAGAAGCTACAAATAAACACAGAAGGATGGGAGCACTGTGATGGGAACAACCCAATAAACCTAAACTACCTAAGGCTATGTTATCCTACAGTTAGGGAAAGGAGACTATCTGATCAGAGGGAAAAGTTGACAACCTATAGAAATTATCTTACCTACATGTCACTACTACCTATTAGAACTTGAGTTCTTGGGCCCAAAGGTAATAAATGTGATTGATAACCCTGGTTTAGTAAAGCTGTATTTTGTTTAACCTCTAGATATCCAAAAGTCAGAACTTACTTTCTTTTCTACAGCTGATTCAAGAGGTTGGTCATAACTATAAGGCCCTTTGGAGACTACCATGTCCAACACATTTATCAATGTACCTATATGGGATGATTTTTGTTTATGTTTTGGGGAGCTGTTCCCGGCTTCGTGTTTTGGGGAATAATACTAACTCTGAGCTTGGGATTGGTGCCAGGATAGGATATGGGGTACGGTACTGGGATTCCCACATGTAAATTATGTGCTCCAGTCTTCTGAGCTATATCCTCTGCTCTCTACATTTTGTTGTCCTGGCTATCAAATGCAGGGCCTTATACAGTAGGAGACATATACACTACTACTGAGCTACATCCCAGCCTTTATTTAATTAATTAATATTACATTTTAGGGACCAAACCTACAGTTTTTTGGGGCCTCTCAGGGCCACATGTGGGTGGGCTAGTAGTGCTGGGAAAGTGTCATGTGATACCAGGCATTGGGTAAGGGTACCACACACGTCAAGTATCTTGCTGGCTCCTCCAATGCCCATTTCTTATGTTACTATTTTTTTGTTTGTTTGTTTGTTTGGGGACTCACACCCAGTAATGCTCAGAGCTTACTCCTGGCTCTGCCCTCAGGGATCACTATTGGTGGTGCTTGAGAGACTGTATGTGGTGCTGAGGATTGAAGCTGCATCAGCTGCACACAAGGTAAACACCCTGTAAGCTGTATTATCACTTTGGCCCCAAACCCCATTTTTTCAGAAGACAAATCTGAAGCCAAAAAGTCCAAGAATCATGACCATCATGTCTACCAAGTGAATTATTGAAATAGATTAGGAACAAATGCTCTTCCCTCTTTTCAACCTGCCCTGTGACTCTTAAAAGACATGAAATACTTTCATTTTGCTTCTACTAAGACATAAGTATGTAACAGGATAATCATTAGAAATCACTGGCCTTGTTTCTAATTGCTAGCCCCAGTCTCTTCCACTTTCAGTAATTTTCTTAGTTTGTCCTTAGCATTCAGGTATTCCTCTGTTCTTATTCACGGGTTTAGCCAGCTGAGTGAAATTCTTATTTTTACCTTGACTGTTTTAGAATCTGCTACCAAGAGTATCTGTACAGCTGATCTTGATTCTTTAATTAGTAACATTTACTTGAAAACGTTATTGTCATGCTGTCCCTTAAATGCACTCTTAAAATTTGAAGCTAGAGAAAGAAAAGAAAAGTTTCAAGTGTGAATAGTTTCTACATAAAATCACCCTTTTGGAAAGGTCAAAATCCACTGGAAATCTACCACTTGAATTCTAAGAAGCTTCAATCTTTGAGGGGGTGTTATTCTGGACAAGTCAGGGAGACTTTTGTGCATATTCTGTCGAGGTTAAAAACTTGCTGTCAATATAAATTGCTTCTTCCAAAAATGTCTTTTGGGGAAGCTAGAGAACAAAATTCTGAGAAGACGGGGCCTGAGCGATAGCACAGCGGGTAGGGCGTTTGCTTTGCACGCTGCGGACCCGGCTTGAATCCCCGGCATCCCATATGGTCCCCTAAGCACTGCCAGGAGTCAGGAGTCATTCCTGAGTGCAGGGCCGGGAGTAGCCCCTGAGCATCGCTGGGTGTGACCCAAAAAAAAAGCAAAAAAAAATCTGAGAAGAGCTGACTAGAGGAAGTATTATTTAAGTTATGGCTAATACAGTTGTTTTAAATTCTACTTTTAAAATGTCAAGTTGAGCATATCATGGTGAACAGACTGAGTATTTCCAGTTTAGACAAAAAGGCAAAAAGAGAGGCCCATGTGAACCTGAAAGACTCCGTGGAAAAGAAAATTAGTATTAAAGAATAATGTTTTAAAGGTAAAAATAAAAGGGACTCTCATGCAAATTTTAAGAAACCTGTCAATATTTTAACTCATTACTGAATGAAGGAAACAGTTATAAGTGAAACCAGTTCAAAGGAGAATTCTAAGGTCAGAGATTCCCATAGGTGACTGAGAATGCTATAATATATTTTGAAATAAATGCAAAATTGGTCAATATCCATGGGACAATAACTGAATTCATCACTCCAAGCAAAATTCATTTACATTTATATAGATAAGGGATATTTTACATCATTCTAGGTTTTCTACAGCTCGCAGAGTTATTAAATAGTTCAAAGTCAGTGAGAGTCACTGATAACCCAGAAAGAGTGGACAATTCAGGATATGCAGTCATATTTTCACTGTCTCAATATTCTTCTCAAGTATCCTTGGCACTAGAAAGAAATGTTGCAAAGTGTTTTAAGCTGAGAAGTCCCTATAACACTGGCGGCCCAGGTCAGGAAGCATCCTAAGGAATGACAGTTTAAGAAAACTGCTGGAAGTGTAATCTGACACTTGAATTAGTAATGCCCAAGATGAACGAAAGAAACCTAGGGTGGCTTTCCAAAGCCTCAGGAGCTAGAAAATCTGACAAGTAGAGATCCACCCGTGAAACCAAAAGCAGCTGGTTATGGTCTGAGAAGGTCTGTGTAAAGGAAAACACATGTCTCCCTTTGCTGCTCTATCTTGCAGATCCCAGCTCAGGACATCTGGTTGAAATACAACACCTTGATTCTTGCCTGGCAGTAAAGTACAAGTAAATACAATTCCCAAGAGCAAACCCACTGGGAAAGTTCAGGAACACATTAGGGAACATTGTTATGAGAATTGCCAATTCTTTTAGCACTCCATGTATTGTGAAACTGATTTTCTATTGAGTGACTCTACACCGTTGGGTTACACATTTGCCTAAAAATCAATAGAGGTCCAGAAATTTTAAAAAATAAGATGAAATTATAGACTGTTTTCTCCATTTCCGCAGTATTTATCAGTTCATCTTTTCCTCTATAAACCCTTCATTGATTAGTTTGAAGATACTTGACACCCTGTCATCTTGTATGTATTTCAGAAGAGAATGGGGGAATAATCTGTATATTTCTGTAGAGTTCGTTCCCTCTCTCTCCCATTCTCCAGAAAAAGGCAGCACCATTCGGAACTGGAAAAGACATTTTTACATACATAAAATTTGGAAAGAAAAGACTGTACTAGGATTCAGAACCACCCAGATTTAATTCTGAATAACATATAATTTAATAATTCAACCACCATGGTACTAAAGAATAATAGCCATTTATGATTTTAAGTAGCAAATATTGTCAAACACAATATTGATTCTCTCAAAGGGAAAGGATAGAAAATTGTTCAAAGGGAGAAGACAAATTCTAGGTCTGCCTTGGAAGGAGAATCTCAGCTGATCTGCTAGACTCAATGGGGGTAGGACCAAGATAGCAGAGAAGGATTCCCTGTAAATTTCACCAGGTCAAAAATGCTCCAAAACAGATATCACCCAAGGAGTAGTCCTGCAGAAAAAAAGAGTGGCAGAAATCTAATAATTACACCATTGATTCTAGTGCACAAAACGTACTTGTAAAGTACCAGAATATATGGTTACAGAATTTAGGATGTGGCAAAGAAGCTATATATTGGCACTGAAGTGCAGCTGGCTATGGAGGCTGACTGCAAGTGTCACTGCGAGAGCTGTGAAAACTGTGAGTTTCAAATGTGTCCTTGGAATTTTTCTCCACCTGCACAAAGCCTAAGTCAGAATCGGGTCCAGTGCCCAATAGACTCCCAGACAAGAGAAGTGGGGCACTCTTCTGTAGCCACAGGAACAGGATCCTTGCCAGCCCTTTATTCAGAGACTTCTCATCGTAGGTGCAGCCACCCCCAAAGCCCCATTTCAAGGCAGACATCTATCTAGTTACAGAAGGAATTGAGGTGGGATGGTAGAGATCTGTGGCTACAGAACACTTGGCAGCCCAAGCCCAAGGACGGAAGCAAAAGGGCCATAATAAGTCACTGGAAATTTATACAAAAGAACAGATAAGTAGGCATGTTGCAGGGGCTCAGCAGCAGCTGAATTCACCTTAAACACAATAGCACAAGCTCCGAGTGGAACTGGAAAATATGAGTTTATATAGCTACACAGTCCTGAACATAACCATATTCTCACCCATATCCCTCATAGTGAAGTAAATATAATAAAGATGTGTAGGAGATTATCCTAATTAAGAAGAGAATATAATAGTTTGAAAGGGTTCACTATCACCCATAAGTTATATAAGTTATCAGATGATGACTTTAGAACAACCTTGTTTGTGATATTTAATGAGAGATGAAAGAAACAATGGTATAGACCTCCAATAAGAAAGATAAAGTATGTATGTGAGAGAACACGAGAAAACTGCAATAAGAGTGGCAGAACTGAGGAGAATGGTAGGTGAAAGAAAAATCTCACTGAAAGACCTTAGCAGCAGAGTTACAGGAGTTAAACATAAGGAACCATCAGTAAATAAAAGATGTAGAAAGGAATGGGAAAGAAATGAAGAATGTATGAGAGAGTTATGGGATTAGTTCAAGAAGAACAGTATAAAATTTCAGAAATCTATGAGGAACAAAAATATGAGATCTGAGAATTATTGATCAAAAAAATGATCACTGAGAATTTCCCGGAGTTGAATATTCAAGAAATTCAGAGTTCCTGTTAAAATAAACCTAAGTAGAAAAACTCCAAAACACTTTATAACTAAAGCAATGAAAGTCAAAGACAGAGATAGAAACATGAGAGTATTAATAACCAATAAAGAAATTACACCATACAAAGGATCACACATAAAATTTATAGCAGCAGTATCAAATAAAACTCTACCATCCAAAAGATAGTGGTAGGATATACAAAGAAGCTAAATGAAAAGAAATCAAAAATAACTATCTAGGTCGTCATTCGTGTATGTACATATATATCTGAATACATATATGCCACTGTTACTGTCACTGCCATCCCATTACTTATCAATTTGCTCAAGCAGGCACCAGTAATGTCTCCATTGTGAGACTTGTTACTGTTTTTGACATACTGAATACGCCACGGATAGCTTCCCAGACTCTGCAGTGATGGTGGGATACTCTCGGTAGCTTGCTGGTCTCTCCAAGAGAGATGGAGGAATCAAACCCGGGTCAGCTGCGCGCAAGGCAAATGCCCTACCCACTGTGCTATCGCTCCAGCACCCCCCCCCCACACACCTCTCTCTATATATACGTATGTATGGCTGGAGTGATAGCACAGAGTACAAGGCAAATGCCCTACCTGCTGTGCTATTGCTCCAGCACCCTCCCTCTCTCTCTTTATATTTTATATTTATATATATGTACACATACATACATACATATATATACATATATACATGTATATATGGCTGGAGCAATATACATAGAGGAGGGCACAGATGGAGTCACTCTTGCTTTCTTCTGGCTCTGTGCTAAGACATCACTCCTGGTAAGGTTCAGGGGCCACATGCAGTGCTGAAGATCGAACTCAGGCTGTGTGCAAGGAAGTTGCTTTACATTCTATAATATTGCTTTGGCCCAAATTGTCATTCAGATTTAAAGAAGCAACACAGAGTTCATGGAAAACCAACAGTCTAAGAAGCTCAAAGCTAAAACGAACTTTGCAAGGGGTATTAGATGGCCTTTAAAATGCAAGAAAAAATTGTAAACACTCGTGAGACACATTATGAACAGTTTTAGTTAACACAGGGTTAAACTAAAAGGCTGGAGGCCTTGAATGATAGTACAGGAGGTAGGGAGTTTGCCTCACATGCAGCTGACCCAGGTTCGATCACCAACATCTCATATAGTTAGTCTCTGAGCCACACCAGGAATAATTCCTGAATGCAGAGCCAGGAGTAAACACAGAACATTCACGGGTGTGCCCCCAAAACAAAACAAATCAAAAGACTCATATTCTCATGCTTATACCAGACAATATACACTTCAAGTACTTTAATTAGATGGTTATAAATGTCATTTGTTATATATAAAGATAGATCAAAAAGATTTTACACGCAAAAAACATACATGCACCTACGTAAGATCACCAAAATTTCTAAAGCAACTTCCAATAGACCCAAGGAAAAATAATAACAGCAACTCAATATTAGTAGGAAATTAAAAATTTTTAAAATTTAAAGAACTGTGATTTACAAAGTTATTGATATTTGATGATATTTGAGTTTTAGGCATATAATATTTTAGCACCAATCCCACAATTAGTTTCAGCTTCTCTCTACCAGTGTTCCCATATTCCATCCCACTTCCAAACCCTATCCCATTGTCTGCATGCCAGTTTGACAGGAACATTACAAAGTTCTAGTAGTTTCAGCTAGATCATATGTTTTCAGTGTTAAATCTGTGTTTTGGATATGCAGCTACATTTGTCCTTCCAGTATTAATATACCATAGATAAGTGAGATCATCCTGTGTTCATCTTTCTTCCTCTGGCTTACTTCATCCAACATTGTATCTTCCAGTTCTAACAAGGTTGCAGCAGATTACGTGCTTTCATCATTCCTTGCAGCTGCATAGTGTTCCACTGTGTATATATACCACATCTTGACAATCCATTCTTCATCGTGGTATACCTATGTTGATTTTATATCTTACCTACTGTACTGAGTGTAGCAATGAATAATAGAGTGCATATGTCATTTTGAGAGAGGGTTTTTATGTCCTGTGGATAGATGCTCAAAAGTGGAATTGCTGGCTCATATGGCAGTTCAGTGCTAAGTTTGCTGACAACTCTCCATACTGTTTTCAGATGTTATTTCATTTGGGTTTTGGTACACACCTTGTGCTGCTGAGAAGATACTCCTGGTTCTGCAACAGAAATCACTCCTGGTAGGATTGGAGGACCACTTGGGCTACCAGTGATAGAACTCAGACACATGCAAGGCAAATGTCTTACCCACTGTACTATCTCTCTGGCCCTGAATAGACCTTAATACCCCACTATCACACTCCATATATGTGCTAAGCAAAAAATCAATAAAAAACATAAACATAAGTGTTAAAAGAAAAAATAGAAAACATGGACCTAATAAACTTTCATAGCACTGTTCAACTCCCGAAATTTGAGTACATGTCCTTCTCCAATACACATGCGACATAATCCAGGACGGGCCATGAACCGTGTCTCCATAAAATTAAGAACATAGAAATAATATAACTATCTCATCAGATTACAATGTTTTTAAATACAAAATTTTAAAAAGTGGGAAACTCAAATATTCGTGAACAACTTAACCAGTGGCTCAAAGAGGTAATACAAGATGAAATCTAAATATACTTGGAAGCAAATGGGAAGAGGAGCATTATCAGAAATTATGGGACATAGTAAATGCTGTTCCAGGAGGAAAGTTTACAGCAATAGAAGTGTTCATCAGGAAAGAAGAAAGGATCTAAATAAATAACCTAACTGCATGTTATCCTACTAGAAAAATAATAAAAAAGGAGCCCAAAATTAGAAGTGGGGAAATGATAAATTTTATAGCAGGAATCAATGAAATAGAAACAAACATAAAAATCAAAAATCCAATGAAACCAAGAACTGAGTGTACCAATGACAAATAAGGAAATAGAAATTGTGATAAAATATATGTCCCAACAAGGAAAAATTTAGGCACATGTGCTTTTACGGATGAGTTATTCAAACCTTCAAAGAAGACCTATTTCCTATCTTCTCAGGCTTTTCCAGAAAATGGAAGAAATAGAAATCTTCGCAGTGTCAGTGAGACCATTATTACTTTTATTCCAAAAGCAGACAGAGACATAACTAAAAAAGAAAATTGCACAGCAGTATCTCTGATGGGGGTAGATAAAAAGAAACATTAAAACCATTTCCTGTGATGGACAGTGTTTAGGTGTGCATAGGTTTATCTCAGCTTTTACTAATTGTGTAATGCCCTTACTTCTCATAAACTGGGACTCAATGCTTCAACGGTAAATGCAGAACAGGACTAGAATAAGATGAATGTCTAATTTTTACATAATATAACTCATTGTCCATTAGTCTGCTATACAATCTTGCTGATTTCTCCAGGCTTTGGAGGGCACACACTGGTTGTGCTCAGGACTTACTCTTGGCTCTGTGCTGAGAAGAGATCACTCAGGGAACCAAAAGTGGTGACAGGGATCAAATTTGGGCCTTTTGCATCCAAGGCAATTGTGTTAATTCTGATACAAGCTCTCAGGCCTTTGATTTCTAGTATTCGTTTTGTTTGGTTTTGGAGCCACAAGCAGTGGTGTTCAGGGCTTACTCCTGGCTTTGCACGAAAAAAATCACTCCTGGCAGGGCTGTGGATTAAAATCTGGGGTGCTGTGGATCGAATCTGGGTCAGCCATATGCAAGGCAGCTTACCTTACCCTTTGTACTATCTCTCTGCCCCTCCCTCCCAATTTCCAATTTTAACCAACCAAAGCATTATTCACTTTCAAAACCTCTGATTTGCTTTCATTTTGCTCACTCTTAAGAAATGGACCTGAGTTTACCTTCTCTGACCAAGATTCTCAAATAATATTTAAATATGAGCTACATTAACTCCCTCCCTTACTCAATATCTTCTTTCCAATGTCAGAAAGAAGTTTGAGTCACCCTCCATTTTAATCTTAAACTTTTCTACTTCTAGAGAGACTATATTCCATTAATTATATACTGGAAATATTTTTAATTTATCCTTTTATGCTTCCTTCCTCTGTCTATAAACATACATAGATATTCATCATTCTAAAAAATTCTCTAGAACGAATTATATCTTCAAATTTTTGTTCTTCTCTTTGCTTATGTTACCAAATTAAACAATGGTCATTTGTACACATGTCTATATTTTCTCTATTAGGCAACCAATAAAAGTCTAATTCTAAATTTTTCCCTAAACTAGTTTTGTCATTAGCTACTTCTGTGAGCTTTGCTTTGGCCTCTTCTCTCCTTTCATAATAACAGTAGGTTACTATGAAGCATGCCATTAGAAGTGATGTAGTTGGATACAAGATTACAAGCATATCAGTTAAACAATATTTATTAAAATGTTTCATTGCACATAAGTGAGGCATAGGAAGGGGGACACCTCCCTATATGCCACCCACACAGCAGAGCTTGGCAAGATACCTGTGGCATATTTGATATGCCAAAAACAGTAACACAAATGGGCCTCATTCCCCTGACCCTTGAAGAGCCCCCAATACGGCAGCATTGAGAAGGACAAGTGAGGAGAGGCTGCTAAAATCTCAGGGCCGAACTACGCTGCCAAAACAAAGAAGGGCTAAAGTGACTGTCTGCACTTTTAACTCATGTACACTGGCATCAGTAGCATCAATTGAGGACCTGATGGTGCAAGTACAGAAGATCATGTATAACGTCAATGGATTGACAGAGATGAGAAGGCATCCATCACATCATGCCATTTTTGACACTGGATAAGAACTATTCCTTGGAACATGTGACAGTAGAGGCATTGGTGGTGTCAGTCTCCTTGTCAACACGAACTTGGCCATGAGCATCAGCATCTATTTGTTTGAATGCCTAACAACCCGAATTGGATGCTTACATTTGAATAAATGTGGCTAATTGCCGGCAGTTTATATCTTCGCCATCTACTCACTAACATCCAACTATGGTGGAGAAGAAATTGAGAAGTTCTACATGGAGCTGGAGAAATTCTATAAAGAAAATCACACCTTCTACAAGGTCATTGTCGGTGATTTTAATACCAAGATAGGACTGAGAAGGTTACCCGAATAACTTCACACTGGGACCGAAGGTCTAGAATGGAATGAACGGGGTGAGAGACTGTCTGAATTCATCATGTTGACCAAGACCATTTATAATAACTCTCAGTTCCAGAAGGCCAAATCTAAACGTTGGACATGGGAGTCTGCTGGTGAAAAGTTCCACAATGAAATTGACCACATCATATCCAATTGATGCTTTTGCCTGACCTATGTCACTGTTGTCCCAAAATTCCAAATGGGATCAGACCACCATCTCCTTCTTGTGAAATTCTGCTTCATGTAGCTGGGAGAAAGGGCTGCAAAGTTGATGAAGAGAACTCCCAGAATGAGCACTAACTGGGAGCTCTTTGACACTATTGCGGCAATATGGGAAGATGCCATTGTAGACAACATTGACAAGGAATACTATTAACTTGTTCAGCACCTCCATGATTGTGCGAGGAACACCAAGAGAGAGAAAGCCACAGAAAGATACCTGTCTTCGGAAACTCTCAAGCTCATTCGCCAACGAGGTTTGATGTGAGCTTCAGGCAAGCACAAGCTAACGTCCAAGCTCACAAAGCTGTACAGAGAAGCGATAAAGGAAGATCTCAAAGAGAGTAGAGCAGCAGTGTTGGCTGATGCAGCAGAAGCCGGAAAACATATTTGCAATGCCTGCCTGTCCTTCATCAACTATAAGACTAAGATGACTGCCCTCCAACGTCCTGATGGATCTATCACATCTTCCAGAAGGGCAACGGAAAAGGTCATCCATGACTTCTACTCGGAACTCTTCAATTGCCACGTCCACCTTCCCACATACCATATTCTGCAGGATAGATATGTCGTTCACAGTGTTCTTTCCGAAATCTGACATGCCATTTCATTGGTAAAGAAGTGTAAAGTCACACGATGGTCATTGTGTGATTGTAACCCAAACATGAATTTTTTTTTATATTATTTCAAACATGAAAGCTTGTGACTATCTCATGGTGATTAAATAAAATTTTTTTGTTGTTTGTTTTTTGTTTTTGGGTCACACCCGGCGATGCACAGGGGTTACTCCTGGCTCTTCACTCAGGAATTACCCCTGGCGGTGCTCAGGGGACCATATGGGATGCTGGGATTAGAACCCGGGTCGGCCGCGTGCAAGGCAAACGCCCTACTCGCTGTGCTATTGCTCCAGCCCCTAAATAAAATTTTATAAAAATAAATAAAAAAAATTAGCATACAGCCCCCGGTCCAGACGAGATCAGACCTGAACAACTGAAGAACAACTGAAGAATCTGCTGCCAGTACTCGTCAATACACTGGCTCGGATCTTCACATGCTACCTGTCTGAATGCAAGGTTCAGTCCCAATACAAAACCAGCAGGACTGTCCTGTTGTACAAGAAGGGAGACATCCATGACATCAGCAACTATTGCCCAATCTGCCTGTTTCCGTGTCTACAAGTTATTCACTTGAGTCATCCTGAATAGGATTGGGAGAACACCAGACAAAGGACAACCATGCGAGCACGCCAGTTTCCGAAAAGGATTCAGCACAATTGACCATATTCACACGGTGACCAAACTCATTGAGGATTTGTGAGAGTTCAAGATGTTGCTCTGTCTAATGTTCATTGAATTAAAGAAGGCCTTTGATTCTGTTCAGACTGAAGCAGTCATTGAAGCCCCAGCCAAACAGGGCATTCAAACTCAGTACATTAAGATCCTCCACGAGGATTCACCACCAGGATCTCACCATTCTACAAGGAAGTTATCATCGTTGTAAAGAGAAGGGTTTGGCAGGGCAACACCATTTCACCGAAACTCTAGTGCCACACTCGAGAACGTCATGCGATGACTGGAATGGGAAGGAATGGGAGTGAAGATAGATGGTCGGCAACTGCATCACCTACACTTTGCTGATGACATCGTTCTAATAACACCAAATATTAGCCAAGTGTCATGAATGCTGACTGACTTCGACCACGGGTGTGGAAAGGTCAGACTACAGCTGAATCTCATGAATAGAATGTTCATGAGAAATGGACTAGTTCCTGATGTTCCATTTGCTCTCAATGGAAGGAATATCTCTGAATGCAGCAGTTATGTGTACCTAGGTCGAGAACTCAACATGACGAACGACCTGGCACCTAAGCTGCGCAGTAGAAAGAGAGCAGTGTGGAACACCTTCAAGAGCATCGAAGAAGTGGTTAAGAGGACGAAGAACCTCTGGCTCCGGGCACATCTTTTCAACTACACCGTTCTCCCTGCACTAACATACATCTCACAGACATGGGCCCTATGAAAACAGAATGAGAACTATTTGGGTCTCCCAAAGAGGAATCGAAAGAGCTATGCTTGGAATATCATGTTTCACTCAAGTGAGAGAAGGAATCCGGAGTTCCGACCTTCGTCGATGAAAGAGAACCAGGGATGCTCCCTCATTTGCCAAGACATCAAAAATTAGATGGGCCGGGCACATAATGTGATTTGGAGACAACCACTGGACTAGAGCTGTTACCGACTGGATTCCACAGGCCGTCAAAAGACTACGTGGTCACCCACCTATGAGATGGTCAGACTTCTTCATCAAGACCCTGAATGAATGGTTTGAGGCTCTTCGTGTTCCTGGAGCAAGCAGATACCATTGGGCTACTCTAGCACATGATGGGAATGAATGGAGACATCGGCACCCACTCGAGCAAATCGATGAGCAATGGGATGACAAGTGACAAGTGATACAAATGGTACAGGTGATTAAAATGTTTGATTTAGGTTAGTGTTTTGCAAAGTGAACAGTACTCTTTCCCTGGGTGGTATTTGGACCATCCAAGTAGGTGGTAGAAACATTGGATGCAATTGGGGATGCTTTCTATTTATTTGCTTAAAGAATATATACTTCTAGGATGCAGCTGAGCAATATTCTTCGCTGGGAAGTGGTCCCCAGCGGTTCCCACACGGACGGTCTGGCCTGGGTCGTCCAGCATTCATCCAGCCCCGCCTCCCATCATCGCGCCTCCCCGCCTGGCTCCCTAATACTGCCCCTGTCTCCAGGTAATTGGACCACACCCTGAACCCCGCTTCCCGGGTCCCAGCGATTCTCCACGTGGCCGGTCAGGCCTGGGTCTTCCAGCATCCTTCCAGCCCAAGAGGATACTGGGGGCATGGCCTGTATCTCAGAGGGCGTGGTCTCAAAAGGGGCGTGACCTCCTGCTGGAGCAGTTATTATTTTTTGCTTTAACAAAGTAGGTAGTCTGTTTCTTTTATTTTTTTTTAGTTTTTTAAAATTGAATCAACATGTGGAAAGATACAAAGTACTCAGGCTTATGTCTCAGTTATACAACATTCAAACACCCATCCCTTCACCAGTGCCCATATTCCACCACCAAAAACCCCAGTATACCTCCCGCCCCCGCTCCCCCACCCCCAACTGTATAACTGATGAATTTCACTTCATTTTCTCTTTACCTTGATTACATTCCATATTTCAACACAAAACTCACTATTGTTGTTGGAGTTTCCCCCCAAGAAGACAGCCCTACTACCAAGGAAGCATTTGATAATTAGTTTTCCATTGCTTAGAATGAAGAGATATGTAGCCCCAGTGCTCCAAGTACATAACTCCTTTTTTTCCTTTTTCCTTTTCCTTTTATTTTTTTCCCTCATCCCCCTTCCCACGCCTCATAGTATGGTGGACACCACGCCACATTTCTCCCTGAAAATGGGAAACAACCAGGAAAGAGGGATATTTCCTCTTCTCGGCTGGCGTGGGGCTGTTGCTTAGTTCAGTCAAGAGAAATGGCTGCTACTTTGACTACCTTCAATATTTCAACAAAAAACTCACTGTTATTATTTGGAGTTCCCCCCGCAAGTCAGACCTGCTAAAATGGAACCATTTCACATTGCTGACAATTAAGAGATGTTAAGTCTTAAGGTTTTGGATTTCTGTATAAAGTCCAGGGAAAATTCTGCCAGAAGCTGCATAGCCCGTCTCACAGTCCCAGTGCATTGCTATAAGAAGCTGCGCTGGATTCCCAAATGTGTTTGGTCTCTGGAATCAAAGTCTTTAGGCTCAGAGGGTCCCTTTCACTCTCAGCAGCTCTGCATTTATCTGGGCCGAGGGCGTGCCGGTTACACCCACTTCTCATGATTCCCTAGGAGCCCCAAGTGTAAAAACCGTATGCCTCTTCAATTTCTTGATTCCTACAATCTCCCATAATTGAACCAAGAAGACCTGGAATACTTGAATAGATCCATTAATATCAAGGAGATCGAAACTGTAATCAAAAGTCTTCCCAAACACAAAAGCCCAGGTCCATATTCTTCCAAATATTCAAAGAAGACCTGATGCCAGTTCTCCTCAAGCTTTTCAGGAAATTGAAAAAAAACAGGAACCCTCCCAAGCAGTTTCTATGAGGCACATATCTCACTAATAACAAAAGTTAAAAAAAAGACACCACTATCAAAGAATATTACAGACCAATTTCCCTGATAAACACCAATGCAAAGATCCTCAACAAAATATTAGCAAATAGAATCCAACAACTCATCAAAAAGATCATACACCATGACCAAGTTGGATTCATACTGGGTATGCAAGGATAGCTTAACATTCGGAAATCAATCAACGTAATCCATCATATCAAAAAATGTAAAGACAAAAAACATATGATCATATCAATAGATGCAGAGAAAGCATTTGACAAGATCCAACATCCGTTCATGATGAAAACTCTCACCAAAATGGGTTTTGGAGGAACTTTCCTCAAGATAGTCAAAACCATCTACCACAAACCCATGGCAAGCATTATCCTCAATGGGGAAAAACAAAGGGCCTTTCCTCTAAGATCAGGGACAAAACAAGAATGCCCACTCTCACCACTTCTATTCAACATAGTACTGGAAGTACTTGCAATAGCTGTTAGGCAAGAAAAAGAGATTAAGGGCATCCAGATAGGAAAGGAAAAAATCAAACTCTCACTATTCGCAGACGATCTGATAATGTATCTAGAGAAGCCTAAAACCTCTACTAAGAAACTCTTAGAAACGATAGGCTCGTACAGTAAAGTTGCAGTCTATAAAATCAATACCCAAAAATGCATGGCCTTCCTATACGCAAACAATGAGACAGAGGAAAGGGACATGAAAAAAGCAACCCCATTCACATTTATGCCCCAGAAAATCAAGTACCTCATAATCAGCTTAACTAAAGAAGCAAAGGACCTCTACAAAGAAAACTATAAAGCGCTACTCCATGAAATAAAAGAGGACATGAGGAAATGGAAACATATCTCCTGCTCATGGATAGGGAGAATCAACATTGTCGAAATGGCAATACTCCCCAAAGCATTATACAGATTCAATGCTATCCCTATAAAGATACCCATGAACTTCTTCAAAGAAATGGATCAAGCTATCCTGAAATTCATATGGAACAACAAACGCCCACGGATAGCTAAAAAAATTCTTGGGAAAAAAGATGATGGGAGGCATCACATCCCAACCTTAAACTTTGTTACAAAGCAGTAACAATTAAAACAGCATTGTACTGAAACAAAGGCAGAACTACAGACCAATGGAACAGGGTGGAATATCCCTACACACACCCCCCAAATGTGTGATCATCTAATCGTTGATCAGAGAGCAAGAAATGTGAAGTGGAGCAAGGAAAGCCTGTTTAACAAATGGTGCTGGCACAACTGGACAACCACATGCAAAAGAATGGGCTTAGACCTCGACCTGACACCTTGCACAAAAGTCAGATCAAAATGGATTAAAGACTTCAACATCAGACCACAATCCATAAGGTACATTGAAGACAAGGTCAGCAAAACCCTTCACGATATCGAAGCTAAAGGTATCTTCAAAGATGACACGGAACTAAGCAATCAAGTAAAAACAGAGATAAACAAATGGGACTACATTAAACTAAGAAGTTTCTGCACCACAAAAGACACAGGGACCAGAATACAAAGGCAATCTATAGAGTGGGAAAGGATATTCACCCAATACCCATCCGATAAAGGATTGATATCAAGGGTATACAAAGCACTAGTTAAACTCTACAAGAAGAAAACATCCAACCCCATCAGAAATTGGGCCGAGGAAATGAAGAGAAACTTTTCCAAGAAAGAGATACGAATGGCTAAAAGGTACATGGAAAAATGCTCTGCATCACTAATCATCAGGGAGATGCAGATCAAAACAACTATTAGATACCACCTCACACCACAGAGAATGGCACACATCCAAAAGAACAAAAGCAACAGCAGTTGGAGAGGATGTGGAGAGAAAGAGACCCTTCTACACTGCTGGTGGGAATGCCGACTGGTCCAGCCCCTTTGGAAAACAATATGGACACTTCTCAAAAAATTAGAAATTGAGCTTCCATTTGATCCAGCAATACCACTTCTGGGAATATATCCTGGAGAGGCAAAGAAGTACAGTCGAAATGACATCTGCACTTTTATGTTCATCGCGGCACTGTTTACAATAGCCAGAATCTGGAAAAAAACTGAGTGCCCAAGAACAGATGACTGGTTAAAGAAACTTTGGTACATCTATACAATGGAATACTATGCAGCTGTTAGAAAAAAATTAAGTCATGAACTTTGCATATAAGTGGATCAACATGGAAAGTATCATGCTGAGTGAAACGAGCCAGAAAGAGAGGGACAGACATAGAACGATTGCACTCATCTGTGGAATATAAAATGGCAGAGTAGGAAACTAATACCCAAGAATAGTAGTATATATTACCAGGAGGTTGCCTTTCTGGCTTGGAAGCTAGCCTCCCACACTGGGAGAAAGTCATCCCAGATAGAGAAGGGAATATCAAGTAAACTGTTGTTGGAGGACCCTCTTGGGAGGGGAGATGCATGCTTAAAGTAGACTACAGATTGAAGACAATGGCCAATCAATACCCCTATTACAGACCACAACACCCAAAAGGAGAGAGACAACCAAAGGGAATGCCCTGCCATAGAGGCTGGGCTGGATGGGACTAGGCGGGGGAGATGGATACTGGGTTCACTGGTGGTGGAGGAAGGACACTGGTGGAGGGATGGGTGCTCGAACATTGTATGAGGGAAACACAAGTACGAAAATGTGTAAATCTGTTGCTGTACCCTCATGGTGATTCATTAATTAAAAAATAAAAAAATTAATAAAAATTTAAAAAAAGAAAGTGGGAGGTAGCCTTAGAACCTGTTTTAAGTAATTTGCAGTTTTTTGACTTTCCATGTTTTCTTTGATATAGTCATATTACTTTTGAAGCTAAAAGTAGTTTTTAATTTAAAAATGCTGTAAATAATAATACTATCTCCAGTTCTATGATTGGTTTTCTATTCTCTCTTGCCTCTCTCCCTTAGTGACATAATCTATTACCATGCATTCAATCATGCGCTGAATGATAATTATTTAGAAATCTGTGGTCCCTGAGGCGCTCTTGAATTTCTAGACACCGGTTAAAAGTACCATCTAAATTTAGTCACTACTACATGACATTCAATGTCAGCTCTTCTGTATGAGAGATTAGCAAGAATTTAACATAGCCGTAATACTGACCATGATTTCCCTCTCCAAGCTCTAACCTTAAAAGCCTTCTAACTGACCTTTCTACTTTCTTTCTTATTCTATTCATACATTAGTGTTGATGATCTTCTTAAAGTATAAAGGAAATCAACCCTCCTTAAATCTCTTTGATTTCCATCTCAAGCAGAACAAATTCCAAAGTGTTTACCATTGTCTATAGGGAAATAAACAAACTTGACCTTATCCAAATTTCTGAGATCATCTTCTCACCTCGTGATATCCGCAGCTTTGAATTTCTGCTTTCTGTACTTCATCTTCAAATCCCCTAAAATTTCCATTTAGATTCAGAACTGTTGCATGTGCTGTTCTTAATTTGGATAGAATACCCTTTAGTCTCAGCCTTCATTCCAGTCTTTCTATATATGAGTTTAGCTTCTTCCTTCTAATTCTTTAGCTCTCTGTTCAATATCTCTTTATAGAAGCCTCTCAAGATCGGATCATTTTATTAAAAGGGAGGTCTATTCATGTTAATTACTTTTAGAGCATATCTCAAAATTTATTATTTAAGTTATTTCTTTGCTTTCTGGGTTGTTGCTACCTCCTCTGAATAATAAATTCCATGAAGGTGGAGAGACACTTTTAAATCTTATTCATCACTGTATGTAATCCAGAGTCTAGACAGAACTTAATATAGAGGAACTTAATATTCTATGTATATCAAATAATTACATTAGTACCTTGCTATAACTATGAAAATTCTCGATTGATTTCTAAGTATGTAAATTATGTCTATACTTACACATAAATTGACATTTCATTCTCTTGTATTTTAAGCAGAGTTTTAGATTTCAAGAATATTATATAAAAAGAATAAGACAGCATATGACCTTCTGCAATTAGGTATTCACTTAAGACAATTATCTTAAGTTTATGCAAATTAACAATAGTTGTGTATAGGGCTCGAGTGACAGTACAAAAGATAGGGCATTTGTCTTGTATGCAGCCAACCCCGATTTGGTTTCCAGAACCTTGTATGGTCCCTGAGCACAGAACCAAAGATAAGCCCTGAGAACTTTTGGGTATTACCTCCAACCAAAATTAATTAAAAATTAATTGTGTTAATAGTCCATTTCTTTCTATCCTGAGTAGCATTCTGAAGTATGGATTAACAAAGTCAGTTTAAGTTTTGATGGATATCTGAGTTCTTTCCAGTTTTTCACTGTTAGGAACATTAAATATTAATATTCATGTACAATTTTGAAAAACTTATATATAATTGATTTATAACATATTTTAGCTATAGTTATACATCATAATAATTTGATAGTATATGCATTTTAAATGATTTCTGATGCAAATTAAGGTAGTATCACCCATAGTTACTGGTATTTTTTGCATACTTTAATTTCAGAACAAAATAAACACAATCCACAACATCCAAATCTGTAGTCAAATTCGAAGGAAAGTGATTTGAGATCCTACCCCTATCCTGCCTTAAGATATAAGAGATAGGAGTAGAAAAAAGACCACTAGAGCCAGGTGGGTAAGACAACTCAAGACTATTGGGGGATGGGATTGGAACACTATACAGAGGGCAAATCTGCAGGTAGAAACTTCCAGTTTACTTCTTCCATGCAAGATTCATCCTCATTGCCCTCAGGAGGGGGTATCTCATCAGGAACAGTAGCATTGGCTTCCTTGGCTGTCACTTCATCTTCATCAATATCCAGGTCTAGCTTGCTCATGCAGTAGATACCATAGGAATGGGTCTGGTGGTCCTCAAGTGAGAAGCCAGAGGACAGCCTGGCAATTATGAATAACAGGACCACGAAGTTCTTGACAGCTTTGTCATTCTTGTCTGCCTCCACCTTCTGTCGCACTGTCTCCACAATGAAGTGGTCAAGGTTGATCTCCGGGTGCTTTTTGGCCATCATGTAGCCCATTGTAGAGTTGTCCCAAAGGGCCTGGGCTTTCATGATCCATTCCATGTTGGCTATCCAGTCATAGGGGCTAGTCATAATGCAGCAGGTAAAAACAAAAGCCTATTGGATATTGTTACTTTTTCAACCTTCTCATCCAAGTTTTCTTTTTTTTTTTTTTTCTTTTTGGGTCACACCCAGCGATGCTCAGGGGTTACTCCTGGCTTTGCACTCAGGAATTACTCCTGGCAGTGCTTGGGGGACCATATGGGATGCCGGGGATCGAACCCGGGTCGGCCGAGTGCAAGGCAAACGCCCTACCCGCTGTGCTATCGCTCCGGCCCCTCATCCAAGTTTTCTTTCATAAATTTGCCAAGTTCTCAAACTTAGCCTTGTTCTCCTCCATTTTTCTTTTTCTCCTTTTCATCCTCAGGCAGCTCCAGGCTTTCCTTTATAACTGAGACCACGTTCTTCCCATTGAACTCCTTAAGCTCTCACTTGCGGCATTTGTCAATGGTCTCGGTCTATTAAATACCTTAAAGCCCCACTTTCACACTTATTCCACACAGCTGAGTTGGCACCCTGTTCTTTGCTCTCACTATAATGCAATAAATGGATTGCTGAGTCTCCTTCGTTCAAGAAATATACTCTGAAGGAGGATTCTAAGTTTTAGGTTTGTAGAGAATGCTTCCTAAAATTTCTTATAGTTCTCATTGTCTTACTGCCAGCTCAGAGAACAGCTCCAGACACTTATAAAGAATGTTTTTTGTTAGTTACTGTCAAGATTTTCCTCTTCAGGAGCATTTCTCGAGAAATATTCAGGGGCAGATCCTCAGAGTCAACCACACCATGGATAAAGTTGAGATATTCTAATATCAGCTCTTCACAGATATCCATGATGAATACACAGTGGACGTAGAGTTTGATGTTCTTATTCTTGTTCTCAAAGAGGTGAAATGGATCCTGGTGGGGAATGAAGAGCAATGCTGTGAATTCCAGATGACCTTCACAGCTTGACTTCTAAGTTTTCTTCCCAGTCATTGATCAGACTCTTATAAAACTCTCCACATTGCACCAGGAGGTTGGCCCCATGGCTTGGAAGCTAGCCTCACATGCTGGGGGAAAGTCATCCCAGATAGAGAAGGGAGCACCAAGTAAAATGTGATTGGAAATCCCGAGAGGGGAGGTAGATGCACGCTGAAAGTACACTAGAGACTGAACATGATGCCCACTCAATACCCCTATTGCAAACCACAACATCCAAAAGGAGATAGAGAGAACAAATTGGAATGCTCTGCCACAGAGGTGGAGCGGGGTGAGGGGATGGGATATGGGGTTGGGAGGGATACTTGGTTCATAAGTGGTGGAGAATGGACTCTGGTGGAGGGATGGGCTCTTGAACATTTCATGAGGGAAAAACAAGCACGAAAATGTGTGAATCTGTAACTGTACCCTCACTGTGACTCACCAATTAAAAAATAAATAAATTATAAAAAAAGAATTTCTTTGATTTGTTCAAGAGGCAATTTTTTGGCTACTTGAAATTATTTTAAAAATACAAGTGAAGTTATTTCTTAGAACAATAGTTTGTTTTAAAATCTGTGAATTTCTATCAATTATGTTAGAATTATATCAACTATATTAGAATTATATGAAACATATCAATGCCTGTCTCTAATTGTAAATAAATTGTGCATATTTTAAAAGAAAAAGAAACTCTCCACATTGCTCCTTGGTGATGTCATCATAATTTCTGGTCCAAATGGGCTTAGTTTTATTTAATTCCTCCTAATCAATGTATTTCTCCTTAATATTCTTGGTTTTCTTTTTCTTATCCTAACCTTTATCGTCTTCCTCATCTGAGCCAATATCTTTAATCTTGGCCTTCTCTTCATCATCTTTATCTTTCTCTTTTATTTCTCCTCTTCTGCCTCATAGTCACTGAGTTCTTTCTGACTTTCTCCAAATAGATGGTAATGGGATAACCTTAAACTTTGAGTGCTTCTTCACTACTTCTTTCACTCTCCTTTTCTCTAAGTACTCTGTCTGCTCTTTAAGATGGAAGATCACTTTAATACTCTGGCCAATATGCTCACCATGTTCAGCATGTGTGGTGAAGGAGGCCCCAACAGAAAACTCCCAGGCATACTAATCATCATTATTGTGCTTTGTATTCCCAACCACTTTCTCTACTACCAGGTAAGCAGAATAAAAGCCAACACCAAACTCCCTAATTATGGAGATGTCTGCACGAGTCTGAAAAGCTTCTATAAATGCTTTAGTAACAGACTTGGCAATGGTCCCCAAATTGTTTATAAAATAGGTTTTGGTGGTGCCAATTTCTGTGTCCACCAGAGTCAAGGTGTGTTACTGGGGGTTTGGGATGATGTCAATTTTCAACTCTTTTCCTCATCCCGTTTGGAAGTGTCTATCAGACTCTCATAGTGAATCTTATCCAAGATGTCAGAAGCATTACTGATCAATTCCTGAATAAATATTTCTTTGTTTGCATAAAAAAAGTATTGATGAGAAGATACATAACTTGGGCAATTTCTGCCTGAAAAGCAAAGGCTTCCACCTCCTCCTATCCATGTGCACTTCCTCATGCATCTTGAAAGAGAAGAGTTGCAAATAGTAAGGAGCAGGGTAGGCTCAGAGAATGTTCAGCTCATATACTGCAACAATGCTGCAAGCGGGTGGCACAATAGATTACTGGTTATTTATGTAAGAAACTTTTTTGAACTGGCAATGTACCACTTTTAAAACAACATTTATTGCTTAAATTGCTTGATAATTTAAATAAACCACTTTATTATCATTTGAATTTGGAAATATTATATAGTTGAAGAGAAAGAGATATTGAATAGACATAATTGGCACATGGTAGAAATAAGTTTTGTACTTGACTGGTAGCAGTAGTTTTTAATATTAATTTTTTATTTTATTGAATCACCATGAGATTGAGCATTACCAAGTTGTTCGTGATTGTGTTTCAGTCATACGATGTTCTGACACCCATCCCTCCACCAGTGTAATTTCCTAAAACTAATGTCCCCAGTTTCACTCCCACCCTCCCAAACCACCCCCTCATGCCCATCTGCCTCTATAGAAGGCACATCTCTTGTCTCTCTTCCTTTATCTTTCTCCATCATTTTAGGCATTATTGTTTGCAATACAGATGCTGAAATGTTATTATGTATATCCCTTTACGTACTTTCAACACTCAGTTCTGATCCAGAGTGATCATTTCCAACTAATGTTGTCATAATGATCCTACTCTACCTTAACTACCCTCCACCGCACACACACCCTTGTAGTAATTTCCAACTGTTGACTAGTCCTCCTGGTCCATTTCCCTGGCATTAAATATTAGTTTCATATCAGTGTCTGTGTTGCAAGCCATAATTCCCCAAAGTAGAGAGAGAGTATGGGGAATATTGTATGCCATGGAGGCAGGGGGAGGGTGGGAAAGGGGGGGCATACCGGGGATATTGGTGGTGGGGAATGTGCACTGGTGGAGGGATGGGGATGGGTGTTTTATCACTGTGTGATTATAACCCAAACATGAAAGCTTGTAACTATCTCACAGTGATTCAATAAAATTAAAAAAATCCCACAAATGAATGCAATCATTCTATATCTGTCCCTCTCTTTCTGACTCATTTCACTCAGCGTGATACCCTTTAAATCCATCCATTTATAGGCAAATTTCATCAACTCATTTTTCCTAACAGCTGTGTCGTATTTCATTGTGTAAATGTACCATTTTTTTTTATCCAGTCGTCTGTTGTTGAGTATGAAGTTTGTTTCCAGATTCTGGCTATTGTGAATAGTGTGGCAATGAACATAGAGATGTAGATGATATTTCTGTTGTGTGTTTTTGGACACCCCAGTGTATATTCCCAGAAGTGGCATTGCAGGGCCAAATGGCATTGCAGGGCCTAATTTCTAGTTTTTTGAGGAATGCCCTTATTGTTATGCAAAAAGATTGGATCAGTCGGCATTCCCACCATCGTAGCAATAGTTTTAATTTCCTTTTAGAAGAGTTTGACATCTATCTTTCTCCTTTCTATATTCTGAAAGGGGTGGTATAGCTAAATGTCCAAACAATAGAGTACATGATGCTGAAAACAAGAGATCCAAACCTTCAGCAACCAAATTAAAAAATGCGCCTGTCAAGGAGGCAGACTGTCGGAGGTGCAGTGAACATGAACCTGAAGACACTGGTGAAGAGCAGGTGACACTGGTAGTGGAATTGGTGCTGGAACATAGAATGTTTAATACTCAACTATTAATATTTTGTAAAATCATTGTGTTTCAATAATTTTTCAGAAAGAAATATAAGAAATATAGAGTTATTATTGCTGGGATGAAATAATCAAAATTAACTTCTATTTAAGGAAACTGAGAGAGAAGCAACAGAGGTTAGAAGTGCCAAGGTTGTTTATGAACCTGTCACCTAGTTTCCTCAATCTGTGGGGACATGTGGTAAAACAGCCTTATGGGGCAGGGCTTGGTTTGTTTCAGTCAGGAGCTCCATGCAGTGCTTGATTAGCAGCACTGTTTTCATTAATAAAGAGGAAAACATGTGTGGCTGGAGCCATAGCACAGCGGGTAGGGCGTTTGACTTGCATGCGGCTGACCCAGGTTCGATTCCCAGCATCCCATATGGTCCCCTGAGCACCACCAGGAGTAATTCCTGAGCACAGAGCCAGGAGTAACCCCTGTGCATTGCCAGGTGTGACCTAAAAAGAAAAAAATAAAGAGGAAAACATGAGACACACAAAGGAATTTCAGACCCGACCTACTTGTGACAGAGATGGCCCGGGACTTCACAAAAGACCTTCTCCTCTGGGCTGCTCCAGAGTGGGACAAGTGTTATCCCTCCACCTGCCGTCTAAGAGCTCCAGCAGTCGCCATTTTCTAGAAGCCAGCAAGTAGCACCAGGTATGAGTCGCGGTGATGGTAAACCCCAAGTCTCAAGCGACAGGGGAGGAGTGGGCCCTCCTTCCCCCAACCCTGATGGGACGCCGAGATGATGCCACATCTGCCCACCATCTACTTAAGCTCGAACATGGCCATGATCCAGAGACACACAAACGAGTCTCAGACCTGAGCAACTTGTAGCAGAGATGTTTTCAGACCCTAATTATTAAAATCTTAGAATTCCTAGAGTGTGTGGCCACTTTTGCAGCTGTGCGACATTATATTATATCCATAACAAACAATAAAAAAACACACTGTCTAGCAATTTCATTTTTGCAGGTATGAGGGGTGGTAGGGCTGGACTTGAAATATCTAAGGTAACAAAAGAATATTCTGCAAATTGTCTGCAACACTGGCAGGGGGAGGTATGGAATGGGGAGGGGGATACTGGGGATTTTGATGGTGAAAAATGTGCACTGATGAAGGGATGGGTGATTGAAATTCAAACATGAAATTTTTGTTACTGTACCCCATGGTGAATTAATAAAAATAAAATATTTTAAAAAGAGGAAAACATGTAATTTCAAGGTACTGTTTTCAAAACACAGGAAAAATTATATATAGAGAGCACTCTGGGAGCAAAAAAAAGAAGATAAAACAAAATGTATAGAAAATCTTATCTAGACATGTTGAAACAAATCACAAAACTTATAGTTTAATTTAGGGAAAGGAAGGAGAACAATTAGGAAGGAGAACAAAATAGACAATTCCTATCTCAGCCTCACTGATAAAATTAACAAGTTTTTATCAACCAAAGGATGAGACTGAAAACTAACTAAACCCTTAAATCAATAATTATTATTGTGTATGTGTGTGACAGGTTGATGGTGAATGTAGCCTCATAAACTTCACCAGGGGGCAAAATGATCAGAGAAGAAACAGTGATAGTTTTATAAGAGAACCATCAGGGAAAGGAGTGGTTCCCAGAGCACTTCTGCACAGATACAATAGCAATAAAATGAGGTACTGATTGCATTACTGATTGCCAGGTAAGGATAAAGAAGCCTAAAAGAGGTAACAAGACTTTAAATAGGGGCTGGGGAGAGAAACCCATAGTATGGACAACTGAAGAACAGTGAAATTGTATCTCACAGCCTTTCATCTATCCAGCAGCACCAAATCTAGTTGGGAAGCTGGCAAAGTGTCTATCAGGATGAAAGAAAAGAACAGAAAGAGGTTCAGTAACATGTAACATAGCTATTGTGGTATAACTAATGAGACACTCTGGGAAGCACATGAGGCCAAAGCTTAAGACAATAGGTGTCTCCAGATATTTATACAAGGTAGTATTTCCACTCCACCCCACCAACCCAACCTCCACCACATTTGGACACCCAAGTCATAAACTCTCAGAAAAGAAGAGGAGCCGAAGTTTTCTGGACTTTGGAAGTCCAAAATTCGGAGCCCTGAGACAGGAGCAAAAGGGCCAGGGTAAAGCACTGGAAACTACAAAACCAAAATCTCATAAATATGCCTCAGGGAACAGCAGTCATAAGGGTAAGTCCACCAAATTCAGCTATGCCATAGAGTAGTCTGGAAGGCTTTATCAGCACCAATTTACTCTATAACCTCTCAGACAAGGACTTTAGATAGTCCATCGTGGATACACTTAGTAAGTTTGAAGAAACTATAACACAGGCAATCAATAAAGCACAGAATGTAACTGTGAGTAAAATGAGAAAACTGCAAACAAAAATGACGTAACTGAAGAATGTTTGAAAAAAGATCAAAAACTCAGTGGATCTCCTTAGCAACAAAGTGACAGCAGCTGAAAAACAAATTAGTGACCTTAATGATACAGTGTAGGAAATGTCAAAAGAGATCAGAAAATAGGAAAATGTAGAGGAACAAAGAAAAGCATGCTGGAAAATTACAGAATGAGTTCAAGAGAACTCAGATATAATGGTCAGGAAGTGTGTGAGAATAGAAAGGTAAGGTCAAAGAAGAACTAGTAGTAAAAAGTAAAAAATAAGAATAACCAAGAATTGAGATACTCATGCACCCATATTCAGAAGTTCAGAGTTCCAGCCAAAATAGACCCAAACAGGAAAAGTTCAAGGCATGTTGTGATTAAAATGACAAATGTTAAGTGTAGCGATAGAATATGGATAACAGCAATATAAATGAAGGAAATTACATAAAAAGGATCTCCTATAAGATTCAAAGTAGAACATTCAAGTAAGAATCTTCAGGCCTGAATAGAATGGTAGGATATGGTAAAGAATTAAATTTAATGAGCACCTCACCAAGAAAACTTTATCCAGCTATGGTTTCATTTAGATTTGTAAGAACAACAAACAACAGTATGAGAAGTTCTTAGCCTTGAGAACAGTTTTTCAAGTAGCATTATAGAAGTTTCTTTAAAAAATGAAAGACACTTCACAAAAACTCATAATTTCTACAAAATGGTGGTAATAAATTCCTTCATCACAATTGTCGCACTGATTGTCAATGACTGAAGTCAACAATAAAGAATCACAGAATGGCTGAGAAAATGAATAAAACTTTCTGCTGCCTACAAGACACATAGTTGACTAATCATAGTGCCAAAGTTTACTGGCAAGCACAAGATCAAAAACAAAGGCTTGACAAAAATCTTACAGGAAACAATTGTGTAAAAATGACTGGGGATTGCCATGATTGAAGCAGAAGATATAGACTTCAAGTTTTAAAAGGTTATAAGGGACAGGAGTGGCAATTACTTAATGATAAAGAATTCTCTGCTTTAACTTGGAAAGTAAACAAATTAGTGCTGAACAACAGCAAATAAAATGGAAATCAAAGAAGGAACAAAAAACTTCTAAAGGTGACAGAGAGATAGTAAAACAGACTTGCATGTGTCTAACTGGGTTCAATTTCTATCACACATATAGGCCCTGAACCCCCAGGAGGAATCCCTGAGTACAGAGCCAGGAGTTAAGCACTGAGTACAGCCTGGTGGGAGTCAAAAACAAACCAAAGATTCCTGGAAATAAATAAAAGAAGACACATGTTATCAGAACATATGGGACAAACACAACAAAAGCTGTATTAAGGAGTAAGTTCATAGCAATGCAAGCATACATAAGGTAACAAGAAAGGGCTCAAATAGATAAACTAAATTAACAGTTCAAGCTACTATGAAAAGATAAACAAAGGGAACCCAAAGTAAGCAGAAAAAGAATAAGAAAAGAGTGAAATTCAGTAAAATGACAACAAAATATTTCAAAAGATCAAGCAAGTCAAAAGCTGTTTATTGGGGCTGGAGTGATAGCACAGCGGGTAGGGCATTTGCCTTACATGCAGCCAACCTGGGATTGATTCCCAGCATTCCGTATGGTCCCCTGAGCACTTCCAGGAGTAGTTCCTGAGTGCATGAGCCAGGAGTGACCCCTGTGCATCGCCGGGTGTGACCCAAAAAGAAAAAAAACGCTGTTTATTTAAATAAAGATTGATAAACCATTTGTGAGACTCACAAAGAAAGAATGAGATAAAACTCTATTAAACTGAATCACAAATGAAAGGGGAAATATTGCAACATATATGTCAGAAATTCAAATAATCATCAGAGATTGTAGAAAAACTTGTAGCACTGTAACACTGTCGCCCAGCTGTTCATAGATTTGCTCAGGCGGGCACCAGTAACATCTCCATTGTGAGACTTGTTACTGTTCTTGGCATATCGAATACACCACAGGGAGCTTGCCAGGCTGTGCCATGCGGGCATGATACTCTCGGTAGCTTGCTGGACTCTCCGAGAGGGATGGAGGAATCAAACCCGGGTCAGCCGCATGCAAGGCAAATGCCCTACCCGATGTGCTATTGCTCTAGTCCGTAGAAAATCTTAAAAATTGCAGAACCTAGAAGAAAATGAGAAATAATTTTTTTGATCACAGAATTCTGCGACATTTATTTTAAATTTAGTAGAAAACCCCAAATTCTAACAATTGATTTGGGATTAACAGTTGTGAAAAACCCATAGCTAAGTATAATTATTAATAATTGAAATACATTGCTATTCATATGAATAGGTAAATATTTATAATTCATATTGCCTACCTGCTATACAAAAATGGATATATTTTTTAAATTGAATTGAATCACCAGGAGATAGTTACAAGCATTCATGTTTGGGTTACAATCTCACAATTATCAAACATCCATCCCTCCACCAGTGCACATTCCACATAACCAATATCCCAGGTATACCCCCCTTACCACCCTGCCCCTGCTGCCATGGCAAACAATATTCCCCATAACTCTCTCTACTTTTGGGAATTATGGTTTGCAACACAGACACTGAGAGGTCATCATGTTTGATCCATTGTCTACTTTCGGCATGCATCTCCCATCCCAACTGGTTCCTCCAGCCATTATTTTCTTAGTGATCCCTTCTCGATTCCATCTGCCTTCTCCCCTCTGCTCATGAAGCAGTCTTCCAGCTATGGGGAAATCCCCCTGGCCCTTGTATCTACCGTCCTTTGTGTGTCAGCCTCATGTGATGTTATTCTATAATCCAGAAATGAATGCAGTCCTTCTATGTCTGTCCCTCTTTTTCTGACTCATTTCACTTAGCATGATACCCTCCATGTCTATCCATTTATAAGCAAATTTCATGACTTCATCTCACCTAACATATGCATAGTTTTCCACTGTGTAGATGTACCAAAGTTTCTTTAACCAGTCATCTGTTTTAGGGCACTCAGGTTGTTTCCAGATTTTGGCTATTGTGAACAGTGTTGCAACAAACATGTATGTTAAAATCAAACAAATGTGTGCTACTTTTGGTACATCAGTGGGCTAGAGTATAAGAGGTCCCGCACTCCAGGACGTTCTTTGTTGCTCTCTTCCATTATCTTTATTTCATAGTCTCTGGATCTTGGCCGTTGATGAGATTATATGGTACTGGAGGCAGTTTGTGGGTGTGACTGCCAAGCTACTGTAAAACTGGGAAGCTGGGGAGAGGAGGCCCAGTCCCATTTCCATCTGCATTTTTATGTTCATTTCAACACTATTAACAATAGCCAGAATCTGGAAGCAAACTGAGTGCCAAAGAACAGACAACATGATAAAGAAACAACAATATATCTACATAATGGAATATTGTGCAGCTGGATAGACATGGAGAGTATCATACTGAATTAAATGAGTCAGAAGTAGAGGGACAGATATAGAATGATTGCACTCATTTATTTGATATAAAAAACACAGTTTGAGACTTTTACCCATGGACCATAGAAATAAGGGCCAGGAGGACTGGTCCCAGTTGGAAACGTGTCACAAGTGGGGCAGGGGGAGAGACAGGTTATATAAGGGACCACTGTGACAGTGACAGTTTGACATGATGCCTCTGAACAAGAACTGGTGCTAAAAGTAGCTAAAGGGATATATATGATAATATTACAGTACCTTTACTGCAAACCATAATGACCAAATGACAAAAGGAAAGAGAGAGAGTGAGAGAGACAGAAGAAAAGAGTCTGCCTAAGGCAGATGGGGTGGGATGGAAGGAGGGTAATTGGGGACATTGTTGGTGGGAAATGTACACTAGTGAAAGATGGGTGTGGAACATCGCATGACTGAAACCCAATCACCAACAACTTTTACCTGTTTATATCACAGCGACTTGATAATTTTTATTTTTATTTTTATTGAGTCACTGTGAGCTACAGTTACAAAACTTTCATGTTTGAGTTTCAGTCATACAGTGATCGGACACCCGTTTCTCCACTGGTGTACATTTTCCACCAACAATGTCCCCAGGATCCCTGCCCTCCATCCCACTCCTCCCCCTGCCTCTATGGCAGATAATTGCCCTCTTATTCTCTCTCTGATTATGGACATTATGGTTTGCAATACAGATTACAGATAATGACAGGCCATCATATTTTGTCCTTCATCTATATTCAGCACACAATACCCATGCCATGGGATCCCTCCAACCATCATTGATTTAATTTGGAGTACTAAAATCCTCCAAATAGCAAAAATTACCCTAGAGGAAGAATATTGGAGGCTTTTCTTTCCTCAAATTTGAATTATACTATAAAACTATAGTTAACAAGACAGTGTGCTATAGAATAAAAACAGCCTCTTAGATCAATGAGAAGAACTGAGAGTAAAGAGAGAGACCCTCAGGTTTATGGTCAGCAAAGCTTTGACAAAGGAGCTAGGAGTGTGGGGTGAAGGAAGAAAAGACTTTTAAACAAATGGTGCTGTGAAAACTAGACAGCCACGTGTAAAATATTAACTCAGACTCCTATTTAATACAGTACACAAAAGTTGATTAAAATGGGTAAAAGACTTTGATATAAGAACTTAGTCCTATACTAAGTTCCACCCTGGTTAGGGAGCTTTCTTTCTTTTCCCTTCTACTTTGCAATAAACCTTTTTAAAAATTATTGAATAATGAATTGCAAAGTTACAAAGATCTATATGATTGAATTCCAGGTGTATATTGTCCCAATGCAGAGAGTCTCTTGCCCGCACGCCTGGCTGTCTTCCCTGGGACCCCTCGAAGGGGATGGGCTCCAGCTTCCCTCCCCACCCCGAGCAGAGCTCCCGGCAGCTGAAGACCACCGGAACCTAGCTACAGCAATGCCCGAGGTCCCTTTTTACACGTTTGAACAGGCCTCACGCTTGAAGGTACTGGCAGAGGAACCCAGGTGTGTGTAATTCCATCAAAAGCCAACATCCAGAGACTTAAAAGCAAACAGAAGCAATATCTTGTAGCCTACTATTCCCTCTGGGAGAAACTGGCAAGCTTCTGAGAGTTTCCTGCCCACATGGGACAGCCTTGCAAGCTTCCCATGGTGTATTCATATGCTAAATCCAGTAACAAGCTGGATCTCATTCCCCTGACCCTGAAAGAGTCTCCAGTGCAACATCATTGGGAGGGCTGAGTTGAGAGAGACTTCTAAGATCTCAGGGAAAGGGCAAATTGAGAGGTTACTGAGCCCGCTCCAGAAATCAACGATTAACGTGATTTCGTGTTTTTGTCCCAATACCAGTTCCTTCACCAGTGCACAATACCCTTCACCAAGGCCTCCAGTTTCCCTACTGCCCCTCAGCCTGCTTCTATCGCAGGGACTTTTCCCTTCCCCCATTTTTCTAGTGTTTCCTTTCCTAACATATCCCCCAACTCCTGCCACAGTGTTAATCTTTCTATTGAAGACTAGTTCTCCTGCTCTTCGTTTAGATTGTCTGAGCATTTTTATCCCCTTATGATGTTTCATTTCCCCTATGATGTTTTGAGTCTGTCCCTCTCCCTCTGAACGATTTCCTTCAATATGATGTTCTTTAGATCCATCCACATTGCATGATGTCTTTTCAGCATTGTGATTTTGGGACCTTGGGGTTTATTCCCAGGAGTGAAATTGCTTGGTCATTTGAAAGGTTAATTCCTAGGTTCTTGAGAAATGTCTGTATTGTCTTACAAAAGGGCCAGGCCAGTCTACATTCCCACCAGCAGTGAACGAGGTTGTTTTCCGCCATATCAACAAAAACTGGTTATTGTTCTTTTTGATGAGTGCCAGTCTTTCTGTTGTGAGGATATAACTCATTGTTGTTTTGATTTGCCTTTTCCTAATTTTTTCATATCTTTTTACCGTTTGCATTTCTTCTTTGCAGAAGTTCCTGTTCATATCTTCTCCTCATTTTTGAAAGGGTTGGATTTTTTTTTGAATTCTATATTTCCTTATATATCTTGGATATTGACCCTTTATCAGATGAGCAGTAGTCTGACTTTGTATTCTGATCATCATTTCCTTCTGAGGTGACAAAGCTTCTTAGTTTAATGAGGTTCTATTTGTTCATCTTTGCTTCCTCTTGCTTGGTCAGTGGCATTTGAACTTTAATGATGTCTCTAGTGTCAAGGCCATGGAGAGTTCTGCCTCTATGTTTCTGTATGTAGCTTATTGATTCAGTTCATATATATATAGGTCTTTGACCCATTTTTATTTGACTTTTGTACACAGTATTAGATTCATATTGTTCCATGAGGCCAACGAATTTTCTCATCACCACTTGTTGAAGAGACTTTCCCTGCTCCACATTACATTGTTCTCTTTTGTCAAATAATAACTGACCATATATTTGAGAATCTGTCTCTGAGTTTTCTATTCTAATCCATTGATCTTAGAGTCTGTCCTTCCAAGTATCATGCTATTTTATTTACTATCACTTTATAGTACAGGACTTTATAATATAGGACTTTTGTGTGTTAATTTTGTAGGCTACCACTTTACTGTATGAATCTATTTTTTCTAGGAGCATTTTTGAAGAGTGTTTATGGTTATCTAGATATGAAGTTGGGGAGAGTTATGCCTCCCATTCTTCCCCCAAGGATTGCTTTAGATATCAGGGGGTTGAGGGAGGTAATTTTTTCATATAACGTTCACAAAAGTTTGAACTATATCTGTGAAAAATGGTATGGGTATACTTATCAGGACTGCATCAAATTTATACAATGTTTTGGGGACTATTGTCATCTTATTATGCTTATCCTCTCAATCCATGAGCAGGGGTGTGTTTCCATTACCTTATGTCCTCTTATATTTGTTGAAATAGTGTTTGTAGTTTTCTTTATATAGATCTTTCACCTCTTTAGTTAAGCTGATTAAACATCTCAGAAAATGAAACACAATTGTTAATGGGATTGCTTTTATAGTATCTCTCTTATATTCCTTTTATGCTTATAAGAAAGTCATTGACTTTTGTGTGTTAATTTTGTAGCCTGCCACCTTACTGTACAAATCTATTTTATGAGAACTTTTGTAGAGTATATGGTTTTCTAGATATAGTATCATGTAATCTGCAAAAAGTGACAGCTTAAATTATTCCTGTCATATCTGCATGTCCTTAGTATATTTTTCTTTCCTAATTGATACACAAGTACTTTCAATACTATATTGAATAGAAACGGTGAAAGTGGGCAACCTTGCCTTGTGCCTTATCTTAAGGGGAAGGATTTTAGTTTTCCCCTTGTTGAGTATAATGTTTGTTGTGAGTTTGTGGTAAATGGATTTTAGTATGTTGAATAAATTTTCACCATTTACCCTTTTATTGAGAGTTTTTTATATCATGAATGGGTGTTGAATCTTCTCAAATGCTTTCTCTGAAACTATGGATATGATCATATGATTTTTATTTTTGTTGTATTTGTATGGTGTATTACATTGTCTGACTTGTGTATGTTAAACCATCCTTGCAAACCTGGGATAAATTAACTTGGTCATGGTTTTGATATTTTGATGAGTTGTTGGATACAATATGATAGTATTTTTTGAAAATCTTTGCATCTATGTTTATCAGGCATAATTGTCTGTAGTACTATTTGTGGTGTGCTTTTGCTTTTGGTATCAGGGTAATGTTTGCTTCATATAAACTGGCAGTGTTTCTTGTTTTTTGATTTCCTGGAAAAGCATGGAAAAGATTGACAATAGCTCTTCCTTAAAAGTTTTGAAGAAATCAAGAGTAAACCCATCTGGGCCTGGGCTTCTGTCTTTGGAAATACTTTAGATTGTCATTTCCATTTCCTCAATAGAAATAGGTCTGTTCAGACATTTCAATCATCTTGTTTCAGCCTTGGGAGGTTGTAAGAGTTTAAAAATTTGTTCAATTTCTCTAGGTTCTCTCTTTTCATGGTATAAGATTTGCAAAATAATATATTGTCACTGTATCACTGTCATCCCGTTGATCATCGATTTGCTCGAGTGGGTGCCAGTAACATCTCCATTCATGCTAGCCCTGAGATTTTAGCAGCCTCTCTTTACTAGTTAGTTCTTTCCAGTGGTGCTACATTGGAGGCTCTTTCAGGGTAAGGGGAATGAGACCCATCATTGTTACTGTATTTGACATATCAAATACGCTATGAAGAGCTTCCCAGGCTCTGCCGTGCAGGCAGGATGCTCTCGGTACCTTGCCAGGTTCTCTGGGAGGGAGAACTAGGCTGTAAGAGGTCCGGGAGCATTATTTTATAATCTCTGGATCTTGGCCGTTGATAGAATTACATGGTACCAGGGGCAATTTGTGGGTGTGGCTGCCAAGCTACTGCAAAATAGAGGATCTGGGTGGAAGAGGCCCAGACTCAATCTGAGCAGGCTTGGAGATGTCAGCCCCAGGTCCCACACATTGGGTTCCTCTGCCGGTTCCTTCATGCCATGAGGCTCCTCTGAACATGTGGAGAGAGGCCTTCTAGAATATATAATCCTTTGAATTTCTGTGGTATCTGTTGTGACATTCCCTCTTTCATTTCTAATTTGATTAATTAGAGTTGTCTTTCTTTGTGAGTCTTGCTAGTGGTTTATTGATCTTTTAATTTTTTTCAAAGAACCAGTTCTTGGTTTCAATAATATTTTAAGATTACTTTTTAAAAAATTCCAGTTCAATAATTTCTGCTCTAAGTTTTATCATTTCTTTCTTTCTGCCAGTATTAGGACCCTTTTGCTGGTCATTTTACAGTCTCTTGAGCTGTGCTGTTAACTTATTTATGTGGGTCTTTCCTTCCTGATGAATGCTTGCATAGCTATGAATTTTCCTCTTAAAACTGCTCTTTCAGTATCCCATAAGTTCTAGTAACTCGTGTCCCCATTCTCCTTTGTTTTGGGGAACTTTTTTATGTCCTCTATGACCCATTAATTGGTAAGTACTGCAATATTTAATTTCCATGTTTTAGTTATTTCCAAATTATTGTTTGTAGTTAACTCCTATTCAGAGCTTCATGGTCAAAGAATATAGTTGATATGAAATCTATAATTTTTATTTTTTGTAAGTATGTTTTGTGGCCTAGCATGTGGTCTATAATGATGAGTGTCCTGTGTGTATTGGAGAAGATGTGTATCCTACTTTGGGGGGATTAAAAGCCATACATATATCCACTAAGTCCCTCACTTCCATTTATTCCATCAAATCCAATATTTCCTTGCTGAGTTTTAGTCTAGTGATCTATCAAGTGGCTATAGAGCAGTTTAAAATCTATAACTTACTGTATTATTATCAAGCCATTTTTTCGAGTGTATGAGCAGCTATTTTACGTATTTTTCTGGCCCTTTGTTAGTTGTAAATGTGTTTAGAAATGTGAGTTCTTCCAGATGTACATATCTCTGGATCATTAACAAGTGACCAACTCTGTCTCTTATAACTTCTTTAATCCTGAAGTCAATGTTGTCTGATACCAGTATGGCCACAGCAACCTTTTTTGTGGGGGCTATTTGCTTGATATATTGTTTTCCACATTTGACTCCATGTCTGTTTTTGCCCTTACTGTTCAAATTCCTGAGCTGTTGTTTATCTGTGGTTTGTATAGTTCCTTTGAATCTGAATGAGAGTCTGGCTGAGGAAAGGAATTCATTTAATGATTTTTTAAACTATATCCCACAATTGTCTTTGGCCCGGAGGGTCTCACGTGATAAATCTACTGTAAATATTATTGATGCTCTTTTGTATAAGATTTTTTCTTTGATCTTGCTGTTCTAAATATTCCATGTCTTTAGTCATTCTGATTATGGTGTGTCTTACTAAATTTTTATTTGATTCTTCTTTAGCTGGTTCTCTTTGTACCTCTTGGATCTGGGTGTATACACTCTCCAAATCTGGGTACTTCTAAGTAATGATGACTGTTGATTTTTCATCACTATTGCCTTCCTGGCCTTCTGGGTCTCTGATGATTCTTAGATTGTTCATTTTGAATTCATCCCAGAGTTATCTAGATGCAATAAAACATTCATTGAACATTCTTTTTTTATATCCCTTATATAGTTAGAAATAATAAGTACACACATTTTCTTTCCATTCATATGCAAAGACTACACTTACCATTATCTCTCGAATCTGTTTTCCTTTGAAGTCTGCAATACTGGATTTTGGGCACCAGTAAAAGGAGAGGAAGTGTAGAGAAAAGACCCATGTGTCCTTGTGCACTCAAACTCTATGTAAGTAATGGAAACTACTTGGGGCCAAAGGGAGCCAGAATGCTGTATATGAGAGGCAGACAGGCTGCTGGGAGGCTCCTACAGGGGGTGGTGTGGTAGAAAAAACAGAGAGGGAAGTAGTTGAGCCTCCAGCCACCCTTATATCCCTAATACAGTTAGGATTAGGGATATAAGGCACCCTGGAAATCCTAGTCCAAGAACAGTGTGCTGAATACAAACTGATAATAGTATACACTGTTTTACAGAGAGCATTTTTTAAAATTCTTTTATTGATTCACCATGTGGAAAGTTACAAAGCTTTCAGGTTAAAGTCTCAGTTATACAATGCTCAAACACCCATCCCTTCACCAGTGCACATATTCCACCACCAAGAATCACGATATACTTCCCCCCTTCGAGAGCAATTTTTTTTAACTCTTTGACAAAGTCTAACTTGTCAATTTTTTTATGGTATCATGCTTTCATGTAAAGTCTAATAACTCTGATTGGTCTTGAGTTTATTCTGTTTCCCCCAAAACTTTAGTAGTTAATTTTATACAATATATGTGAAGTTTCAGCGGTAGGGTGTTCCCCTTTCACGCGGCCAACCCGTGTTTGAATCCTCCGCCCCTCTCAGAGAGCCCGGCAAGCTACCAAGAGTATCTCACCCACACAGCAGAGCCTGGCAAGCTATCCGTGGCGTATTGGATATGCCAAAAACAGTAACAATAAGTCTCACATTGAGAGACGTTGCTCGTGCCCCCTCAAGCAAATCAATGAGCAACGGGATGACAGTGACAGTGACAGTGATGGGTTTGTTTAATGGCTCTGGTACCATTTAATGAAAATTATCTATGGTTTCTCAATTGAATTGGGTTTGAACCTTTGTCAAAAGTCAGTTGGACATACATGCATGGACATATTTATACATTCTCATTCTATATTCTATTGACTGATGTGTATAGTCTTCTTCCAAGATGATATTGTATTGATTACTGTAAATGCATTAGAGGCCTTAATATTGGATAGAGTGATACCTTGCTTTATTTTAAATTTTAAAAATTGCTTTAGTTAAACTAGTGCCTATGTCTTTCTGTACACATTTTAGAATAAGCTTGTTTTTGTCTGTAAAAATTAACTGCTGAGATTATTTAATTTTTTAAACTTTATTTTATTTTTATAAAGTAGTTCACAATATTTGATTACATTTAATATCCGCACACCAATCCTTCCACCTTTGCACCACCATATTTCAAATGTTTCCATCTGAAAACCCAACCCCTGTCCCAAAGCAGAACCAAAATAATTTATTTTGCAGTTTGTTATGAATAAGACACTGAAAATGCTCCAAAAAAGTTTCCTTAAAGGAAAGTGCGTGAAAATTGTTGTATTTCACCCAGGGGACATTAAGCCCGTCTATAAGAAATTGGTAACATGTTGTTAAAGGTTGAGCCTTGCAGAGCCTGGCAAGCCACCTGTGGTGTATTTGATATGCCAAACACAGTAACAGCAAGTCTCACAATGGAGACGTTACAGGTGCCCGCTCAAGCATATATATACATATATATGTATATATACATATTTATATGTATATATACATATCTTTAAAAGTATATCTTCCTCTAAGGTTGGTTGCCATCTACTTTAAACCCCATCAAATGTGGTGTACTACTATTGGAGTATGAGTGCT
The DNA here is from genome assembly GCF_027595985.1 of Sorex araneus. Taxonomy (NCBI): domain Eukaryota; kingdom Metazoa; phylum Chordata; class Mammalia; order Eulipotyphla; family Soricidae; genus Sorex; species Sorex araneus. The sequence continues at coordinate 143,573,376 of NC_073313.1, forward strand.
GTGAGGTATGAGATGTCCAGAAATAGCTTTGCTCATGGGTGAGGCTCAGCTGGAGCATGTGGAGAGCAGCCGTGAGCACGGCAGCGGTTGAGTTCTAGAGGTTTTTAGCTGCTGGGGCTGTGTCTCGTAGAGCAGGGAGGGGCCTCACCCACCCCCATCCGGTGCTGTGATCATCTAATTAATAGTTTTATTGAGTGATAATTGGCATAAAATTAAATCGCACATATTTTAAGTATACAATTTAATGATTTAACATAGATTGCCACAATGAAGTTATTGAACTTATGCATAACCCTCACAAATTTCCTTCATACTCCTTTGCAATCCCTCCCCATTAAGCTTTTTCGCAAGGCAATTGTTAATCAGATATCTGTCATTATACATTAATTTGCATTTCTTAGAGTTTCATGTAAATATAATCATATGGAATAGCTTATTTCTTTTTTGCTCCAAGCAGTATTCTATTATATAGGCATTTCACAGTTTGTTTATTCATTCCCCAAATGAGGAATGTTAGAGTTGTTTACAGCTTTGGGTCAGTGCAAATAAAGTTGCTATGAACATTCATGCAGAAGTATTTATTTCGACATATGATTTATTTTCTTGGATAAAAACTGAATAGCATGACTAAATCAAATGGAAAAAGTATTTTTAATAACTGGCCAAACTATTTTTCAAAATGGTTGTACCTTATACAAATTTCCATCAGCAGTCTACAAAAATTCCAGTTCCGCCACATCATTTCTAACTCTTAGTATGGTCAAGATTTAATGTTAGCCATTTAATGATATTTGATTGCATTTTGGATTAATTCTTAAATTAGTTTTTACTTGTTTCACTTAGTTTCAACTAAGAGTTTTATTGCTATTAGAAGTGTGCCACTTTATTAATTTTTATTATTTTAATTGCTAGGGAACACAAAGAGAGTATGCTGGTTAAGGGACTTGCCTTGCAATAGACCAAAACTGATTCAATATCTAGCACCATATAGTGTCCCCTGAGCACTTCAAAGAGTGAATCCTGAGCACAGATACAGGAACAGGCCCTCACTTGGGTGTGGGTCAAAACCAAAAAACACCCCAATTGTTTTATTAGTAGTATACAGAAATATTTTTTCAGCTATCCCCTTCCCTTTCCTTTTACTGTGAATATTGTGATGACAGTAACAGTCCATAATCTGAGTTGTGGTACACGGTTGGATTTGGTCAGACACCAGAGGTCACACATCTGTTTGCAGTGCTCAGGCAGTCAAATACAGTATTCATGAAGGGCCGTTGTCATTAGTTAAGTTTTGATGCTTATGCACATTCTGATTGTAGTGCTCTCAGTGGGATTGGATGCCACACTCACACTTGCTGCTGCAGCGTTTGCACATGTTTAATTGAAGTGTTAGTCAGAGGGGTTGGTTGAACAAGTTAGTTGTGATGCTTGCACATACCTGCCTCTGATGGTCTGGCAATCACACACACTTCTATCACAGCAGAGGACCCAGGCAGCAGAGCTTTCAAGACTTTATTTGGCAGATGTGGGTGGCACCAGGGAGCCAGCTCACAGTCTCTCTCATATTTACAAGACTTTGGCCATTGATTCATTCTCTGAACTCCCAGAAACACAATTTTTATGTATTGATCTTTTTCTCTGTCATCTTTCTTTCCACACTTAATGGTGAAAAGAGATTTTATAAAAATTTTGATTTTTTTCCCAGGGAGATACCATATCCAAGCATCATTCCTGGAAATGCTCAGGAATCACTCCTGGCAGGGCTTAGGGGACCAGAGGGAGGGTGGGAAAGGGAGGGGTATACCAGGGATATTGGTGGTGGGGAATGTACACTGATGGAGGGAAAGGTGTTTGATCATTGTGTGATTGTAACTCAAACATGAAAGCTTGTAACTATCTCACGGTGTTCCAATACAATTTTTTTTAAAAAAATGCTATTATTTTTCTATGTAAATAGTTATGTTTTAGAGTAAAGATATTTTTACTTATTCCAATCTGATTTTTTTTTCTATTTCTTTGAGTCGTCTTGATTGTACTTACCAGATTGTCCAATGCAATAGTTAATCGACAAAACTAGGAATTTCTTTGCTTTTTTCCAGGCTTTGACCAATAACTTTAAGAGTATCTGTAGGCCTTTTGTGAGTGCTTTTTAGAAGGTTGAGGGATATTTCCTTTGCTTTCTGCTTTGCTGAGATTTTGTATCATAAATGTAAGTTGAATTTTGTCAAAAATATTTAATTCATTTGTGAAGGTGATTGCATAATTTTAATCTGTTAGTTTATAAATGCGGTGAATTTTACTAACTGATATATTTTTGCAGTGCTGGAGATGGAAGCCAGAGCCCACACATACACATCTTTGGTCCTGATTTCTCTTTTTTTTTTTTTTTTTTGGTTTTTGGGTCATACCTGGCAATGCACAGGGGTTACTCCTGGCTCTGCACTCAGGAATTACCCCTGGCGGTGCTCAGGGGACCATATGGGATGCTGGAATTAGAACCCGGGTCGGCCGCGTGCAAGGCAAACGCCCTACCCGCTGTGCTATCGCTCCAGCCCTGGTCCTGATTTCAAATATTGCAACTAACTCAGGAATGCCTGCATTTATGGGATAAACACCACCTTGTATGATGTGTTATTTTCCTTCTTATACATACATCCAACTCATCAAAAAAATTTGGGGGGGAGGGCCACACTCAGTAGTACTCAGGTGCTACTCCAAGCTCTGTGCTCAGGGTCACTCCTGGAAGTCCTTGGGGGCAGGGGTTGGGGGAACATAGTGCCAGGAATTAAACTCAAGCTTCCTGTGTGCAAAGAATGTTTTAAAATCCCATTGAACTATTTCTCTAGCCCTCGGTGAAAAGTTTATTAGAACGTTTTTGTATCAAGGTAGTGCTGGTCTTATAGAAATTATTTTGTCACTAGGGTAATGAGTTGGGAAATAATAATTTCTCTTCAATTTTCTGCAAGAATTGTTTTTTCCCTGAAAATGTTGGTGTAATTCTGTCAAGTCATCTGGGACCTGACTTTTTCTTTGTAGGAATATATTTTTTACTTCCTTTAAAAACTTTTTTTTGCTAAATTAATTTTCTTTGGAGAAAGATTATTTTGCGGGAAGGTTTTAAAGTAGTAATTCAATTTAATATAATGATATTCACATTACTTAATTTGTCTTATATAACTTTTGATTTGTTTCAAGGAACTTGTCTATTTTGTTCAAAGTGACAAGTTTATGGGCATATGGTTGTTTTTTGGTTGTTTATAATGTTCATTATCACTTATTTTGTGGAGCCTGTTCTTGTTACACTCTTGTTTCTGGTATTAATAATGCACATCTTCCTGTTTTCTTGGTCAGGTTAGAAGTTTATCTTTTTTGTTTGTTTGTTTGAGGAGGTCTCTAAAGTGCCTAGAATGCTGGAGGCCTCTTTGGTGATTTTCCATCAAGAGAGCCTTAGAAGGTGGTGCTGATCCTGGTAGTGCTCAATGGTTATTCCCAATGATATTCAGGAGCCCACTGATGTACCTAAAGCAGCACACATGTGTTTGGTTTTAACACACTTGCTTGTATTCTCATATACAGTCTCCATCCTTCTCGGAGTGCCTGGCAAACTACCGAGAGTATCCCGCCCACACGGCAGAACCTGGCAAGCTCCCAGTGTGTATTCAATATGCCAAAAACAGTAACAATAACGGATCTCATTCCCCTGACCCTGAATGAGCCTCCAATATGGCACCATTGGGAAGGGCTAGTAAGGAGAGGCTGCTAAAATCTCAGGGCTGGGACGAATGGAGGCATTACTGGTGCCCACTCAAGCAAATAGATGAACAATGGGATAACAGTGATACAGTGATACAATGAGTCTGGAGACTATATACTGCCAAGGATAGAACTGTGGTTGCTTGCATACAAGGCATGTGCCTTAATTCTTCTATTATCTCTCTGGATAAAAAAATTATCATTTTCATTTTTAAAATAACCATTTTATGTGTTAAAGTAGAATTTCTCTCTTTTGTTTCCCTCTTTTGCTGTCATTGAATTCCACTCTGGAATATATGATTGTTTCTTTTTTCTTATCTAAGACTTATTTTTACTTTAATTTGCTGTTATTTTTCTAGTTTCTTAAGGTTGAAGCAACCTTCTGTCATTGTTTTAGACCTTTTGTTCTTATCTAACATAAAAATTGTAGCACTAATTTTCCTCGTATTTACTACCTTAGCAGCATCTCATAAGTGATTTAATTTTTATTAAGGTTTAAATATGCTATAATTTTCCTTTACACATCTTTAAAGTATTATTTTAAAAGTTGTTTAAGTATATGAAAAATAAGCATCTTTGTCATTGTTTTCTAATTTAATCCGTTGTTGTGAAAACACTATTACTTGAATTATAATTTTCATAATTATCTTTTACTACCCAAAAGGGGGTGGATCTTAATAAATCTACTTGTATACTTAATATCTTTTTGTTATTTATGTCTCCAATTTCTTTTATCAATATTGTATGACTTTCAATGTACAGATCTTTCATCTCTTTGTTGAATGTATTCCTAAACATTTAATTCTTTCTGATGCTATAGTAAATTGTTACTTTTTTTTGCTTTTTGGGTCACTCCTGGCTCTGCACTCAGGAATTACCCCTGGCCGTGCTCAGGGGACCATATGGGATGCTGGGATTTGAACCTGGGTCGGCCGCATGCAAGGCAAACGCCCTACCTGCTGTGCTATCTCTCCAGCCCCAAATTGTTACTTTATTTGATGTTTTGTTGCTGCAATGTTGAGGGGTAACATACGTTCTGGTACTGAGCATCACATCCATTGCAAAAGTAGAGGGCCACACTTATTTTGGTGTCAAAGATAGCACTTAGCAATTCCAAGGATTACAAGTGGTGATGTGGGGCTGTACTGGGTATTTAACATGAGGTTTCACATGAAGTAAATGCTCTACCACTGAGACACATCCATAAACATCTTAATTTTATTTCTTTTAAGACCTTGTCTAAGAATTAATTAAACTATTGTTTCTAGTTGAGCTTCTGTGTTATTGTTTTTGTTTGTTGAGTTTAGTTGGCTAATTTGTTACTTCCCCATCTAATTGATGTGATCCTACTGAAATTTCAGTATTAATGTATAAGGAAGTCCAGGGACTTCAGGATCTATGGTTTTGGCTATTAAGTCGACATGGCAGCAGACTCCAAGAAGACACCAGAGTTCTCATCTTAAACACCAGGGTACCTGAAATTATTTGCAGTTTGGCATCTCTGCAGATAATACTAGTGAAGTGGAGTTGAGCCATTGGAGTAGCTTCAGCTATGGAGTGTATGTGCAGCTGCTGGGGTTTCGGCAAGGCAGGTACTTGGTCCACCCAATTCCTGAGGATTCCCTGGAGTTTTCAGCCAGGAGGACTGTTATTTGCATGAATTTTAACTGCTTGGCGTGCCATCTCCTCAGAGATTTATTCAGGAATTGATATAGCAGGTCCAGTGGTTGACCCATCATGGTTGTGGTTGTGGATGACACCTTAGTTTATTTTTTTAGACACTTCTTTACTAGTGAATAGAAATGTAAACTATTTTTATATGCTGCTCTTTGTAATTCTGAATTTATCTATTGGTCTAACAGTTCCTTTTTGTTTATGAAGTCTTTAGGGTTTCATTAATATTAGATTATGTTGTACAAACAAATAAATTAACATATTTTATTCTTGGACTCAATTCAATCCCTATAATATTCCCAATCCCTATCACTGATATTACCAAAATTCCAATGACTTTATTCACAGGAATAGAAAATATAATTTAGATGATACCACAATAAGTTTTCTCAAAGCAATTTTGAGAAGAAGAACAAAGATAAGTGCATCAAATCACATCTTTGATTTCAAACTACACTACAAATCTACAGTAATTCAACAGTATGGTATCGCAGAAAAAGTAGACATATAGAGCAATGAAACAAAACTGAGGATCAAGAAGTTGGAGAGATAGCACAACAGGTAGTGTCTTGAACAGAGCCACCCAGGATTGATCTCAGGCACCTCAGATGATCCTCTGAGCAGTTCCATGAATGATTTCTGAGCACAGAGTCAGGAGTAATCCCTGAGTACCTCTGGGTATATGCTTATCCTTCTAATCCCCCCAAAAAACCCAAAACAAAATATCTGGGCTCACAGAAGTAAACCATGAAAATATATAACAAATAAAGTTATGATAAAGGAATTGTACAATAGTTAAAGGACAATATAATACATGATGTTGAGAAAATTGAGTAGTCGCATGTGGAAGAATGAAACAGGACCAATACAATCTTAACCATACAAAAATAACTCAAAATGAATGAATTAATAAACTAATTAATAAAGTTAATTTTAGGTGTCAAGTACTGGTAGCATGATATACATAGAGAAGGCAAAACCAATACTTTATGTTCCCCTGAACACCGCCAGAAGTGATCCCTGGGAAACTCACTGGTAGTAGCCCCTAAGTACTGCTGTGAGCAGCTTAAAGACAAAATCAAAAAAATACCTGAACAATCTTTCTATGTCTGTCTATGTATATAGAATAACAGAGTGGGAGACTAACACCCAAGAACTGTAGAAATAAGTACCAGGAGGTTGACTCCATGGCTTCGAGGCTGGCCTCACGTTCCGGGGAAAGGTCAACTCAGAGAAGCGATCACCAACTACATTGTAGTCGAAGGCCATGTGGGGGAAGAGAGTTGCGGGCTGAATGAGGGCTAGAGACTGAGCACAGCGGCCACTCAACACCTTTATTGCAAACCACAACAGCTAATTAGAGAGAGAAAACAGAAGGGAATGCCTTGCCACAGTGGCAGGGTGGGGTGGGGGGGAGATGGGATTGGGGAGGGTGGGAGGGACACTGGGTTTACGGGTGGTGGAGAATGGGCACTGGTGAAGGGATGGGTTCCCGAACTTTGTATGAGGGAAATATAAGCACAAAAGTGTATAAATCTGTAACTGTACCCTCACGGTGATTCTCTAATTAAAAATAAATAAATTAAAAAAAAAGAAATATTGAATGTAATCAAAGTAAAGTGAAAATAAAGTGAAAATTATCAGCTACACAGGCGAGGTGGGGGGTTAAAGGGGTGGGGGGGTGGGGGAGGTATACTGTGATTTTGGTGGTGCAATATGTGCACTGGTGAAGGGATGGGTGTTTGAGCATTGCGTAACTGAGACTTAAACCTGAAAGCTTTGTAACTTTCCATATGGTGATTCAATAAATAAATAAATAATTTTAAGAAATTAAAAAAAAATACCTGAACATAAAACCTAAATCCATAGAAACCCTAGATGAAAACATAAGCTAGATGACATTAGCTGTGATGGTTATGGGTTGTTGTTTTTTTAATTTTTTTAATTTTATAAGGTAGTTCACAATATTTGATTACACTTAATAGTCAAACACCAATCCCACCACCATTACACATTCCCACCACCATATTTCGGATGTTTCCACCCCAAACCCCAATCCCTTTCCCAAAGCAGACCGAAATAATATATTTTGTATTGTTATGAAAAAATGCTGAAAATGCTACAAAAATATATCCTTAGAGGAAGGAGTGTGAAGATTGTTTTATTTTAACAGGGGCCATTTTGACCTTCTATAAGAGATCACTAGCATGTTGTTAAAGATTGAGCCTTGTGTGCTTCTATACACACATATATATTATATGTATCTACATATTTTTTATGCTAAGATTGGTTGCCTACTACTTTGAACCTCATCAAATGTGGTGTGGTACTATTGGAGTATGGGTTGGATGTGTCCTCTGAAGTGTCACAGCTGCGCAGTCCAGGAATATGTTCATTAGTGGGTAAGGCTTCCCCCGAGCCTGTGGAGAGCAGCCTTGAGCACGGCGGGGTTGAGTTCTGGAGGCTTTTGTCTGCAGGCGCTAGGTCCCTTGGGGTGGAGAGATCTCTCACCTGCCCCATCTGGGGCGCCCTGAGTGAAGCAACCTGGTAGGGGGGCCCAATGGCATGACTATGACGAGTGTCATGTTATGCTCCCTTCCGGGAAAGAAAGGGTTTTATTTGTTTGCTTTTTTGGGGTCACACCCGGCGATGCTCATGGCTTACTGCTGGCTCTGCACTCAGGAGCTGCTCCTGGCAGTGTTTGTAGGACCATATGGAATTCCAGGGATTAAACCCGGGTCGGTCACATACAAGGCAAACACCCAACCTGCTGCACTATTGCTCTGCCCCCTATTTTTAAATAATAGTATCAGAAGTACGGGCAACAAAAGCAAAAATAAGCGAGCTGAGTACAGAAAACTAAAAAGCTTCTTATTATCAAACTAAACAACAACCTATAGAATAGAGATAAAATTTATAATTTTCTGATAAGGGGAAATACCCAAAATATGTGAAGAATTTCTATAACGTACAATAAACTAAGAAAATTAACAAACAACCCCCAAATAACTTGACTGAAAATGGTAGATAATTTGAGTAGACACTTCCCAAGGAAAAAATACAAGTTGCCTAAAGGCTTATGAAGAGGTGCTCAGTATTACTAATCACCAGGGAAATGCAAACAAAACTGCAATGAGCTACTATTAGCTCATACCTGTTAGGTTGGCAAGAGACAAGAGACAAGAGACAACTTGTGTTGGAGAGGATATGGAGAATAGAAAATACTCTTGGTGTAAGTGTAAATTGTTTAATCAATTTTTAATCATACTGTTTTAATGGAAAACAGTATAGAAGTCTCTAAGGAAACAAAAATAGGCCCATGTATCTATCATATGACCCAAAAACTGTAATTCTGGATATATATCCAAAGGAAATAAAATAACTCACTTGAAAGATATTTTCCTTTCCATGTTCACTGCAGCATTATTCATAATATCTAATACATAAAAGCATCATTGTATCATAAATGGACGAAAGAATGAAGACTTTTATAACATAAATTTAATTAAATTATAGCATTTGTAGACAGCTTTATAAAACGTGAAATAAAATACACACAAAATCTTTTCTCTTAATCTTTTTAATATGTAAGTAACATGGTTTACAATAGTTTTAATGTTTATGCCTTAGCCAGATATACAATATTACTCAATCACACCCTCCACCACTTCTCGGTGCCTTTCCACTGCCCTCTCCTTATCCCTTACATACAACCACCCGTTGACATATTCCAAGTTGGTAACCTCAGGAACTATTGTTAGAGTCTACGGGCTTGTTTTTCTTGGGCATTGTCTATTCCCTTGCTGTTTCTTAGTACACCATTTATGAGTGAGATAATCTGGTACTTGTCTTTCTACTTCTAATTTTATTAACATTACACCCTCTAGTTCTATTCAAAAGGTAAGATGTGATCTTCTCCTAGAATTGAGATATATTTTATTTTGTATATATACCACAGTTTTTATTCAGGGTGGGGGCTCCCAAGCAATGTTCAGGGGACACGGGGGGACCGCTGCTGGTGATAGGCAGCTAATCTGGCCAGAGATTTTAATGCTAGGGTCCAGTAATGTGTTGTTTCTTGGGCTCAGTAATGCTGGGTACCTCCAAGGCCACCTGGTGGAAGTGAGGGGCCTCCAGATCTACATTCAAAGTTCTTGAGAGTGGTCATAAAACCGCAGAAATTAAACTCAGGGCCTTCTTCATGCAAGTCATACATTCTAGTCCTTTGAGCAATCTCCCCGGACCATAGTACAATTTCTTTATCCAGTTCTCTGTTGTTGGACACTTGGGCTGTTTCCAGATCATGGCTAATGTCAACAGTATTTCAATAAAAACAGGTGTGCCTATATCTTTTTAATTTTTTGTATTATTAGAATATATATAAGGTGCACAACTACTAAATAATATGATAATTCTGTTTCATTTTTTATTGAATCACTGAGATACAGCTACAAAGCTATTAATGATGGGGTTTCAGACATACAATGTTCCAACACACATCCCTCAACCAATGTACATTTCCCAGCACCAATGCCCCCAGTCTCTCTCTCATCAACCCCTCCCACCAGCTTGCCTCTATGTCAGTACTTTTCTTCTCTCTCTCTCTCCTTTTGGACACTATAGTTTGTAATATAGATACTGAGCGGTTATCATGTTTGTTATATTACCTATTTTCAGCATACAGTTCTTATCCAGAGTGATCATTTCCAAAGATCATTTTCATAGTAGTTGCTTCTCTATACCAACTAACTTCTTCCCCAACACTTGGGGCAGGCTTCCAACCATGGAACAGTCCTCCTCACCTGTGTTCTTACTGTCCTTGTATATTAGTTCCATACTACGTTTTTTTTTCTATTCCAAAAATGAATGTCATCATTCTATGTCTTCTTTCCTTCTCTGACTGATTTCACTCATCATGATACTTTTCATGTCTATTCACTTATAAGCTAATTTCATAACTTCATTTTTACTAACACCTTTGTAGTATTCCATTGTGTAGATATACCATAGTTTCTTTATCCAGTCATCTGTTCTTGGTCACCCTGGTTGTTTCCAGATTCTGGCTATTGTGAATAGTGCTGCAATGAACATAGAAGTGTGGATGGTATATTTTAAATTTTTTATTTCTCCATGCTGTTTTCCATGCAGATTGAACCAGTTTACAATCTCACCAATAGTGAATATTTTCTGCAACCCTGCTCACACAGGTTATTTCTAGTATTTTTATATATGTGTCATTATCACTAGTGTGAGATACTATTAAATTATTGTTTTGATTTTTGTTTTAATAATAAGATAATAAGTATTGTTTATTATGCCTTGTGGTCCTCTGTATGTCTTCTTTGTGGAAATGCCTTTTCAGTACTTCTTTGATATTTTTATATACAGTAGTTTTTCTTAAGAAAATTTCTCTATTTCAACAGCATGGTTTACAAAGTTATTTGTAATACAGTTATATGGGTATTCAATGTTCCAACACCAATCCCACCACCTGAGTGACCTTCCCTTCACCATTGTCTCCATTTTACCAACCACCACCCGAGCCTGCTCCATTAGAAGGCACACAATAATTTTTAACATTGCTTTTAACAAAAACCATTTAAAATAATTATCAAAAATACTTCAGTAAAAGAAAGTTTGTTAAAATTGTTATATCTCACCACAAGGTTGTTAAGTCTTTGAGGATTAACAAAGTTGGTCATGACTAGCTGAGCCATCTGTGTTATTAGTTTTATTTGTTAAGTTTTGTTGGCTTTTATGTTACTTTCACATCTAATTTGATGAGCTCCTGTTGTTATTTCAGTACTATTGAGTTTCAGTTATACAATTTTCTTTTTTAAATTTTAGAATTTAATTAAAGAACCATGACTTATGATAACTGAATTTTAGGCATAAAATATTTCAACACCATTCCCACCACTGTCCACTTCCCTCCACCAGTGTTCCCATACTCTGTCCCCCCAACATTCAACCTGCCACATTGACAAACACTACAGAGTTTGGTACTTGCAGCTTTCAGTGTCATTGAGTCTGTGCTTTAGAAATATAGCTATACCACTCTCCCGGATCACCAGTATAACAAAAGTCCCAACCCCTGTTCCCTCATTTCTTCCCTTTTTCTTCTGTTTCCTTGACCCCTTGGCTTCTTACTTTCTCTGTCCTCCTCCCTAAACTCTGATCAAGGGTGATAGATTCATACCCATCTTTACTACATAACATTTCCTCATCATTCAGTTATTCTATATTCGCCAAATAAGTGAGATCATCTTATGTTTGTATTTCTTCTTCTGGCTTAATTCACTCAATATGATAGCTTTTGGTTCCAACCAGGTTGTAACAAATTGTGTTTCATTTTACCTTGCAGCTGCATAATATACACATATCACATCTGTTTTCCCTCTTTTTGATTGAGGTGTAGCTTCCCAAAACAGTGTTCATGGATCTGGGGTTCACTATCAATGAATCTGGCATTCTATTCTGACCCACAGTGGTATTGGATCCACCAGGGTCACATCTGAAGATTATAGGAGGGCACCTGGCCTACACATGGTTGTCTTCAGGAAACTATAAAATGCCAGGAATGTAATTCAGTGTCTTGTGTATGCCAGACATGTGCTTCAGTCCTTTGAGTTATCACGCTGAATAATTTACTTCTTTAGTTGTTATACTTGCACAAATGCTCACCAGGGGTTTCACTCTAATTTTAAGAACACTATTTAGGGTTGGGATATTCACTGGGTATAAATATATGTTTAACAGGAGTCATACTTACTGGTTGTGGTACTCAAAGATTTTTTAGTTGTGGTATTTTCCAGATATCACAATGATTTAGTGTTGACTACACATATTTGGCTGAAGTGTGGCCAGAATTTGCTTATGATGTTGGATATTACAGACAGAAATATGCTAGATTAATTAATTAATTATTTAATTAATTAATTAAACTATTTTGTGTCACACCCGGCGATGCTCAGGGGTAACTCCTGGCTTATGCACTCAGGAATCACTCCTGGCAGTGCTCGGGGGACCACATGGGATGCTGGGAATCAAACTCAGGTCGGCCGCATGCAAGGCAAACACCCTACCTGCTGTGCTATCACTTCAGCCTCAGATGCTAGATTTAAACAAGAGATTTACAAGTATAATGCTTAGCAGATGTGGGATGCAGAAATTTTAATTTGTAATTATACATATCACTGTATCACTGTCATCCCATTGCTCATCGATTTGCTCGAGCGGACACCAGTAACATCTCTATTATGAGACTTGTTGTTACTGTTTTTGGCATATCGAATACGCCATGTGTAGCTTGCCAGGCTCTGCCATGCGGGCAAGATACTCTCAGTAGCTTGCTGGGCTCAAATATACTGTATTTTAGTATATAATTTGCCAAGCAGGTGCTCTACAGTAATAGTGAGCTTCCTCCAGTTCCTCTATTTTTATTACAGTCATAGATTCTTTCACAGTGAGAAACATTTCAGTTTGATGTAGGTCTACTTATTTTTGCTTAGTTTCTTTGCCAGTCAGAGTCAAATCATTGACAATAACTTTAAAGTCACAATTGAGTACTGTAGGATAACATTGGGTTTGTCCTTTCAGCCTTGCCGCAGGGAACTTAGTTTACATTAAAGCAATATCCTTTCTGTATGGACGTGGGAAGACAGTTAATATTATGCTTTGTAACATGGGAGCTGACTGACTCCAATAATATTTACTCCTGGGCATCTGCTTTCTCGACTCAATTGACCTTAGTTCCTAGCACCCCAAAAGCAGGATCCCAACTAGGGATGGAATGAATCCAGGGCAAGCTATGAGCTACCCTGGCATCGAAATTGGCCAGGTCAAAGTGTCACAATACTCAACTATAAGTTTAGAGCATGATCATAGACAAATGCTGTCATGATCCAAAAGTTAACGAGGGGACTAGGACCCTGCTGGGTCTAGGAATACTAACCTGACCTGAGGACTATGGTCTAGAGAATATAGTGATATATCCTCAGGAAGAACTAAACTTTTAAGTTTATAACTCTTACTGTGCTCATACAGAATGACATTGCTAGAAATATTTGAACTAAATTTACTACAACTATTTAAGTGGATTACTAGCTGAGGAAAGAAGAAAGTGACGCACTCTTGTTTGGATCCCACCCTTGAGCGGATCTCCTAGTAATCTGGAGTAATCTCCTTAGATGAGATTTTGTTAATCTCTTGAAGAAATGGTCTTACCCCTCTTTGTTGATTTGTTAGTGTTCAACCCACCTTTGTGTCAGCACCCTAAATGATTGCTACATAAACTAAGACTGTAAGAGAAGCAGAGAGAAGATACACAAGTGAGGAGAGAAGAGATAGAAGCAGAGAAGATACAGAAGCAGAGCACAGAGTGAAAGAGAATCATCGGAGCCAGAAGCAGGGGAAAGAAAGAGCACAAAGCAAGTGAGAAGTGAGAACGAGTAGGGCTCCAGAGACTGAAGCAGAAGGGCTCCTGAGAGAGAGATCGGAAGAAAAGAGATCAGAAGAGACCAGAATAGAGATGACAGAGAGAGGTCGGAAGAGATCAGATGAGAGTCTACAGAGACAAAGTCAGAGATAGAGAGACAGACAGAAAAGAGCACAGTGGCACACACAGAAGCAGAGCACAAGAAGGAGCCATCCCGATCTGGTCTATGTACAGTAGCTTGAGAGCACTGAACATAAGCAGAGAGAGAGAGAGAGAGAGAGCCGCCCCGAGAGCCCGCGAACAGAACACACATACATCACCCCCTTGCGTGCATGCGCCTTTGAATTTTTTATAGTATTGGAATAAAGGCAGACCCACAGATCACAATGGAATAGAGCTGAATATCATAACAGGGTCCTCAGATATATGACTATTTAATCTTTGATAAAGGAGGAAGAAAAATCAAGTGGAGAAAGGAAAGCCTCTTTAGCAAATGGTGTGGGGAAAACTGGGCAGCTATATGTATATATAAAGGAGCTTATATCTCTATCTTACACCACGCACAAAAGTCAGATCAGATGGATTAATGACCTCAACATCAGACCTGAATCTATAAGGTATATGGAAGAAAATGTAGGCAAAACCCTCCATGTCATTGAAGCTAAAGGTGTTTTCAAAAATGGAACACCATTGACCAAGCTAGTGGAACCCATCACCATGTTAAAAGAGAAATTTTTAGCTGCATGTTATGCTTTTGGCTCTTTTGTTGAATGTTAACTGATATTTACTTCTGGGCTCTCAATTCTATTACATTTTATTCCATTATCACACTCTTTTGATTACTATAGCTTTATAGTATAGTCATGGAATACACTGCCTCTCCACTTTTTCAGAATTTCCTTTGTTATTAGAAGACCATGATGGTTCCTCACAAGGTTTAATAGTCTTTGTTCTATGTCTTTAAAGAATGCCATTGGAATATTGATGGTATTTTCACTGGATCTGTATAATGCTTTGAGTTGGGTGCTCATTTCAGCAATATCAATTCTTCCAATATGTGAACATGGAATGTATATTGGGAGAGGGAATTGGGGCCATACTTGGTTGTGCTCAGGGCTTATTCTTGGCTTTGATCTCTGTAATCATTCCTAGTGGTGCTTAAAGGTATGTGTGAGTTGCCCAGAATGAGAGATCAGCCTCTAAGCCATGGAGTCAACCTCCTAGTACTTATTTCCACTATTCTTGGGTGTTAGACTCCTAGTCTATTATTCTATATTCCACAGATGAGTGCAATCTTTCTATGTCTGTCTCTCTCTTTCTGACTCATTTCACTTGCACTCATCTGTGGAATATAGAATAATAGACTAGGAGTCTAACACCCAAGAATAGTAGAAATAAGTACTAGGAGGTTGACTCCATGGCTTGGAGGCTGGTCTCTCATTCTGGGCAACTCAGAGAAAGGAACACCAAGAAAAATATGGTCAGAGGTCATGCAGGGGAGGGGTGATGCGTGCCGAATGTAGACTAAAGACTGAACACAATGGCCGCTCAACACCTTTATTGCAAACCACAACACCTAATCAGAGAGAGAACGAAAGGGAATACCCTGCCATAGTGGCAGTTTGGGGTGGGGGGAGACAGCAAACGAGGACCAAGCTGGTCGCTGACTTGTTACTGTTTATTCAATCTTTAAACTTCCATCTGCTGCACTCCCGGTTCCAACCTCTCTCTGGATCTACTCTGTTCTCCTCTAGTCTCTCCTTCCCCATGTCTCTCTCTCGGAACCCCTTTTTGCTCATGGCGCAATACATTGACATCACCAAAGGCACCAAAAGATCTTACAGGAAGAACATTGAGGCAACATTATTCTCTTGTATCTGCAGGCCAGTAATCTAGGCCTCTGGAAAGAAGATACAAAACCAAAACCGAAGCCTTCCTTGGGCTGAAAAGCACTCAGATTTACATACCAAAGACTGGGCTGGACTGCCACATGAAATCTACATTGTCAATTACAAACTAGGCAGCACCTGAAATCTACATCCCAAAGACTAGGCTGGGCCAGAGCCTGGAATCTACAATGTAACAATTCAAGCTTAAAAGGTTCAATAACAATAGCAGAACACCTATTCTCTAGGACAGATACTCTTTCAGCAGGACCCATCAATGATGAAATCCCATGGTTGTGTTTCTCTTCTCCTTGTCCAACAAACATATGAGTTTTGTATGGGCATAGCAAGAGACGCATTAAACTTTTAGAATTGCTCTCCTGGGTTCATCTCAATCTCAGACTACAGTGCCCAGGCCAGATTAGTCTTTCCTATCTCTAGCAGGGTCCTAGTCTCGTCATTACTTTAAGATCATGACAACACTTGTCCATGATCAGACTCTTAACTTATAGTTAAGAATGAGGCACTTTGGCCAGGCCCCTCTCGATGCCAGGGTAGCACATAACTTACAGCTTGCCCTGGGTCCTTCTCGTCCCACGTCGGACCCTGCTTTGGGGATGCTAGGAAGTAAGGGCAGCTGAGGCTTAGGTCAAGAGAACAGATGCCCTGGAGGAAAGTATCATGTAGAGTCAAATGAGTCCCAGGTTACAAAAGCATAACATTTGTTAAGTCTTCCTGTGTCCACACAAAAAGGACTTGCTCTGAATAAACTATGCAAAGGACTCAAGGAGAAGAGAAAAACATTATTTACAAGTCAACAGAACATTAAGAAAGAAGCTACAAATAAAGAGGAATAGGAGCACTGTAATGGGAGTAACCCAATAAACCTAAACTACCTGAAGCTATGTAATCCTACAGGAGGTTGACTCCATGGCTTGGAGCCTGGTCTCTCATTCTGGGCAACTCAGAGAAGGGAACACCAAGAAAAATATGGTCGGAGGTCATGCAGGGGAGGGGTGATGTGTGCCGAATGTAGACTAGAGACTGAACACAATGGCCGCTCAACACCTTTATTGCAAACCACAACACCTAATCAGAGAGAGAGAACGAAAGGGAATACCCTGCCATAGTGGCAGTTTGGGGTGGGGGGAGACGGGACTGGGGAGGGTGGGAGGGATGCTGGGTTTACTGGTGGTGGAGAATGGGCACTGGTGAAGGGATGGGTTCTCGACCTTTGTATGGGGGAAATATGAGCATAAAAATGTATAAATCTGTAACTGTACCTCACGGTGATTCACTAATTAAAAATAAAAAAATCTCTTTAAAAAAAGAAGAGTAATACTTGATGGATATATCATGAATGTATACAGAAATAAATAATAAATATATTAATATTCCAAATTTTAAAAAAGGGGTGTGTGATCCAAGAAATAAAACAGGTCAGCCTTCTGCAGGTCAAGTGCCTAAACTCCTGTACTATCTGTCCCAAAGATAAAATATTTTTCATGTTTCCTTTTGCCTTCTATTTATTTTAGTAGAAGTAAAATAAAATTAAGTACCTAGGAATGATCTTAAGAAAGATGTGAAATACTTAGACATCAAAAACTTGTCCTTTTGTTAATATTTTAATATCCTGGTTTGGGGTAGCTCCTTCACATAGGTGCACTGAGCATCACTTTGAGGAGTATTTAAAGATCTCTACATGTCTTCAGGGGTCTCTTTTATTGAACTGTAACCTAATTCATCCTTTCTCAACTGGGGGTCATACAGTGAAAATACTTTATTTATTTAAATTTTTTTATTGAATCACCATGTGGAAAGTTACAAAGTTCTCAGGCTATGTCTCAGTTATACAATGTTCAAAAACCCATCCCTTCACCAGTGCCCATGTTCCACCACCAAAACAAAAACAAAAACAAAAATTAAAAAAAAACAGTACACCTCCCACCCCCCCACCCTCCAACCCCACCTGCATAACTGATACAATTCACTTCATTTTCTCTTTACCTTGATTACATTCCATATTTCAACCCAAAACTCACTACTGTTGTTGGGGTCTCAACACAGAACCCACCATTCTTCCTGGAGTCTACCCCCGCAAAACACGGCCCTATTGACAAGGAAACACCCGACAATCAGTTCTCCACTAATGAGAATGAAGAGGTACAAGGTCGCGCGGCCGCTACTGCGGCCGCCCTGTTTAGAATTTCTGTGCTTTAGTAATCAAGTACATGGACATCCAAGTGGGAAATTTCATCATTTCCCTTCCTGGGGCAGCATAAAGCAAAAGCTTAGTTCACATTCTGGGGACATGGCTGCGAACACTTTCTGGGTTCAGAAGTAATCTAGCTGGCTCTGGATCTTGGTCGTTCAGCAGCAAAGCGGCCGTGCAAACGCATGGCCACCTGGTTCGAATCTCGGCAGAGCGCGAGCCGGAGCCGGTACCAGCCCCAGCCTGAGACTCATGAAAATACTTTAAATGAGGGGAGCACAGGAAAGAAAAATGGTTGGTTTCACAGTTGGAAAAGAGTGAGAAACACTGCTCTAACTTGTGAATTCCAAACCCTATGGTTTCCCTGGACCTCAGATCCAACTCTTCTGTGCTGTGCTGTGCTGTGCTGTGCTGTGCTGTGCTGTGCTGTGCTGTGCTGACGTCCACCTAGGCTTCTCATTGAGTCTTAACCTGGAAACTCATTCCTAGTAGAAAACCAGGCAATATTAGCACTTGTTTTGTTTGTTTCACAGTGATCACTATTTTTAATTGCCTGATAGATGCAGTCTTGAAAATATGTTTCATATTTTTGTTTGAATTTTTAGGGTCATGGTATTTTAATCAAGAGAATTAAACTGGTACTTGTTGATCCACATTGGCTGGAAGCTGAAAAATTATATTTTTTAACAAAACAACTTTTCTTTACAAATATCTTACCACACAAATTATCCTTTTAAGGCATACAAATCAATGTTTCAAAACTGACCACTAGTGCCATCAATTTTAGAACATTTTATGAGATGAAGAGATTGTACATGGATTAAAGAGCTTTTCTTACTTGAAGATGACCTGGGTTTGATCTTGGTTCAACATATAATGCCCTGAGTACCACCAGGAGTGATCCCTGAGAGCCAGAAGTAAGCCCTAAACACCGTGGTGTGTGGCACTAAAACAATATCTTAGGACATTTTCATCACCCCTAAAGAGACCATACATTACCATCTACTCAGTACTTGCTCCCTTCTCATCTTTCCTATTTCTAGACAACAATTTTCTATACAACATGTGGTCCTATATGGGTGATTTCTTTACATGATATATTTTCAAGATTTATCTGTGTGGTACCATTTTAGTTCTTTATTATTTTTGTTGCTGAATAAATAATAAGAATTAATTATCAATAGATGAAAATCTGGGTTGTTTGTACCTTTTGGTTATTATGTATAATGCTACTATGAATATTTATGTAAAACTTATATTTGGTTACATTCTTTAATTTCTTATGTAGATAATTAGAAGTGGTCATTAAACAACTCTAAACTTTTAGGCTATGGTACTTAAATTTAATCCTCAAAATTCTGTAAGGACAAGATTATAATGTTCATTATATCAAGGAGTCATGGGAATTCTTCCAGGATACCCTGGGTGTGCCCAAAATCACACTAGAGACAGTAATAGCATTCAAAACTATGTGTTTTGAGAAATATTCATTTGCATACAAAGGAGATTGATACAATTGTTTTGGAAAAAAATTACTGATATATATATATCCAAATTTTTCAGATGTTTCCAACACATTCAATTTTGCAAACAAGTGGGTTTAGTTCTGGAGGAATAACATCTATATAAATACTTAGCAAAGGTCAATATTCATAGCTGTTTCATGGTAGCCTTGGAGCACTGCACTTTAGGCCTAAGGCTTAAGTTCCAGGTCCACATGGAAAGGGATATGCTATGTTCCTGAAAAAGCCAATCTGATGCAGGCCTCTGTTTCCTGAGTTTATGGAGTTGCTGCTTTGGAATCTGAGTGGGAAACTTCCTCCAGACAGTACAGTTATGCTCCTGACTTGTGGCAGTTGATGGGCTTGCACTTAGTGATAGACTACTCCTAACAACTGCACTGCATTGAAGCACTGTTGTCCTGTTGTTCATTGATTTGCTTGAGCGGGCACCAGTAACATCTCCATTGTGAGACTTGTTGTTACTGTTTCTGGCATATCAAGTATGCACGGGTAGCTTGCCAGGCTGTGTCGTGTGGGCGGGATACTCTCAGTAGCTTGCCGGGTTCTCTGAGGGGGATGGAGGAATCGAACCCAAGTTGGCCGCATGCAAGGCAAACACCCTATCTGCTGTACTATCACTCCAGTCCTTCTAACAACTAACTAGGTTAAAATGTAAGGAAGGAAACCTCTGTTCTTGAAATACACAGATTAAACACATCTAAAAGATTTCCTATTTTTGAGGCAGACAATATTCCCCATACTCTCTCTCTACTTTTGGGCATTATATTAGAGGCAGGGGGAGGGTGGGAAAAGGAGGGTATACCCGGGATATTGGTGGTGGGGAATGTGCACTGGTGGAGGGATGGGTGTTTGATCATTGTGCATGTGAGATTGTAACCCAAACATGAAAGCTTGTAACTGTCTCACTGTGATTCAATCAAATTAAAAAGAATTAAAAAAAAAGATTTCCTATTTTTTTGAACTGCAAACTTAAATTCAAATCTGTAGAAACAGTGTTGGAGTTAAGGAGCTTGTCTTGCATGCAGCCAACACTGTTTCTATCTTGGTACCTATAAAGTCTCCCTAGCATCACAAGGGGCCATCCCTGAGTACAGAATCAGGGAAAAACCCTGAAGACCACTGGGTATGGTTAAAAACTAAACAAAGTTTAATTAAAGGAAATACAGGTTCCATTTGGCTGAGAGCTTCTAATTGGAGCCCTCAGGCCTCCTGAGCCCTGCTTGGGAAGTCTCACAACTCCCTCCAAAATACTGATATAAGTTGTTGGGGTCTTTAAATTGAATGCAGTAAAAACCAAGAGAAGGTGCATTCCTTAATGAAGTTAAATCCCGTCAGAGTTCTATCCTGATGATGGATTATAGGAGATGTTATTTTCAGTATAGTGAAATAAAGCATTAAAAGATGTAGAGAGACTACATAGAGATCAAATAACTTAAATTTAAAATTTTGATTGAAAGTTCAATTAATGGGAAGAGGGTAGGTAAATCAGAATAAAGAGTTTAATTCTGTGCATAAGGGCAGAATTGGACTTTCAGTGGTGAGCTTCACGCTCACATGTTGATTTTCAATGATACACACCTGAAACTGACATAATGTATGACATATATTACTTATAAAACAGTAATTTTTATAAAAAAGTAATCTGTATAGGTTATTCAATTTTATTCTCCTTTTTGCTAAAAACCCTTAAAGTTTTTTTCTCTATAAGCATTTTTATGAGCCACCAATGGCAAGATTGAAATATGACGAATACCAACGTAAAAGAAGAAGGAATATTTTCAACTATCAATTCACTTTTACAGAAAAACGATTCCATTTATTACACAATATGTCAAATATCAGTAATACAGTGAGCTTAAAATAAACTAAAAATAAACTAAAAAACAAAATGAAGGTCCCATAAAAACGTAAAAGTTTTATAAAACTACAGTCTAGATTCTCACCAACAAATTGAACTTTAGCTAACCCCCCACACTCTTAAAATCATATTAAAGCAGGAACAAATTGTGCAACAAGTAAATAGATATTTATTTGAATGAAAAATTTAAGGTACAGCTGCAATGCAAGCAATGCAAATTTTTAACAAATATCACAAAAAATGCAAAATACAGGTGCATAGAACAAAAAAACGCGAAGAATCAGTCTAAATATCAGACAACTTAAAGAAAACTAAATGCCCGCAATCACTATATAAAATACACAAGATACTTTCACACAATTATCTGCAAAACAGTCTTTGATACTGATTTTAAAGTCATTTATGCAGTTAAATATTGAATCGTAAATGAGAACTATACAAGAAGCCTCTTTCCTAAGGCAATTACTTGTACTATAGAACGTTTATAGACATTTGCAAAAGATATCCTTTATCTGTTATCAATAAAGTATAGTTAATGGTATTACTGTATCAGGAAGGCAAACAAAAGGTGAAAAGAAACTTTTTGTCTTCAAAGTGCTTTCTGTTTAGTTAAGCATTTGCCTTGTATGGTGAATGATCTATTAGGAAAATGCCTCTAGTCAGAGATGTGATCTTGAATCAAACATCTTTACAAACCAAAGACTGATGAAATCACTCAACCACTTTCATTACTGAGATAGCATCATGCCATTGACCAATCTATCTTTCCAGAATACCCATAATATCATCCCTGACATTGAAAAAAATATGATTAATCATGCTAAACATACACAAAAATGGTATTTAACACAATTGACAATGTATGTGCTTTGAGAGCTTGTTTGGAGATTCTAGCAGGGGAGCGCAGCTACTCGTATAACCTCGACCAAAGACCGGTTTGTCTCTATTCGGGGAAGGCCGTCCTCTTCGACCAAGCACGCAGCTTCGGGAGGGACGCACATGGAGCGGTGAGGGAGGAAGGGGACACCCGCCTAGCCAGCCAGATCAGCCGAATCAACTCTGGCGATCAATGGGGTGACAGATGTCGCAGCCAGATCGCCCTCACATCCATGTATGTGCTTTGTAGAAAGAAGCCTATGTAGAAAGAAATAAGTGTCTAAGAATCAAAGTTTATCAATAATTTTGGATAACAATGAATTTTAAACTCAGAAGTTGTATCAATAATCAATATTAATATTAATCAAATTGCATCTTCAGTTAACATTAATAGGGAAAAAGGGCAATGGACTTTGCTTTGCTAAATTTATACACTCACAAATTGATGTAAGGTTGCTAGATGTGCCAGCATGAAATTTTTGCTTATACTCTTTAACTTCAGTGATGAAAAAAAGAAATAGATGCATTGAGAAGCAAAACCAAACAGCTATTTAAGTATACTTAACAAGAGTCTTGGAACTCACATTTTGAACAGCCATTTTGGGGGCAACTTCAATGACACGGGGTTTGTCTATGACTCTGGCTGTACGGTTGCCCTTCTCCACGATGCCAACAATCCAGGCTTGTTGACCTTCACCATATTTGGGTGACTTGATCTCCGCGCAGAACTGAGCTGCTTGCTCACGAGGAAAACAGATTAGAAGGCCTCCCGAGGTTTCCGGGGACGTACCATGCATGAGGCTGAAGAGGTTTCCACAGGCCTTGCTCACCGCCACCATCTTGGCCAGGATTGGGAGGTTATGGATGACAAACGACACCTCTTTCTTCTGCTGCTTGGCCAGATTCTGTGCATGGCCCAGGATTCCAAAGCCCGTGACATCCGTGGCAGCATGGGCATTGAACATGTGCATGAGCTCTGCAGCTGACCGGTTGAGCCTGGCCATGCTCACCATTGCTTCTTGGTAAGCCAACTCCACATCTTCTTGGGTAACCACTTGTTTAATTTTATTCCATTTTTCAGGATTGTCCATCCAGGAGTATGCTGTCATGGACACCTGTGTTCCCAGGGGCTTCGTCAGAACGAGCACATCCCCAGGCACTGCTGCATGTGGCAAGATAAACTCGTTGGGCTGGCAGACCGATGTAGCCACTCCTCCCACGATGACCCATGGATTCATTACCGTATGGCCTCCGGTGACGGATGTTTCTGCCTCCTCCGCCTCATCTTTAAAACCCTGCATAATTAGGGGAATCACGGTATCTCTTTCCTTCTCAGTCATTTTATTGCTGATTCCAAGGATCATCAGCATATTATCACATTTAGTGATCCCCATTGCGTACAGGTCACTGAGGACATTGGCGCATGCTATTTTGCCCATCACGTATGGGTCATTGACGACTGGATAGATGTAATCGGTGGTCTGTGCCAAGGAAAGGCCACCATGTCTCAAAGGGATGACACACGTATCCATCCCGATGCCAAGTTTCGGCATAATGGTTCCCAGAAATGGATCGGCTTCTGGGCCTTCTCGTAAGGATTCCAGCAGCTTCTGCAGAACATCTTGGGGCACTTTGAAACCCGTTACCTTGAGGTCCGTGAATCTGGTTAGCCGAAAGTCCTTGTCCAGTTCATAACTTTCTGGGTTAAAGAGCTTCCGTGCCGACATAGTTCTTGGGCACACAGTACCTCTGCTCTTTCACGGACTAAAATTTCTTCACAGCTCCACGGACGAGCTTTGTTCCGTTGCTCGCTGTCTCGCCGCCTCGAACGAAAGGAAAAGGAAACTTGGACCACTCCCACAATGCAACGGGTATTAGGCGCCCTTAAACAATGCCTAAATCAAAATGGTATTCCCATTGGGCACAGCAGCGCTGGCGAGGAGGGCACTGCGAAGGGCAGCCCAAAGAGCAAGAGGACCCTGGGCCTGCCTGAGCCCCGCGAGCTCCGCTTGACTTCGCGAGATCAGGGCCGCCATACTCCTCACCCCTACCCCACCCCAGCCGCTTATAGGAGCGAGGGCAAGTTTTACGGGTGTTCCTAATCCCCAAAGGTCATCTAGGTCAGAAGTCTGACATCTCCAGTATTTTTCCAACATAAATACTCTGGCATAAAAAAATATACCAGTGGCTCGAGCGAGAGTAGTGTGAATAGGGAACTTGCCTCCCACGTAGCTAATGGGACTGACTTGTTTTCAACCAAACCTTAAAACAAAGTGCTCAGTAGACGGAATAGGATAACATATGGAGTAGTGGTCCTATTGGTTGGGAAAACAATATGCTGTATTATGTAGAGAAAATTACTGGAGGGTGCCTGAAAAAAAAGCTCAGGGGTAGAACACCTCCGTGCAAGAATGAGGCCACTAGTTTGAGTCCCAAAACTGCCCCACAGACCAAGTTTGAGTGAGTGTTACTGCGGTTTGAGATCCCCAGTGCCACATCAACATATGTGATCTCTAGTTCACCATAACTAAGTGTGTGTGAGCACTGCACACAAGTGTCTGTGACCCCAGCAACCACTACAGCAAGTGCATGACCTCTGGAGAGCACAACTAAGTGAAAAAGCACCACAACCAGTTGTGTGTGACTCCCACAGCAACAATAACAATTTCAAAATAACAATAGGAAAGATAGTTACTAGAACACAAGAATAATACAATATAATAAATAGGAACAAAATATTTTTATTTTTATATTTATTTGTATATGCAATATTTAAGCTTTTGGCCATGAGTTTGCATGATATTTATAAATTTAAAAAATCAGTTAACAATATCAGGTATTCAAGGGGTCAGAGAGATAGTATAGACAATGGAGTGCTTTCCTTGCACGTGGTTGACCTAGGTTTAATCCTGGCAACAAATATGGCTCCCAAACCCTTTCAGGAGTGATGCCTGAGCACAGAGCCAGGAATAAACCCTGAGCACATGTGGTTATGATTTAAAAATCCCACATACAAAATATCAGGCATTCTTATTCCAAATAAAGTGCTCTTTTATATGCATCAGAAATATAGTCCTCACCCCCTTTTTACAAATAATCAAAGTCCAACAAGCTGACTTAAATTTAGTAAGCACTGAAATAATTGTCAAGAAGAGAAAACAGATTTGTTTATTTAAGGGAAAGATTATAAGTGTCACAAAGCATGTTGTAAAACTGGTTGAGAAAGTTATCTGGGGGGAGGAAAACAAAACTTTATTCATCTGTAATAGAAATTGATAAGAGAAGCATAAGTGTTTACTTGGAAGTAAACTATCTAGTTGCCAAAGAAACATCTTTGGGAATGGAAGGAACAATTTACTGGAGAGGGATTTCTGCTTCAGGCACTACTGCCTCAATCATATCTGTTTAATTTAGCTTTGATCATCAGGTAATGAGCAGCCAGGAGTAATTCTTGGAGTCAGCATTATAACTTCATCAACAGGCAATGAGAAAAATAACAATGGAAATGCAGGCAGTGACAGAAAATGGACCCTCCTGTGGATAGGGTCCAACCTAAAGATCAAAATTACAGTCATAGTGTTCAAGGAGATGGGACTAATTCTGTTATTATTTTCACTATGCTGTCCTTGTGGTTTCTGCTGCTGCTGTTGTTGTTTTCAAAAATTTTTATTAAAGCACTATGAATTATCAAGTTATTCATAGTTTGGTTTTTGACATGCAATGTTCCATCACCAATCCCCCCACTAGTGTCAACTTCCTTCCATCAGTGTTTCCAGGTTTCCTCTCCTATTTTTCAACCCTCAGCCCCAACCTGGCATCTTGACAGGCAAGTTTTTAGTTTGGTTATTAAAGTTTGGGTCTAGAAATTTCAGTATTCTTGACTCTGTGGTTTGTATATTTAGTTCTATCACTCCTTAACATCATTGGTATAACTGAATTTTCTTGTTTTTATTTTGAGAGTCAATTGGACACTGGGGACCAATAAAAATAATATTTGAAGAGTAGTGATTATCACACAAAATTGGTGGAAGTTGCTGGATTCCAAAGGTTGATCTAATTTGAAAATTATTTGAACATCATGACTTGGTCCAGTTTCCCTCTTAATGGAGATAGAGGAGGAAAGGTCTACGTTGATTGATAGTGAAGTGAGTATAGAGTTTAAATATGCAAATGAATTGCTTCATTTAACGTGATATTTTCCAGTTCCATCAATGTTACAGCAAATTGCATGATTTTATCACTCTTTACAGCTGCATAGTATTAAATTATGTATATGTACCACATCTTCATGATCTACTGATCTGTTGTTGGACATTTAAATGATTCCAAATCTTAACTGTTGTATTGAGTGCTGCAATGATGTAAGCCAGAATAAGAACAGACATGGTATGATATCACTTATATGTGGTATTTAAAGTAACTGGATGAGAAAGTGTAGTGGTTTAAGTTAGGGGGTATGTCTAGGCCCTAGGGAAGAGAAGGGAGAAAGAGTAGAAGAGATAGTTGAGAAGCAATGGGGGTAGTGGTCAAGGGAATTTAGGTAAATCAGTGATGTTGAGGAATGATTGACCTAAATATCCAAGCTAGAGTCAACAACACTGAATTCGTGTGACCCAAACTTTAGTAACCAAATTTAAAAGGTGCCTGTCAATACAGAAAGCTGGAGATGGGGTGGGTGGGTAGGAAAGGAAATCTTGGAACACTAGAAGAGGGAAGTTGACACACACACACACACACACACTAAAAAAAGAGCTCTAGAAGATCATCCTGTCTTGGAAGAGTGAGCACATGGCATCCGTGCCCTAAAGTCCTCTCAGTGGCCAGGACAGACATTGCTAATCCATTCAGAATCTGCTTCTGACTGAGCTCAGGAACAGCAGTCCGACCTGCAGAGTCAGCTCCAGAAAGGCTCTCGCTCTCTTATGGTTGAACCAATATGGAACCTCCTTACACCCTGGCCCCCTGCCCCCCCTCTGTTATTCATAGATGAACCTTATCTGAACAGTGAGGAACATTGTATATTAAAAACCCCAATTATGAATAACTTTTAAATTCATGATGCTTTAATAAAATTTGAAGGAAACAAGAAACATGAAATTTAAAAATTTTATAAAACTAATTTGAGTTTCTATCTTTTTAGAACACTTGGCTTATAATTATCATGTATGATTTTTTAAATTTCCTAAATTAAAACAGGCTTTATGTCCTTGAGATTTCCAGTTTTACCCTTACTGGATACTTAAGCAATACTAGCATTAGTAAGATAGTAAGGTGAATAATTGGCATGCTTACAGGTTGTTAGAACAAATATTGTGATGTAAATTTAAAATAAGGTAATGTAGTTGTTAATTTGAAATATGTTATTATTTAGAATGACACATTTCATAGGCATGAAGGATGAGAATAAAGTCCTTCATTTAAAGTAAAAAACATGTAACTGCAACAGAAGCTATTATTAACTCAGTGAGACTTATAATATCTCTTAGTTTTCACTCTCTCCTCAGTGCCTAGAACAATTTTTGATACAGGTTTCTATTTCATAAACGTGCATCAAAAATGAAACCCATTTTTAACATTAAGATTTTTGTCAAACATACCAGATCATGTCCTAAGGGCAGTAGAATAATTCTAAACTTTAGCCACAAGGCTTGGCAGGAACTACATAAGGGCAAATATAAAGGCTAATGAGTTTCACTTCATACAAATGTGTTTGTCTGTAGTAGGCAAAAACGGATAGCTAGACTTAAAAAAGGTCTCTTAATCATATCTCCGCTAAAAGGTTACTTCCTTAGAAAGAACTTCTGTGATCACATACTAAAGTATCTCTGGAAATTCACCAAATCATTTGTATCCCATTATTGCTGTCTTTCATTCACTATCTGATAATATGTGAATTATTTGTGTATAAGTTACATGTCTGTATCCCTTCTATTGGATAACATTGGGTTGTCCTTGCCATTTTCTCAGGAAGCTTAGGTTAACTGAGTTACTCTCACAACAGTGTTCTTGAGGCACACCCCATTCCATGAGGCACTAATAGTTCTATATTGCTTTTCGATTTTTTACAATTATTTTAATTTTTTTATTTTTTAAAATTTTGATTCACCGTGAGATACCACTTTCTCTTTCCTTTCTGTCACTTGCATTGTTTAGCAATTTCCTTTTTTATGGACATAGGAAGACAGTTGATGCTATACTTTGTAACATGGGAGTTAATTGACTCTACATAATATTTACTCCTGGGCATCCATCATATTTACCTGACTTAAGCCTCAGTTGCCCTTACTTCAGAACACCCCAAAAAATGGGGTCCAAATGAAGGGACTGGATGGACCCAAGGCATGCTGTAAGCTACCCTGGGAAAAGCTAAGCACCATAAGTATAAGTAAAGAGCACAATCATGGAACAATCTCTGTCATTACCCAAAAAGAAGTAACTGAATAAGGACCCTACTATGGTTAGGGAAAAGTAACCAGGCCTGAGGACTGTAGTCTGGGATATATAGCGAGATGTCCCAAGGAAAAGCCAACTTCTAAGCTTAATACATATCTTACTGTGTTCATACAAAATGACTAGAAATATTATAAGAAGTAAATTTACTACAATTGGTTAAATGGATTTCTAGCTGAGTAAAGGAGAAAGCAATTCATCCTAGATGGAATCCTGCCCTTGAGTTAGGATCTCCAAGTAATCTAGAGTGCTGATCCCTCAGAAGAGATCTTGTCCTTGAGTTAATATCCTAGAATTTACCCTGAAGGATTGGTTTTAAATCTGTTAGTTGTTATGATAATGTTCAACCCCACTTATGCATACCCATATCCTTCATGATTTCTATATAACTATGCTGTAAGAGATAAGAGGAGACTAATGAGGACTAGAAAAAGGAGGACTATGAGGACGAGGATGTGGGAAGTATGATGACTGGGACTACGACCAAAACTATGACTACAGTTGTGCTGTACGGGAGAGATCAGACTATGTTGGAGAGGAGAGAGAATAAACTGTCTACCAACCAGCCTGGGACCCTCTTCTCCATTCCCTTGGCTCTTCGTCTGTTGCCGTCATCCTGCATGGGGAGGCAGCTTTCGGCCAACAAATGCTTGAGTTCTGCATGTGCCCACGCTTTTCTTTGAAACTCACAGCTAGTGCCCAATGTGGGGCCCTGTGCTTCGGCCTGAAACACCAACTGATGGGTATCTAAAGGTAAGGACAGTGTTGGTAGACCGCCACTTACAGAGGGTAGTCGGAGATCAAATTTTTGAGTTACTGTGAACTTAAAAGTCCTATCTTGTCCCCCCACTCGGAGGAGAGTGAGGCAGTAGATTTTTCAAGGTGCTAGGAGTTAGAATCTTAGCCGTACCCCCCACTAAAATTAAAGAGAATGTGCACCTCCACAGGCTCTTTCTTCCAGTGTATTTTGAGCCAGTTTGAATGGGCCAAGCATTTTATGGATTTGATTCTGTATCTCTCCCTCAGAACAGGGGACCCAGAAGACCACATTAACCTAGACCAAATCTGGGTCTGCTTTAAAGTGGTTTATGAAATAAACCCAGATGAATAGACTCTAGAGACTAAGATTTGGAAAGAAATTAAGAAAAGTGTTCATGTGGTATATAAGTAGGGGACTAAGATCCCCATGAAATTATGGGTCACATGGGAGATTGTTAATTCTATTCTCCGGTTTTGGGGAAGTGCAGTTGAGGATATTAGGGATAAGGTGCCCTCAGCTCCTCCCATACCCAAGCACTGAAAGAAAGTCAACATGTTTCCAGTAGAAATGCGCTCTCAAAGTAAAAATCTTTCTGATGCTGGTGAATTAATGTTCCCTACTGATGTGAAATTGGAGAGACCCCCATCCCTTTCATATAAATCCACTTCCAGTTCATCAGATAAAAGTGATGTGGATGAAGAGCCTAGTGCCACTTCCTCGAATTCTGAGTCCGAGAGTGGCTGGGTAGAAAAGGCTTCCCACAGAGGCTCATCAGCCAAGAGGCCTTCAGGATGCTTGAAATGTGCTCCCAATCACCCTATACAGCTGGAGGAGAAGCAGCCTCCATCTTATGACAGGTTAAAATGGGTTCACTCAGCCATTTCAAAAAAAGCCTGTGCCTCTTATGGACCTACGTCTTTGTCCTGTAAGGAATATCTTATAATATGGAGTGAAAGTGCCTATTGGGTACCCCACGATTTTCATGTGTTTGCTAAAACATGCTTAAGCCCTTCTCAGTAGATGCAATGGAAGATGTGGTTCGGCGATGAGGCCAAGGCAAAACTTCATGGCTTAGGTCATTTGGGATGAAAATTTGCATTGATTAAATTGATTTATGAGATGTTAATAGGTGAAGGGAAATGGCACGACCCAAAAAGGCAAGCCAACTTGCCTCGTGCTGCTTTTGCTCATGTCCATGAGGCAGCCTTGTGGGCTTGTGAGAAGATTGATGCAGATGCTGAATTTAAGGGAAGCTATAAAAAAATTGTTCAGGGGGTCTCAAAACCATATGCAGACTTTATAGGGAAGTTGATGGATGCAATTGATAAACAGATTAAATATAAAGTGACTCAGCAAAATCTGTTGAAACAATTGGCTTTTTAAAATGCTAATGAGGTTTGCCCGGCTATTCTGTGCCCCATTAAGGAAAGGAGGACATAATGGGGTACATGATGGCATGTCCTAATGGGCCGGCCAGGGGAACAGCTCTCAGCCACCAAACTCTCGAGTCCCACATGGCCCTGTGCTTTTCTTTTGAAACTCACATCCCTCCACTAGAAAATTAGATCATGAAAAGCACCTGATCTTATGTACCATAGTATTTATAGCACCTAGAACAGTGCTTAACACATAATAGTCATTCAATGAATGTTTCTTGAAATTCAGGGTGGAGTAACCAGTTTAATAAAGAGACTATAAGGACCACATCCCATTTTTTTCTCAAAGGTGAAAGAAAGGGTCAAGTTTAATTTACACATTCATGAAACAAATGTGTAATTTTGAAACAAAAGTTTACATAAAACTCAGCAACACAAACATAGCACAACAAAAATCAAATTACTCAGTCAGAAAGATGGGCAAACGAAGCGAATAGAAACTACTCCAAAAAAGGCATGCATATGGCCAACAGGTAAATAAAATGCTCAAAATTACTTTTATTAAGAATATGCAAATTAAAACCTCAACGAAATAACATTTAACATTTTCTTATTTTTTGTTTAATTGATTTACAAAACTTGTAACTATTTCAAGGCGATTCAATAAATTTTTTTTTGCTTTTTTTGGGTCACACCCAGCGATGCTCAGGGGTTGCTCCTGGCTTTGAATTCAGAAATTACTCCTGGCGGTGCTTGGGGGACCATATGGGATGCTGGGAATCAAACCCGGGTTGGCCACTTGCAAGGCAAACACCCTACCGGCTGTGCTATCACTCCGGCCCCAATTCAATAATTTTTTTAAAAAGAAAATGAAAAAAAAAACCTTGAATTTTAGGTATGTAATATTTGCATACCAATTCCACTACCAGTGTCGACTTCCCTCCATCATTGTTCCTGTACTCCATCTACCTGCTCCACCTTCACCTGCTCATTTGATGGGCACATTTCAAAGTGCCAGTGGTTGCAGCTTAGATCTCATATTTTCAGTGGGTTTTTTTTTTTGCTTTTTGGGTCACACCCAGCGATGCTCAGGAGTTACTCCTGGCTTTGCACTCAGGAATTACTCCTGGCGGTGCTTGAGGGACCATATGGGTGCCGGGGATCGAACCCGGGTCGGCCGCGTGCAAGGCAAACGCCCTACCCGCTGTGCTATTGCTCCGGCCCCCTATTTTCAGTGTTTTTGAGTCTGTACTTTGGATATATGACTATATCACTCTCCCTATACTCATTAGTAAAACCGAAGTCACCCCCCTATTCCCAATACTTCCCTTTCTCATCTTCCTAACACCTTAATTTCCTTCTTTCTCTATACTCTCTGGGGTCAACGGTGATCTGGCTATCCTTCTACTACATTACATTTTCTCATCCAGTTAACAGAGATAAGTGAGAATATCCTGTGTTTGTGTTCCTTACTCTGGCTTACTAAAAATATTTCAGTTGCAACAAGATTACAGCAAATTTCATTAATTCATCTTTCCTTGCAGCTGCATAGTATTTCAATATGTATACATAACAACTCTTAAAAACCCATGCATCTCTTATTGGACACCTAGGTTGATTCCATATCTTGCTATTGTACAAGGTCCACAAAGAATAACTGTGTGCCTATGTCCTTTTGAATGAATGTTTCTAAGTCCAGGATGTAGATGCCCAAATGTGGAATTGTTGAGTCATATGGAAAATGAATTCTAAGTTTACTGACAACGCTCCATACTGTTTTCCACTAGGGTGAAAATACACAACACTCCCACTAGTGATGGATAATAGTACCTTTTTCACCATATCATCATCAGCAAAGACTATTCCTACTATTTTTATGTGCCATTCTCACTGGTGTGAAATGATATTTAATTGCCATCTTGATTTGGATTTCTCTAATGGTAAGTGATGCTGAGATAATTTTCATGTGCCTACTGGCCATTTGCTGCCGACATTCCTCTGAGAAGTGTCTGTTAAATTACTCTCTCATTATTTGATAGGGTTTTTTGAGTTATTTGTTGATCTTTGTGAGAACTTTATATATTCTAAAGATCAACCCTTTATCTGATGTGTTTTATGAAATTTTTTTTCATTCATGTAGCTTTATTTTAGTTTTATACCATGTTTCTTTTGCCCTGCAGAAACTATTAAATTTGATGTAGTGTCATTTGTGTATATTTGATTTTGTTCCCTTTGCCACTGGTATCACATAGTTGAAGATACCTTTGAGGTCCAAATCTTGGAGTGGTTTACATATATTTTCCTCAGTGTAATCTATAGTTTCTGGTTGATCTCAAATCTTGGAGTGGTCTACATATATTTTCCTCAATGTAATCTATAGTTTCTGGTTGATCTCAAATCTAATACATTTTGAATTGACTTTTGTGTAAGTTGGGGTATATGGATCCAGCTCTAATAATTTTCCATGTGGTTATTCAGTTTTGCCAGCACCATTTGCTGAAGAGGCTATCTTTACTCCATTTTATGTTCTCAGGTCCTTTGTCAAAAATTAACTGTCCTGATATACGGGGTTTAGTCCTTTGATATTCTATTTTGACCCATTGAGAGCCTATATTTGTTCCAGTGCCATGTAGTTTTGATTACTATAGCTTAGTAACACACTTCCAAATTAGGCAATGATATACTTCCCAATTTCTTATTTTTAGTATGGTTTTGGCTATTAGTCGTATCTTCTGATTCCATACAAGCTTTATTATTTATTTTTCTAGGTCCTTGAAGATTGTCACCTGGATTTGGATAGGGATTGAATTAAACCAAATAATAGCTTGGATAGGATCACTGTATCACTGTCACTGTCATCCCGTTGCTCATCAATTTGCTCGAGCGGGACCCAGTAATGTCTCCATTGTAAGACTTGTTGTTACTGTTTTTGACACATAGAATACACCATGAGTAGCTTGCCAGACTCTGCTGTGAGGGCGAGATACTCTCGGTAGCTTGCCGGGCTCTCTGAGAGGGGCGGAGGAATCAAACCTGGGTCGGCCGCGTGCAGGACTTCAAATATTATATTGAATAAAAGTGGAGACAGTGATCTCAGAGGCAATGCACTTAGTTTTTCACCATTAGTAAGGATACTGGCTGTTGATTTGTTATAGATGGCCATTACTATCTCTAGAATAGTTCCTTCCACTCCTATTTTGTTGAAGATTTTTAGTATGAATGAATGTTGCATCTTGTCAGGAGCATTATCTTAATTGATTAATATGATCATGTGATTTTTATCTTTTTACTGATTAATGTGGTGTATTATGTTGACTTGTGTATGTGAACTATCTTTGTATGCCTGATAAGAATCTCACTGATCAGAGTAAATTTATTTTGATGTGTTGTAGAATCTGATTATCTAAGAATTTGTTAAGGATTTTTACATCATTGTTCTTCAGGGAGATTGTTCTGAAATGTTCTTTTCTGGAAGTGACTCTGTCTGCTTTGGGCATTAATGTAATGTTAAGCTTTAAAGAAGGTGTTAAGAATGACCTCTGTCTTCATTGTATTGGAACAACTTAAGGAGTAAAGACAGGAGATATTCTCCGAGGATTTGGTAGAACTCACCAGTAAACCCATTTTGCCTGGGGCTTTTGGGATATTCTTAATTACTGTCGCAATTTTCTTGCTTATGATTGGCCTGTTCAGGCATTCTACTTCCTTCTCGTCTAGCTTTGGGAGATTATATGACTCGGAGAACCTGTCCATTTCTTCTAGATTCTTCATATTAAGAGCATATGTTTTTCATAGTAACCTTTTATTATGTTTTGAATTTCTGAAGGATCCATTGCAATTTCTTCCCTTTCATCTCTGATCCAATTTATTAAAACATTTCCCTCATGAGTGTAGCTAAAGATCTATCTATTTTCTTTATTAATTTGAAGAACTAGCTCCTGGTTTCATTGATTCTTTAATTTTTTTCCTGGTTTCTAAGTTGTTGATCTATGCTCTCGATTTTGATATTCCCTCCTTCTACTGTGTTTTGTTTTCATCTGCTCTTCTGCAGATTTTTGAAATGTGTGTTTAGGTTGCTTATTTGGGCTTTTTCTTCTTTGTTAATATAGGCATGCATTGCTATGAAGTTTTCCCACAGAGCAGCTTATTCTGTATAGCATAGGTTCTGATAGTTTTTGTTTTCATTGTAATTAGTTTCAAGGGAATCTTTTTAATTCTTCCTTGATCTCCTCTTTGATCCAATTGTTCTTTAGCAGTGTTTTGTTCAGCTTCCAAGTACTAGAAGTTTCCCCAATCTTCTTTCTGTGGTTAATTTATATTTTCATGGCATTACGGTTTGTGAAGTTACTTTGCACTTTTTCTTTGTTTGTAAATTGGTATTTTCATTACATCTTAATGTTGTGATTTATTCTGGAAAACATCCTATGAGCATTATAGACGGATGTGTCTTCTTGTGTTGGGGAATGAAGGGCCTGTATATGTTCAACAATTTTAGTTCTTTTAGCTTATCACTTAGGGCTCTTGTCTCTTTACTGATATTCCATCTTGTTCATCTATCTATTGGCAAGAGTGGAGTGTTGAATTCTCCCACTCCTATTGTGTTTCAATCAATGTATTTTAGACTTGTGAGCAGAAGATTTAAGAACTTTGCTGAGCCTTAATTTGTTGCACAAAATTTTGACTACAGTATTTCTTGATTTAACATTTCCTAAACCAATAAGTCATGTCCATTACTGTCTCTAATTACTTTCTTTACAGTAAAGGTATTTGATTTGATATAAGTATAACTATCCCAGCTTTTGTGTCTTCAATTGGCTTGTATATTTGTTTACCATTCTTTCACTCTCAATCTGTATTTATACTTTGAGTTTGCTGTATTTCTTATAAGCAACATATGAATGGATTTACTTTCCTGATGCATACGGCTACTCAATGTCTTTTTATTCCACTGTCATTGAGAGTTTAAGGATATACAGGGAAGAGTTGTCATTTTTTGTATGTATGTGGAATCAAGTTGTGCTTGAAAAAGTGCTTTTTAATAGTCTGCCTTTCAGTATTTCTTGCAGAAGTGGCTTAGTTGTTGAAAATGCTGTGGGCTCTTACTTGTCTGAAAAGGTTCATATCCCACCCTCAAGCCTAAATGATAGTTTTGCAGGGTAGTGGGATCTAGGCTGAAAGTTTTTTCTTTTTTTTATTCAATACTTGGAATATGTCATTCCACTCTTTTCTGGCTTGTAAGAGATCACAACAAGGTCTGTTGTTATTCTTATGTTGTTTCCCTTGTATTTGACTTGTTTTCCTTTCTTATTGATTTAAGTAGTCAGTTTTTTCTTTTGATTTTAACATTTTGATCACTATGTGTCTTGGCATTGCTCTGTTTGAGTCTATTTTGTTATCTTCTTTTTGGACATATTGAATTTGTGCAGGTGGCCTCTCCAGAGATCAGGATATTTCTCTGTAATTATTTCTTCCACCAAATGTTCTTCCCTTTCTTTTTCTCCTTATGGTATTCCTGTTATATAAAGATTATGCCTCTTGTTAATATCTATCACAAATCTCACATTGTCTTCCATTCGTTCATTACTCTTATCTCACTTCATTGCTGGTGATGACTAATATGTTGTCTTCAGTATCATTGATATGTTCCTCCTCATATTTAATTCTGTTGCTGTGACTTGCTGTTTTATTTTTAACCCTTAATTATATTACTATGGACTTAATTTTACCCCTTAATTATATTCCTATCTGATACTTTAGATAAATTCATATTTGAGTTTGTTGAATTTTTCTTTTACTGATTGCTTTAGTTCCATGAACATTGGATGGAGCATTGCTTTAAGTTTCTCAGTAATCAGGGTTGAGGCTTCATTTGAGCCTGATGATTTCCCAGTACTACTGTCACTGTCTGCCCCAGCACATGAATTCCTTGTTTCCCCATTGTTCTTAATGAGGGTCAGTGATTTGAGCCTTAGATTACCATTATCTGAGGTATGATCTGTTCCATGATTTTTCAGTGAGCTGTCATTCTTGATAAACTGTTAATTTAACAATTTCTGTTCTCTCAAATTACTCTTTTAGTGGACATGCAGGTAAATAATACTTCCATTTGCATAGAGGTTATAATAATGGTATTTTAGGCAAGATTTCAAAGACAACAACCTGTAGAGTTGGTGGGGATGAAGGGGTGGAAATGTTGTGAGGATATGTTTGTGTCCCTGCAGGGTTTGAGAGGCAGATGGCAGTGCAAGCTTCCTCATATAGGGACCCAGAGAGAGTTCTTGAAGCAGGGGCCAAGGAGCAGGACGAGGACGGGAGCCCTTGACACACCTAAAATTTCACTTCACAATTTTAAGAAAGGTTTACATCAAAAGTCCACAAAGAATCAGTGATGGCAGTTCTTGGGGGACCATGTGGTTCTGGAATTTGACCTGGGCTTTTGCTCCAGCCCTTCGAGCCATCATCCTGACTCCAGAACCTACATTATAAATAAGCTCTGTAGGTTATTTTTTCAAGAACAGTAACAGGTTTAAGTTTTTCTTTCATTTTTGTAAGTGAACAAATTATCTTGTCACAGCTTCATGAATGATGGAACAAGACATGAATATTACTATTATGGTGAAGAAGATGGTGTAGTTATTATTGGTATTATTTAACCATATCAGAGTGTAGTATCAGCATCCAGCATGTAACACCATGTATGTCAGTTTCCTGTGCCCAAGTTATCATCTTTTGACATGAGAAGTTCTAGTTAAAACAAGTACATATACTTGGTTTTGTTATGGAAGAACACCAAACTCAGGAACTCAAATCTTTTGTAATAGGAACTAAGCATACCTGAACTTTACTACAGAAATTGTATTTATTAAATGAGAAAGAAATAAAGTTGTCCTTTATTCTAGAGGGAGATATTATTATGTATTTGCTAAAGCTGTTCACTACGCAAATCGGTTTTCACAATGCCATAGAAATATTAATTTTAACATAAAGTAATTTATAGTTATTTTTGTTTTTGTCATTTAAATCTTATTATTTATTACGTTAAATTTGAATTTATGTTTCAGCAGTTTAGGTAATCTTCATTGATACTTAATTGGAAAGTATGCTCAAAGTAGTGTTTTAGGAAAATTCATTCAGTAGCAATGCACGGAGAATTATTTGCATGAGAAAGAAGCTAGAGCTATGGATCACTGTTAGAATATTGCAAAAATCCAGGGGAAATATGAGTATTTGACTAAAGGAAATGGCAATAAGATGTAAAATTTCACTGAACAATTATTGCAGATTTTATACTGAATATTTGTGTAAAACCGTGAGTTCAACCATTGTGTGTGAAGCCTTAAAAATGTGCTAGTATTTTATTTGTATCTCCCTGATGACTAGCGTTGTGGAACATACTTTTCATGTGCCTTTTGGCCATTTGTATTTCGTTTTTGAGGAAACTTCTGTTCATTTCTGATATTGAAGTCTGATATTGTCTGATAATGAGGTCTTTAATCCACTTTTCTCTGACTTTTGTGCCTGGCATTATACAGAGGTCAGAGTTCATTTTTTCAGGTAGCTATCCAGTTTTCCCAGCACCACTTCATGAGCAGAGGGGAGAAGAGAGATGGAATAGAGAAGGAATCACTAAGAAAATGATGGCTGGAGGAATCAGTCGGGATAGAAGATGTGTGCCAAAAGTAGATAAACATGATGACCTCTCAGTGTCTGTGCTTCAAGCCATAATACCCCAAAGCAGAGAGAGAGTATGGGGAATATTGTCTGCCATGGAGGCAGGAGGAGGGTGGGAAAAGGGGGGTATACTGGGGATATTGGTGGTGGAGAATGGGCACTGGTGGAGGGATGGGTGGTTGATTATAGTGTGATTGTAACCCAAACATAAAAGCTTGTAACTATCTCACGGTGATTCAATAAAATTAAAAAATAAAATAAAATAAAATAAAAGATAACAAAATAATAAAATGCTAAAAATAAAATTTAAAAAGATCTGCCAGTATTACTTAATATCAGGATATGGCAGTATGTAGTGAAATGTGTCTAGAGCAATGGATAGATATGGGAAAATATTTGAGCCAAATTGACATAACTTGGATTGAGTAGGGTAAATAGGATGAAAGAAAGGAAGACTCATAGTGAATCAATAATTTCAGCTTTGTTCTATGCTTGGATGTGGCATGACAACTTTTGCTAACTTATACAAGTTGACTGCACATCTCTGCTAAATTTCCTTATCTTCCTAAAACTGCTGTCCTTGTTCAGTTCTTTAACTAAAGAAGTCTTTTTAAAAGAATCATCTGGTGGCTAACAAGCACAAGTAAAGATGTTAAACATCACTTATTATTCATCACTTATTATTAGAAAAATGTATTTCAAACCCACAATGAGCTATCCTTCATACCTATGCGAATTACTATTATCAAAAAGATGAAAAAGAACTGTCTGAGGATGTGAAAAAAATTGTACTTTTTTACACTGTTGGGGTTGTAAATTGTTGCAATCATTATGGAAAACAATATGGATATTCCTCAAAATGTCATTCAGCTATTCCACATCTGAATATTTATCTAAAAATATAAAAATGCTTTTCAAATAGATATGTATACCCCTATGCTCACTGTAACATCATTTACAATACAAATATATTAAAAAATCTTAGGTTCCCACTGACACTTGAATGGAAGAATGTTGCATAACATTACTTTGTCCTTGCTCCTTTCGCAGGGATCTTAGGTTTATTGAGTTACTCCCAGAACAGTGCTCCTGAGGGACACCCAATTCCATCAGACACTAATAATCCTATATTGTTTTTATCTTTCCTTTATGTCTTTGCATGGTTTAGCAATGTTCTTTCTGTATAGATACAGGAAAACAGTTGATGTTATGCTTTTTTTTATTTTTTATTTTTTTATTGAATCACCATGTGGAAAATTACAATGCTTTCAGGCTTAAGTCTCAGTTATACAATGCTGAAACAACCATTTCTTCACCAGTGCCCATATCCTACCACCAAAAAAACCCCCAAAACATTACACCTCCCATCCTGCCCCCCTGCAAACCCCCCCTCGCCTTGTAACTGATAAATTTCACTTTACTTTCTATTTACTTTGGTTACATTCAATATTTCAACACAACCCTCATTATTATTGTTAGGATTACCCCACTAGAGACAGACCTGTTGTGAAGAGATATGAGGTCGGTTTTGGATTTCTGTACTTTAACAACTAAGTCCAGGGAGATTTCTTCCAGGTATTGGATCATTGCAAGCTTGTAAACCCCATCTGTGGTCGTCATAATATGGCGGTCCCCACGCCCTTCACCCCCGGCAAGGAAGAGATGAGAGAGAGAGAGAAATACCTTTCCCCTCCTGGGCGGGCATGAGGCCGCGGCTTAGTTCTCTTGGCGGCCTGATGTTATGCTTTTGCAACATAGAGGCTCTGAATAATATTTACTCCTGGGCAACCATCACATTTACATGATTTAAGCCCCAGTTGCCCTTATTTCCTAACACCCCAAAAAGGAGGGTCCCAGGAAGGGACAAAGATGGATTCAGGGGAAGTGGTAAGCTACCCTGACATCAAAAAGGTACGAGCTAAGCGCCATAAGAAGTATAATAAGTTAAGAGCACGGCCATCTTCTGAATAAGAACCCTGCTGAAGTTAGGAAAGACTATCTTGGCTTAAGTACTGTAGTGTGGGATATATAGTGAGATGTCCCCGGGAAAAGCGAGCCTTTAATTTTAATACATTACTTACTTACTGTTTTTATGTAAAATGACTAAAAATATTAGTAAGAAGTAAATTTACTATGATTATATAAATGGATTACTAGCTGTAGAAAGGAGAAAAAACACACCCTAGATGGGATCCCACCCTTGGCCCTAAATGGGATCCCATCTTCAACGGATCTCCTAGTAATCTAGAGCGCTGAACCCCCAGATGAGATTTCATCTTTGAGTTAATCTCCTAGAAGAACTTCTCACAAAGGAAGCACTTTAAATCTGTTTGTTGTTATGATAATGTTCAACTCCACCTATGTGTACCCCACCCTCCATGATTTCTATACAACACTGCTGTAAGGAGGGAGAAAGGAATAAGAGGAAATAACTTATGATATAGGAGAATTAAGCTTATATGGATGAGGATGAGAATGGAATAAATAGTCACCTATTACCAACCAGCCTGTAGACCCTGTTCCTCTCTTTCCAAATTCCTCCAACCTTCATTCATCCATCACTATTGGCAGGCCTGGGGAAGCAACGTTTGGTTACTGAAGACACACCTATGGTTTTTGAACTCACAGATGAAGAAGATGTATATATACACAAGGAAGGAGCATCAGTAAGTCAGGAAAAAGAGCAAAATATCAATATTTGCAATATGTATGGTCCTTCAAAATATTAAGGTAGGTGAATTAAGTCAGAAAAATGTCAAATGAAATAAATTTTATTCATATGTAAAATATACAGAAAAAATAATCAAAACAAAACATATTTGATCTTGACAACAGAATGATGACTACAAGAAATGACAGGATGTGGGTAGGTAAAAGGGACCAATGTTATGGTGGTGGATGTAAACTAGACTTTTAACCGTGATCACATTGCATGCTATAGATACTATAAGTATATAGTACATTAGTATTATAGATATTAAAATACATGAGTGTACATACTATATAATTGCAATATGAAGAATATATAATTATACTAGGAAGTATATAAAATTTTGAACCCAAATGTTACCTCAGTTAAAATCTGAGATTAGCTGGGAAATTGATAGACCACATTTGACCTATAGACTTTCTTACCAACCTCCTACTATTGTTGCCAAATACCTACTGAATAAGTAAAATGAAATCCTAATAAAAACCCAGAATTTTATTATTTTTATTATTCTTTTAAATTTCATTGAATCACCATGAGATAGTTGCAAGCGTTCATGTTTGGGTTACAATAACACAATGATCAAACACCCATCCCTCCACCAGTGCACATTCCCCACCACCAATATTCCCCATATACTCCCCCTTTCCCACCCTCCCCCTGCCTCCATGGCTGACAATATTCCCCATACTCTCTCTCTACTTTTGGGCATTATGACTTGCAACACAGACATTGAGAGGTCATTGTGTTTGGTCCATTATCAACTTTCGGCACATATCTTCCATCTCGATTGATTCCTTCAGCCATCATTTTATAGTTATTTCTTCTCTATTCCATCTGCCTTCTCCCCTCTGCTCATGAGGCAGGATTCCAACTATGGAGCAATCTTCTTTACCCTTATATCTACTGTCCTTGGGTGTCAGCCTCATGTGATGTTGTTTTATACTCCACAAATGTGTGCGGTCTTTCTATGTCTGTCCCTCTCTTTTTGACTCATTTCACTTAGCATGATACTCTCCATGTCTATCCATTTATAAGCAAATTTCATGACTTCATCGCTCCTAACAGCTGCATAGTATCGATGTACCATTGTATTGATGTACCAAAGTTTCTTCAACCAGTCATCTGTTCTAGGGCACTTGGGTTGTTTCCATATTTTGGCTATTGTGAACAGTGCTTCAATGAACATATAGGTACAGATGTCATTTCTACTGTGCTTTTTTGCATCCTCGGAATATATTCCAGAAGTGGTATTGTGGGGTCATATGGAAACTCAATTTCTAGTTTTTGAAGGACTGTCCATATTGTTTTTCAGAAAGACTGGATGAGTGGGCATTCCCACAAACAGTGAAAGAGCGTCCCTTTCCCCACATCCACACCAGCACTGGTTGCTTTTGTGCTTTTAAATGTGTGCCACTCTCTGTGGTGTGAAATGATATCTCATTGTTGTTTTGATTTGCATCTCCCTGATGACTAGCGATGTGGAGTACTTTTTCATGTGCCTTTTGGCCATTTGTATTTTTTTGAGGAAACTTCTGTTCAATTCTTCTCCCCATTTTTGATGGGGTTGGAGGTTTTTTTCTTGTACAATACTACTAGAATCTTGTATGTCCTGGATATTAATCCCTTATCAGATGGGTATTGGGTAAATATTCTTTCCCATTCTGTTGCTCTTTCTGTATTTTTGTCACTGTTTCTTTCTTTTTTAATTTGATTGAATCACCATGAGATAATTACAAGCTATCATGTTTGGGTTACAATCTCACAATGAGCAAACACCCAACCCTCCACCAGTGCACATTCCCCACCACCAATATTCCGGGAATACCCCCCTTTTCCACCCTCCCATTGCCTCCATGGCAGACAATATTTGCATCTCCCTGATGACTAGCGATGTGGAGCATTTTTTCCTGTGCCTTTTGGCTATTTGTATTTTTTTGAGGAAACATCTGTTCAATTCTTCTCTCCATTTTTGATGGGGTTGGAGGTTTTTTCTTGTACAATACTACTAGCGTCTTGTATATCCTGGATATTAATCCCTTATCAGATGTGTAATGGGTATATATTCTTTCCCATTCTGTGACTCTTTCTGTATTTTGGTCACTGATTCTTTTGAAGTGCAGAAGCTTTTAGTTTGATGTAGTCCCATTTGTTTATGTTTGCTTCCACTTGCATGGTCAGTGCTGTTTCATCCTTAAAATGCTTTTGGCTTCAATGTCATGGAGAGTTCTGCCTACATTTTACTTTATGTTCTTTATGGATTCATGTCTGATATTGAGACATTAATCCACATTGATCTGACTTTTGTGCCTGGCATTAGACAGAGGTTAGAGTTCTGCTTTTTGCAGGTAGCTATCCAGTTTTCCCAGCACCAACTGTTGAAGAGGCATTCATTTTTCCACTTTGCATTTCTTGCTCCTTTGTCAAAGATTAAATGGTCATATACTTGGGGGTCCAGAATTTTTTAGCAGAAAATGAGAGAAAGAGTAAAGCTAGGATCTCCGTGGTCCCCCTGATCCCACCAGGAGTGGTCCCTGAGTGCAGAGCTAGGAGAAAGCCTGAGCACTGCTGCGTGTGCCCCCAAATTAAAAAACAAGAAAGCAAACCAAATTACTTTATTGTTACCTAATCAGAATGTAGGAAAAGAGAACTTGAGTAGAGAAAATACAACTTTTCATAACTGCTTTTCCCCAAAAGTGACAAAATGTGTAGTCATTTGGACGCCTACCAAAAAGTTGAGAAATATAGCATAAAGATATGTGAGATGAATATATGGAAGTAGAATTTGGTGAACATGTAGCTAGACTGCCCTTGAGGGAACCCAAAAGGTGTACAAGATGGTACTTATCTAAAGAGAAGTAGGTATTGAATATTAAAGTGAAAAATAAATACTCATGGTAAAGAAATCCCAAATGATAAAGTTGTGGCTTGCTATCACAATCCTATCTTCACATCTGAAATCCTATTTTCAGAGCTAATCTCTTAAGTTATTAATTCTCCCCACTTTCTTTCCTAGTCATCTTTGGAAGTCTCAGTTTAAATATCAC
This sequence comes from Sorex araneus, assembly GCF_027595985.1. Lineage (NCBI taxonomy): Eukaryota > Metazoa > Chordata > Mammalia > Eulipotyphla > Soricidae > Sorex > Sorex araneus. The sequence goes on from NC_073313.1 coordinate 143,617,609, forward strand.
TCCTCTAGGATATTCTTGTTTGTAGACCAGAAAAGGTATTAGTACTATGATTTTCACTTGATTAGTATTGGGGGAATGAATGAATCTGCCTTTCTAAAGCAATCTCCCTTTAGAGCACTTTTCTCACTTGCTCATATGGGTGATAATGCAAAAGAATGTAAGTATATTTATCTAGTAGATAATCTTTTGTATTATGGAGTTAGTGAGGAATGAAACAATAATGTCTTCTTTTTAAAAAGCCGTAACTCTTTGTATTCCCACTCTCTTTTTTTTTTTTTTTTTGCTTTTTGGGTCACACCCAGCGATGCTCAGGGGTTACTCCTGGCTTTGCACTCAGGAAAGTGGCGGTGCTTGGGGGACCATATGGGATGCCGGGGATCGAACCCGGGTTGGCTGCATGCAAGGCAAACGCCCTACCCGCTGTACTATCGCTCGGCTCCTGTATTCCCACTCTCTTGAGAGAAGGGTTTTAACTGAAAGTGTTATATCCCAGGAGCCCTATTCTGACCTGAGCAATATAAGGCAAATTTGTTATTCTAGAATATGTTCTTTTTTATCTCTATCCTAGATATCTAGGGTATTTGGGCACGTAAAATGAATATTTGTTGAACATATGTGGGTAGGCATGATTTTAAATATGTGGAGGAAATGAAAAGAGACACCATAGAAGTAGGTTGGGAAAGAGGGTGTGGGAGGGAAACTAGGGTCACTGGTGGTGAGAAAAGGACAGTAGGTGGAGGGACAGGTGTTGGAACATTCTATGACTGAAACCTGATCATGAACAGCTTTGTAACTGTATCTCATGGTGATCCAATAAAAAAGAAAATAGCACTTCATAATATTCACAGAATTTATATATATCAAATCATTTAGTGTGCGTAATATAGCTAATAAAATAATTACTTTTCCCTTCAAAGATTCTTGAAGGAGAGATTAAAATTTTGAAAACATCTTAAGAACATTATTGTTATGAAATTTTAGAAATCCATGTCTTCTAGAACGCCCCTCAACCCCCATTTTATCTTTTGTTTTCACTTAGATTCACTTTGAAGAGGTCTTTGTGGATTCATCCAAAGGATTTATAATATTCAGTTCATCCTTTTATAGCAAGTATCTCTTGACTATCCCTATGAGCTATAAGCCCTGGATCTTCCCATTAAATAAACTCTTCCCACCTGGGGTACAGATATAGATTCAAATATTATTTTTATTTGTTTTATACCACACACAGTTATTGACAGGAACTATTCCCTGATCAGTTTTCAACAATCACTCCTGGTGGTGCTTAGGGATTGAACCAGGGTTGACTAACATGCAAAATGAACCAGGGTTGACCAACATGCAAGAGAAGTGCTTTTCCTCTTCTACTGAGCCTGGCCCAAAATTCATGTATCTACCCTATCACTTATTAGCTGTGTTACTTCCAGCTAGTTACTTAACTTCTTAATGTCTAATTCCATGAATTGATAACATTATTTATATCATAGAGTTGTTGAAAGAATTAAATGAGATGACATAAGAATCAAGCTTACTGTCTGGCACTAATGGACAATTAAGATATGTTTTGTCTTTTTCCCTCTCTCTATTTATTATCTGAGTAAGGAATTGAGTATTATTTCTTTATTTTCACATCTCCAGAATAACATTTGGCATGTAGTGACCTTAAAGTATTTTCCAAGTTAAACTGTCAAAGAACTTGTTCACTTTAGGAGATGGTATTAGGCAGAGGTTCAATGACAGTGACATTGAATAACACATGGGAAACAGAAAAGACCTGCACAAAACCATTTGCAAAATAAAACTCATTAACTTTTAAAATTTATTATGCACTAACTACATCTTCTGTTCAATTTTTCTTCACTTTGCACCAATGACATAATTGTATCATAGCAATGTTTATATTACAACAAATTTTTATATTTATATTTTGTCTTCTAAACTGGATTATAAATTGAGTACAGAGGATGTAGTATTTTGAGTGCATCCTCTCGCAATAACAAGTAGAAATCATCACAGTTTGCTTTCAGTAATTATATACCATCCTGCTGAATGTAGAAGAAACAGATTATGGCCCCTAGGCACCACAGTCTTGGACACTAACACTGACCTGTTGTCCTGGGGGATGGAATAGCGCTGGAAGTTGGCCCCCACTTGGGAGGCCAAAAAGGAATAAAATTATAATGTCACCTTCCTTTCACTTTGTACTCTAGTGGTACACAGGCTGGTACACAGGCTGAAGTATACTTTACTTCAGCCTGTGTACCAGACCCCATGACATATTACAAATATTTTAAATTTAAAATATACTTTGCGGGCTTGCTAAGCTGGTATGGGGGTTAAAATGCTTACCTTGCACCAGATGTCCCTAGTTCATTCCCTAGGCACTTCCAGTATCGCCCAAAAGCCAAAAATTAAATAAATGCCTGTGACATTCATCCATGGGCCGAAACAATAGCACAGCGGGTAGTGCGTTTGTCTTGCACGCGGCCGACCCAGGTTCGATTCCTCCAATCCTCTCGGAGAGCATGTCAAGCTACCTGTGGTGTATTCAATATGCCAAAAACAGTAACAAATCTCACAATGGAGAGAGAGATTGATCTCTCTCACAATGGAGACTCTACAGGTGCCCGCTCGAGCAAATCGATGAGCAACGGGATGACAGTGACACTGACAGTGACAGAGGATGTGTTTTAAGCATCTGTGTATCTCATGTAACTAGAACATAAGTCTTTGCATATAAGTAGTCATTTTATGTACTTGTTTAAACATTTAATTTTTATATTTTTATGTAATACTGGGCTGGAGCCATAGTACAGTGGTAGGGCGTTTGCCTTGCACACGGCTGACCCGGGTTCTATTCCTCCACCCCTCTTGGAGATCCCGGCAAGCTACTGAGAGTATTTCGCCTCCAGGCAGAGCCTGGCAAGCTACCCGTAGTGTATTCAATATGCCAAAAACAGTAACAAGTCTCAAAAAAATTAAGACGTTACTGGTGCCCCTTGAGCAAATCGATGAGCAATGGGATGACAGTGATACAGTGATGTAATACTGATTTATGTTTTAGAGGGTACAGTTTCACACCTCTTCTATAGACAGGTTACCACATCACTTCTACCACCAAAATACCAATATTTCTCCATCACATTCCATAGGAACCATCCTCATTTGATTCTCCTTTTCCCATACCTCTCTGGTAACCACAGTTATGTGTTCAGAGTTTAAGAGTTTATTTTAATTTACTTTGTTTAGTTCCTTTCAATATTTCTATATATTCCACACATAAGTGAGATCACATTAAATGTTTTGTAACAGTTAAATTATTTCACCTACTATGACACTTACACCTTTGGTGAGAAACTTCTTCCTAATATGAATCTCATCTCTTAAACTGAATTAAAAATTCTTTCTATGGATAGAAGTCATTCTACAGAACCTTGTTTATGATTGCATCTGCAGTGGATGCTGATTGCATATTTAATTACTGTGTATGCTCCTACATTTTTAATAATTTCTCTATGAATTAAAGATATATAAGATTCTGATATGGTCATAATGACATTGCAATCAGATAAAAATTTTCTTCCAGAACAACAAAAACAACAAATAGTTTTCTTACTTCTGAAAAAAAGAAAATTATATACCTGATTTAGTAAAAAAAATAGCAACAGCATCACCCCAAATCCTGCCATCCAGAAATAATCAGTGCTGGAGCTGGAGCGATAGCACAGCGGGTAGGGCATTTCCTTGCACGCGGCCGACCCGGGTTCGATTCCCAGCATCCCATATGGTCCCCTGAGCACCGCCAGGAGTAATTCCTGAGTGCATGAGCCAGGCGTAACCCCTGTGCATTGCCAGGTGTGACCCAAAAAGAAAAAAAAAAAACAGAAATAATCAGTGTAAAAATTTAGACATCTCTCTTATTCAGATAAGAGATAGATGACTAGAAAAAATGATTTTATGAAAATAAGATCATAGTGTACAAGAAAGTTTTATTATTTTTTTCTCTAATTTTACTTGATTTAACAGAAAATCACAATGAAACTGAAGTAATCTTTAACTTTTGAATAAAATAAATATTATTTCACCTCAAAAGATATTAACTCCACACCTTGGAAGAGAAATTCATCACTGTTTCTCCTGCTCTCATCACCTCTCCCCCAATTTCTAGATTTTTGTTATTTGTTAACTGTTACACGCTGTTCTGCTACAGATATTGCACCAGTTATTTAGGGTGTGTACATAGCTTAAACATTCATTAAATTTCCTTTATAATGGCTATCTATTTTAAGATTGTTTTTGGCTTTCCAACCAGTGCCCAGGTGGCCCAGGGGCCAATCCTGACAGTCAAATAGCTGGTCAGTTCAAAGTTTGGGACTAGTGACATGATCCTGCTAAAGCTTGGCAGTGGTTAGGGCCACTGGGACACCCTCAACTGTGATTGGAACAGAGGTCACATGGTACCAGGGATTGAACTCAGGTCCCTGTGCATTTGAGGCATATGGTCCTGACACTGGGCTATCTCCCCAGTCCTCATTCTCAGATATTTTAATTTAACATTTTCTTAGTTGACTGGGTTTCTTGAAAAGTTTTATGAGGGTTTGGGGGATGGCTCAAAGGGTTGAAGTGTATACTTTGCCTTCAGGAACACCAGTTCAATCTCTGGCACCACATGATCTCCTGAGCACTGCCAAGACTGACGATAAATACAAGCACTTACAGCCAAACAACTTCCTCCTCCAATTTAATGAATGCTGAATTCACTGAATTCTGCGTGTTTCCTTATTATTTGAGAAATAAGTTGACTAAGTCTGACATCTTCAAACCTCATTTAAACTTTCTCTATGTATGAATATTGCTGTGAAGTATAAAGACAGATTGATTTTTCTTCTGCCTATGTACCAGAAGAATAATATCTTTATTTTTAATGTTGAAAACTTATAATAGAATTCAATATAAGTACAAATAATTTTCTCTGGAATACACTGTGTTCTTTCTGTTTGCGGAAATTACTCTTCCTCAAGTTCAAGGAAAATTTTCACTATTATATTCCTAAATACGTTTCTGCACCATTGATTGAATTATCTATAGACTTTAGGGACTCTAGCTAGCTTATTTAGCGTTTCTTCATTTCTATGATGATTCTATCTATGGTTGAATTAACACATTTGTTATTAAGCTTTGATTATCTATGACTGAGACAATACTTTTTTAATGTCATTGGTTCTATTTGCAGACATAGATATCTCAGGTCATGAAGTTTGTAATTAGTGTATTATTTCTGAAATGGTATTTTTGGTTCTTAGTATATTTTTTCAGCTCTTCTATTTCCTCATTCTCTTTGTTTATCTTGCCTTTTGTCTTTGAATTGTTAATTAAAGCATTTTTCTTGTCTGAAATTCTTCTTGCTCTTCTGTCATCCTAGGTGAGGATTGCCTCTGACTGATATCACTGGATCTATTCTAGAACAGGAGGCAGAACCCCTCCATACTGGGTGGATTTCAACAGCTTCCATACCCAATCTGTACCATATTAATGGCCTACACCACAGCTCTTGAAGCATGTGACTGCTCAGCTGACCGTGCCACATATTTACTCAACAAGTTATAGTCATTCTTCCTGTCATGCTGTGAGTCAGAGAAGACAGAGAGCAATCCACAGTTCAATTAATCAGTATCTTCCAGGAGGCATGAGGTATCTACAAAGACTCAACCTTAGCATAACAGAACATTAGAAAGCCAAAGGAGAAAACTCATAGAATCTCACCAACTTAAATGAAAATAAGAAACTAATATCACCAAAGACATAAAGTATGAGAATCAAAGTGAAAAATATACTACAGTCAGAAATGACAGAAATTAAGAACATGGTCGATGATAAAAAAAAAAAGTCAACAGAAGCTCTGAACAGCAGAATAACAGAATCTGGGCAAAAGATCAAGGAACATCAAGATGAGAAGGAGACCACTGGGATATAGCAGAAGGTGGAACATATCCTGAGAAAGGAAGAACAGCATGTTAGATAAATTATGGCATACCAGAGAACTATAGCATGAGTTCAAGAGGAACAATATAAGAATCATCAGAGTCCATGAAGAACAGGAAGGAAAATGTGATGAATAAACATTAGTTAGAGAAATCATTAAGATTTTTCAGAGTTGAAGAATACAGGCAATGAGAATCTAGAGGCCTAAAGAATCCTGTGAAAAAATCCAAAACACTTTATATTAAAAAATCCAAAGATAAAGACAGAATATTGAAATCAACAATATCAAAAAAGGAACTTATATACAAAGCAATGCCCATTAGATGTACAGTATATCTATAAAATGAGATCTATGAAATAAAAGATACAGTACAAAAACTCAACAAAATTAAACTCAACCTCACTAAGAACACTCTATGCAGCTAGATTATGATTCAGGTTTGATACCAAGATTCATGGGCAAACAACAGCTTAGGAAATTTGTACTCTTGAAACCAGTTTTGCAAGAAGTATTGAAAGACCTCCTTAAAAGAACAGGAGAAACTTTCCATCATGTGACATTGAATATGGTATTCAATAATGATTAATATGACTGTCCTCTACTAGATTAAGAAAAGTTAAAAACATATAGCAAACCATAATTTTAATTCAATCCCCACAAATTAACTTTTATTGATTTATTTTCTAATAATTCTATTTGCCATTACTTTAAGTTTTATTGGATCAAGTAATGAATAAATTTGTTATATGGCTGCGTAAGGAATTGCTGGGAATTGGGAAGAAACCTGGGAATATTGGTGAAGGGAAAGAGGCATTGGTGGTGTGGTTGGTGTTGGAATATTGTATGCCTGAAACAACTCTATTATGAACAACTTTACTTTTGGGACATACCTGGCTGTGCTCAGAGCTTATTCCTGGCTCTATGCTCAAGAATCACTCCTACAGGTTCTTGAGGATCATATATGCTGCTAGAAATTTAATTCAGATTGTCTACATGAAAGGCAACCACCTTACCCACTGTGTTGTCCCTCCAACCCCATTAATTTCATCTTTTGTGGATTGAACAGGCTAGGTGTTATCTCTACACGAAAGAGGACTGCAGTCATTCCCCACAATTGCATGGTCTCCCATGTACTGTGGTGAGCACAGAACTGAAAATCCTGGACATCACTGAATATGGCCTTAAACAATTAAAAATATATTGTAAACTGATTTTTATTGCATTCTAACATGCAAAAACATTAACAATTTCTTGGATTATGTATATTTCCATGTTTTTATTTTAACTGGATTTCACCATTGGAACACTGTAGTTTCATATGCCATTGAAATGAATAATATAGGGAGGTCCCGTCTGCCCTTCACCCACTTCTTCCTAAAAGAAAAATACTTGCAAACTGTAGTAAAAATATCAGTCATTACATTGAAATTGATACACTTCATATTAATCCTTTTATCTATACTATATTTGTCTGTCTCCATGCAATTTAATATATGTGTAGGTTTGTGTATCTGCTATAAACAATCAAGATACAGAACAGTTCCAGCAGCATAAAGATTTTTTGTGTTGCTCTTTTAAGATCACATCCTCCTACACAACTCTCACAAGTTCTAACTCCTCGAAACCACTAATTTGCTATATATCACTTCATCATTTTGAAAATTTTATACCTATGGCATAATAGTGTATGTCAACTTTTATCACTCAGAGTAATTTCCTGAAGATCTAGCCATGTTATTGTGTATATAAGCAATTCATTACTCTTATTTCTTAGTTGTATTCTATGGTATAGTTGTACCTCAGTTCTGTTTAATCATCACACATTGAAGTATATCTGGGTTATCTCTACATTGTACCTATTATAAAGAATCTGCTATAAATATATGTGCACAGATTTTTGTGACTATCAATTTTAACTTCTCTTGGATAGATGCCCAAGGTGGCATCTATCCAAGTTAACTTACTCCATGTAAGTTAACTGTTTTTTTGTGCTGTGTTTTCTCCTTTGTGGTGGTCTGTTGACAAGATAGCAACGCCATTTCTTTTATAAAACTCGCATGCACTTAGTATAGGTCAATAATTGTCCCGCATCTTGGTGTGAGGAATGAGTTAGGAATCTGCAGCTCTGCGCCGTTACCTTCCTAGGCAGACACTTTCAAAAACTTAAAGTTCCTGGGGCTGGAACAATAGCACAGCGGGTAGGGCGTTTTGCCTTGCATGCAGCGGACCCGGGTTCAATTCCCAGCATCCCATATGGTACCCCGAGCACCGCCAGGAGCAATTCCTGAGTGCATGAGCCAGGAGTAACCCCTGTGCATCGCCGGGTATGAACCAAAAAGAAAAAAAACACAAAAATCTTACAGTTCAAGTTCTGGAGATTGAACCTCGGTGAGCTCCATGAACAGCAAGTGCCTTTTCCACTGTACTATTGCTCCAGCTCCTTGTTTGTTTGTTTGTTTGTTTGTTGTTGTTGTTGTTGTTGCTGTTGTTTGGGGTCACACCTGGTTGTGCTTAGGGCTTACTGTTGGCTTTGTGATCAGGGATCACTCCTGATGGTGTGCAGGCGGCCATATGAGGTACTAAGGATCAAACTTGGCTTAGCTGCCTGCAAGGCAACCACCTTACTTGTTATACTATATCTCCAAATTGACACTTAAGTAATTTTTAGTGGGAAATAGAACAGGCCTGAAGCTCTACATGACTTTGTAGGATAAAATTTCTCTTTTCCAGCTGATCAAAATAAACTTCAACATAAACAATAAATATGGGTTGTGTTAACACCCTTATATTTGAGAGTTCACCTGTTATAGCAATTAGGATTACTCACCATAACTACTACACCAGCCTCTATCATAATCATATTTACACCTCATAACTACATAAAATAATTTAGGGCATTTACTTGTTTACGTGAATGACTCACTATTAGAATATGTTACTGGATGTCCTTTTATTCTTCAATACCTGGTATAGATCCTAGCACATGCATATACTTAAATATTTGATGAATAAATAAATACATGACTGCACAATGTAACTGGGATTTTTCATTACCCCATTAAAAATTAGACCAACACAAGTGGACTGGTGAGATAGTACAGTGGGTAAGGTACTTGCCTTGCATACAGCTAACCTGTGTTGGATGACCCACACCCCATATGGCCCCTGGTGTCTACCAGGAGTGATCCCTGAGTGCAGATCCAGGAGTAAACCTTGATGACAGTCCAGTGTGGCTCCCCAAACTTAAAAAAAGTAAAAATCAGACCAACACAGAAAAATGTACCATTTTTTGTTTCACCTTAGTATAACTTGCATTCTCTAAAGAAATTTCACTGAATTTTTTTTTTTGCTTTTTTTTTGGACGGGTCACACCCGGCGATGCACAGGGGTCACTCTGGCTCTGAACACAGGAATCACCCCTGGCAGTGCTCAGGGGACGATATGGGATGCTGGAATCGAACCCAGGTTGGCCACATGCAAGGCAAATGCCCTACCTACTGTGTTATCACTCTAATCCCCTACACTATTGATGTTTTGATTTCTACAATCCATTTTAAGAAGAATAAAGCTTTTGTAGAGAGTCCTTAAGTCTTTTCCTTTGAAATGGATTTACTGTTTAGACCGTGGGTTCTCAATACTTTTCTGCATGTGCCACACTTTCCATATGGACAATTCCAATAAATAACTCTCTTTTCACCAAAAGTACTAAAATACATAGATCACATGATTTTGCAGACAACTTCACCAGTGATTGTTTCTTCTATCCTAACTTTATCTCTTACTTGCTCATGAGGTATTTGGATAGCTTAGCCCACAAACTTTCTGACTCCTGCCTTCCCATTCTCAAGCCACAGTTACTAAAAACATCTCTGCTGCTCTAATTTTCCCAGGCCTTTATGTGGTTAATAATTATACTTCAGGTTTTTCGTCTGCAGTGATTACCTATTTTATAGCCAATTAGCTGGAGAGCAATTATTGCCAGCCTTAAATGTCCAGAATTGGCCCTATAGCCTTCCAAGAGGGTTCAGGTAAGACATCTTTATCAGATATCTACATGCTATATAGGCAATATAGCAAGACACAAGACACACAATACCCTAAATATACCTGAAGTGAGTATTATAATCAATACAGAGGTTTATGCAAGAATAGAGAAATGATGCAGTATAAATAAGAGAGCTGCACAAGAAAAAATTTCAGCAGTTGCTGTATGAAAAATGTGTGCTATGTTGTGTTGACTATGTTGCATGATTTATAAATTTTTGTGTGAGCAAGCATGATTTTTCCTGTGTAATTTTTCCTCAGCCAATAAATCCAGCATAACCAAAGGTTTCAAAAAGTAGATCACAATAGGCAGACCCTCACCACTTCCTAATGCCTTAGAATTAAATCTGAACATTGTACATGCTCAGGGAATAAAAGATAAACATGTGATACAGGCGAGGTGTTATGTCAATCTGGAGCTCTGGAGTAAGCTCAGGAATGCCATTGTTGCTCCCCAGATCAGAAGTGAACCCCACCCGCAAAAATGGGAATGCAGCCAGCCAGTCAGATTTGACTCTGCCAAGACAAGCTAAGGTTGCTGAGAACTAAAGAAAAGCAAGAGTGTAACATCCTGGCAGATTATGGACTCAGGAGAGCCATTCTCCTCTAGAGGTACTATGCAAACCCACCCGCATAACAGCATGGTTGCTCCACTTCACTCCACAGCTGTGCATTTCTTCACCATTCCATAACTCAACATAAACATATAAAGGCACCCTAATGTAGGCCCCTAACCACACAAAATAAGCAAGAAACTACTCCAAACTTCCAAGGTCATGATGGTAAAGCAACTCATAGAACCACCAGGCTTAGTTATTGAAAAAGCTTGCCCAGTTGACCAAACCATTAATAATGAACTATATAGCCTCTCTGACAAGGAATTTAGAATGGAACTGTTAAGGCTGGAAAAGGACATCAAAGAAACAGTGGAACACACCACCAACAGCACATAGGAGGATATGAGAGGAGAAATGAGAAAAATACAAGAAAAAGTGATAGACATCAAAAACCTGGCAGGTGAAATGAAAAACTCACTGGAAGGCCTCAGCAGCAGGATAACAGCTGCTGAGAACAGAATCAGTGAGCTCCAAGATGAGGTACAGAGCGTCACCAAACTACAGGAGAAGGTGGAAAAGAACCTCAAATAAACCAACAGATAACAAGAGAACATCAGGATAAAGCCAAGTGGATCGATGTAAGAATTATAAGAATTATTGGAGTACCAGAGGGTAGGAAGAAAACCCTGATGAAGAAGCAAAGCTGAGGCATTCCAGACATGAAGAGTGCATATACCCAAATCCAGGAGGCCCGACGTGTACCAGCTACAAGAAATTCAAACAAAAATCCCCCAAGATACATTGAAATCAGAATGACGAAAATCATAGATAAAGGTAGAATACTGAAAGCAACAAAATAAAAAAAAATTGAAAGAAATTGCTTATAAAGGAGCAATCCTAAGATTCCCAAAAGACTTATCACATGAACAAACTCAATGAAATAAATGCTTCACTAAGAATACTTTACCCAGCCAAACTCTCATTCATATCTGAAGGAACAACACACGACTTCACAGATAAACAACTCAGGAACTTCATAGACTCAAAACCCTTGTTACAAGAACTAAGCGGGCTATTTTAAGACAAGATACGTCCCTCAAGTACGTCAAACCCTTACATAAAGATGGCACAAATCACAATCACAATAATCTCTTTCAATGTCAATGGACTAAATGCATCAATCAAAAATAAAGGGTGGCAGGAGAGATTAGAAAATTGAACCCAACACCCTGCTGTCTGTAAGAAACACATTTGAACAATCAAAGCAAACAGAGACTCAAAGTCTAAAGCTGGAAAACAATTTCTCAAGCAAATAAATGCCTTAAACAATCTGGGGTGACCATACTAGTATCAGTTCACAAAGACTTCAGGGTGAAGACGGTGATAAGAGACAGTGAAAGTCATTTCTTAATGATCAAGGAATCAGTACATCAGGAAGAACTGACATTCCTAAACATGTATTTGCTCCTAATCAGCAAAATACTTAAAACAGCTGCTAAGAGACTTGAAAGACATTGATAGTAACACAATAGTAGTTGGAGATTTCAGTACTGCTTTTTCACAAATAGATCAAATCAGAAAGGAAATACTTTACTTGAGGGAAGAAATGGAAGAGAGGGGGTTATATATTTATATATATACATATATGTTTATATATACATATACACATATATATAACTTTTCATCCCCCCAAAAGCTGAATACACATTCTTCTACAGTGCATATGGGACATCTCCTAGAAAGACCACATGCTGGGTCACAAAACATCACTCTATCACTGTATCACTGTCATCCCGTTGATCATCCATTTGCTCGAATGGGCACCAGTAACGTCTCCATTCATCCTAGCCCTGAGATTTTAGCAGCCTCTTCTTACTCATCTTTCCCAATGATTGGAGGCTCTTTCAGGGTCAGAGGAATGAGACCTGCTTTTGTTACTGTATTTGGCATATTGATATGCCATGAGGAGCTTGACAGGCTCTTCCATGAGGGCCGGATACTCTCTGCAGCTTGCCAGGCTCTCTGAGAGTGACAGAGAATGTATATCAAAGAATAAAAGCAAGTATGCTAAAACCAAACACATGTGTGCTGCTTTAGGCACATTCGTGGGCTAGACTATAAGGGGTCGCATGGCCGCTTTGCAGCCATAGTCTCTGGATCTTGACCATTGATGGGATTACATGGTGCTGGGGGCAGTTTGTAGGTGTGACTGCCAAGCTACTGGAAAATATGGGTTCTGGATGGGTTCTGGGTGGAGGAGGCCCAGTTTCAATCTGTGCAGGCTTGGAGATCTCAGCCCCGGGCCCTACATGTCTGGGTTCCTCTGTAGGTTCTGTAGGTTTTTGGCTGCCAGGGTTCTGCTTGGGGCAGGGAGCGAAACTCAACCCGCCTCCTCTGAGGGGCCCCAGTGGAGAAAGCCTGGTGCAGGGATAGGAGATTCTGCATCCCTCTCTTCCAGGAGCTTTGTTTTATATAGTCTCTGGATCTTGGTTGTTGATCGGATTACATGGCTCCAGGGGCATTTGTGGGTGTGACTGCCAAGCTACTGGAAAATATGGGGTCTGGGTGGAGGGGGCCATCTGAGCAGGCTTGGATATCTCAATACATTCAACGAGATAGAAATTGCATCAACTATCTTTTCAGATCATGATACACTGAAAATAGAAGATAATCATACATGAAAAGGAATAATCAAATTACTCATCTGGAAATTAAACAGCTCACTACTGAATAACCAGCGGTTTAGAGAGAAAATCAAAAGAGGAAATCCAAATATTCTTGGAAATGAATGAGAATGAGGACAAAAGCTACCAGAAATTGGGGGACACAACAAGAGCAATGTTAAGAGGAAAGTTTATAGCTCTGAAAACGTTCATCAGGAAGGAAGAAAGAGCACACATCAATAACTTAGACACACAGCTTCAGATCCTGGAAAATAAACAACAAATGGAGCCCAAACCAGGCAGAAGGAAAGAAATAATAAAATTTAGAGCAGAATTCAATGAGATGGAATCCAAAAATAAAATCCAAAAGATCAAATAAACCAAGAGCTGGTTCTTTGAGAAAATAAACAGAATTGATAAACCACTAGCAAAACACAGGGAAAGAAACTTAAGAAACCAAATCAGAAATATGAAGGTGGATATCACAACAGAAACTACAGAAAACCATAGAATCATCAGATCTACTTTGTAAATATTACGGCACAAAACAAGAAAATTTGTTAATAAATTATTAAATGAATAATAAATAAGTAAGTTCCTGGATTCCTATAACATCCCAAAGCTGAACCAAGAAGATTTGGAATACCTGAAGAGACCTATTATCATTGAGGAAATTAAAATGGTAATCAAAATTTTCCCCCAAAACAAAAGCTCTGGTCCAGATGGATTCACTAATGAATTCCTTCAACACTCCCTAACAGTTTCTATGAGGCAAATATAACATTGATATCCGATCAAGCACAGGACAAGCTTGTCCACTCTTGCCACTTCTATTCTATATTGTACTGGATAGACTTGCCATTGCAAAAAGACACCAAAGACATCCAGTTAGGAAAGGAAGAAGTCAAACTTTCACTCTTTGCAGATGACATGATACTATACTTAAAGAATTCTAAAGACTCCATTAAAAAGCTCCTAGAAACAATGTATTTTCATAGTACAGTGGCAGGTTACAAAATTAATATCCAGAAGTCCATAACTTTTCTATATGCAAATAATGAAAGAGAAGAGAGAGGGTGATTAGCAAAACAATAACATTCACAATCAGTCCTCAGAAAATCAAGTACCTTGGAATCAGTTTAAATGAAGAGGTGAAGGACCTATACAAAGAAAACTACAAAACACTAGTCAAAGAAATAATAAGAGAACACCAGGAAATGGATTGGGAGGATCAACGTTGTCAAAATGGCAATACTTCCCAAAGCATTATACCTAGTCAATGTAGTTCCTATAAGTCTTCCCATGACATTTTTCAAAGCAATAGATTAAACATACTTGAACTTCTTATGAAACAACAAACCCCCACAAATTGCTAAAGCAATCCTTGAGAAAAAGAAGATGGGAAGCATCACCTTCCCCAACCTCAAACTGTACTACAGAGTACTAGGAATTAAAACATACTGTTATTGGGATAAAGACAGATGCTTATATCAATGGAATAGATTCAAATATCCTGAAAGGAACCCTACAATAAATGGTCATCTAATCTTTGATAAAGGAGCAGGAAATATGAAGTGGAGCAAGGAAAGCCTCTTCAACAAGTGGTGCTGGGAAAACTAAGCAGCTGCATGTGAAAAAAATCAAAGAACTCAGACCTCTGTCTAACAGCAGGCACAAAAGTCATATAAAAATGGATTAAAGAACTCAATATTAGACCTGAATCCATAAGATTCATGGAAGAAAATGTGGTCATGATTATCCATGACATTGAAGCTAAAGGCATCTTCAAGGATGAAACACCACTGACCAAGCAAGTGGAAATAAACATAAACAAATGGGACTCATTAAACCCAGAAGCTTCTGGATCTCAAAAGAAACAGTAACCAAGATAAAAAACAACCCACAGATTAGAAAAACATATATTCCAAATACGGATCTGGTAAGGTGTTAATATCCAAGATATATAAGGCAATTGTAGAACTTTACAAGAAGAAAACATCCAACCCCAGCAAACAAATGGGGAGAATAAATGAACAGAAACTTCCTCAAAGAAGAAATACATATGGCCAAGATACACATGAAAAAATGCTCTATATTGCTAATCAACAGGGAGATGCAAATCAAAACAACAATGAGATATCGTATTACACCATATGTCAATAAGAACAAGGGCACCCAGTGTTGGTGTGAATCCGGGGAGACAGGGACTCACCTTCATTGTTGGTAGGAATGCTCACTGGTCCAACCTTTCTGGAGAACAATATGGGTATTCCTGAAAAAGCTAGAAATTGAACTTCCACATGACCCTGCAATACCAGTTCTGGGAATATACCCCAGGGGCACAAAAACACACTGCAGAAATGCCATCTGCACTTCTATGTTTATCCCAACACTAACTGTT
Source organism: Sorex araneus (assembly GCF_027595985.1). Classification (NCBI taxonomy): domain Eukaryota; kingdom Metazoa; phylum Chordata; class Mammalia; order Eulipotyphla; family Soricidae; genus Sorex; species Sorex araneus. Next base: position 143,633,257 of record NC_073313.1, read on the forward strand.
GCCAGAATCTGGAAACAGCCCATGTGCTCGAGAACAGACGACTGGTTAAAGATACCATGGTACATCTACACAATGGAATACTATGTGGCAGTTAAGAAAAAGTGATGTCATAATATTCTATTATAGATGCATGGGCATGGGTAGTATCATGCTGAGTGAAATTAGTCAGAAGGAGAAGGACTAACACAGAATGATTACACTTATTTGTGGAATATAAAAAAATGAAACTAATACCCAAGGGGAGTAGAAACAAGGGCAAAGGAGTATTAGTGCACAATTGGAAGTCTGCCTCAAGTACTAGTAGAAGGCAATTGGGATAGAGAAGGGACCATTATGACAAAGATAGTTGGAAATGGTCACTCTAGATAGAAACTGTGTGCTTGATATAAGTTAAGGAACAAACATGATGCCGCCTTAGTATCTGTATGACAAAGCATAATGCCCTAAAGGAAGGAGAGGGGACAGAGAGATAGTACAGTGGGTAGGGAGTTTACTTTGCACATAACAGTCCATGGTTCAATCTGTGGATCCCATATGGTCTCCCAAACACCGTCAGGAGAAATTCCTGAGTGCGGATCTAGGAGTAATTCCTGAGCATCGCTGGGTGTGACCCAAAAAGAAAAAATAGGGGGGAGCAAGGTGCCTGCCATAAAGGTAGGCTGGATGGGGGGTGGTGGCAGGAAAACCAGAGTCATTGGTGGTGGCAAATAGAATTGGTGCAGAGATGGGTTTCGATCATTGTATAACTGAAACTGAACCATGAATAGCTTTGTAACTGTGTATCTCAAGGTGATTCAATAAAAAATAAAAGAAATAAAAGTCAGGCATGTGAGGTGTTGCATCCCAGGAGCTCTAAGTGAGCTCAGAAATGCCATTGTTGCCCCCAGGTCAAGTATGAATGCTTCCTATGTAGCCGTTCACTCCGTGTCTGCACAATTTTCCACCTCTCCATAACATGTTGTCAACATACAGAGACACCCTTACTGTAGAGTTAAATGTACAAAGTTACCCTAACCATACAGCAGCACACAAGAAGAATCTCCAAATTGCAAAGGTCAAAATGGTAAAGCAATGCAGAAACCCATCAGTCTGAGTGAGTGAAAGACTAGCTCAGATAACCTAATCATGTAATAATGAGGTATATAAATTCTCTGATAAGAAATTTAGAATGGAATTACAGAGGGTATATAAATTTCTCAAAGAAACAATAGGACTCACCACCAATAAAATGCAAGAGGATATAAGAGCAGAAATGAGGGAAAGATGCAAGCAGAAATGACAGGTCCAAAAAACCTGGTAGGTGAAATGAAAACCTCACTGGAAGGCCTCAGCAGTAGAGTAACAGCTGTTGAGGACAGAATCAGTGAACTTCAAGATGAGGTGCAGAAAATCGCCAGCCAGGAGCAGAAGATGGAAAAGGCCTCAAAATAAACCAAGAGACAGTCCCTCATCCCCAGACACTCCCAACCTCCCTGACCGCCATCCTGCCCAGCCGCACCGTGCTCCAGCGCTGCCCCTGGCTTGCTCTTTGTCCCAGCACTCTGGAGTCACATCTCAATTTTCATCACCTAATTCCGTCAAAGAATATTCTAGCTATCTTAAAAACAATAGGCCAATAGTTCACTAGTCTATTCAAAGTTCACCAAAATACCAGTGAAAACACGAAGCTGTACAAGCCTAATATAAAAGATCATATCCTCTGAAGCTTCACTAGATGAATCACATAAGTCACAGAGGAACAGCTGAGAGGAAGGACGTAGACTAGAAGGGGAAAGAAGGTGAACACCATAGACAAAGCTTGTCCAGAATACTTTTTCAGAGAAAGAGGGAATAGATCTAGTGAACTGGAAGGTCCCACCTCCATACAACTACAATAACATGAAGAAAGAGCACAAATCCTCACCATGAAGAGAGTATGAATAAAAGAGTCCAGAAGCCTCAACAAGTGTTACCCACAAATATGATCTCTCAGACAAAGAATTCAGAGATAAAACGTTGAAAATGTTTAATGAACTCAAAGAAACGGTGGAACAGGCAACCAGTAAATTAAAGGAGGACATGAAAGAAACAGGGAATGGACAGCCAAGAAAATACAGGAAGAAATGAGAGCAGAAATAAGAAAGCTACACACAGACGTGTCACGAATTAAGGATTCAGTAGATGAAATTAAAAACTCAGTGGGTGCCCTCAACAGTAGAATGGTTACAGCCAAAGAAAGAATCAGTGAGCTTGAAGATGAGCTGTAGGAAGCTTATAGGCAACAACACACAATGCGGAAAAACTCAAAATAGTTCTAGGGATAAACAGAGAACTAGGGGATGATTCCAAGAGGAACAACATTAGAATCATCGGAGTACCAGAAAGACAGGGAGGCAACCCCAGTGAAAAAGCCACAGTTAAAGAAATCATTGCTGAAAAGTTCCCAGAGCTGGAGAATGCAGACATCCAGATCCAACGAGCTCAAAAGGTGCCAGCTAAAAGAGACCTTAGTAAAAAGACGCCAAGATATATCATATTCAGAATGATGGATGCCATGGATAGAGACACAATACTGAAAACAGCAAGGTTTTCACATACAAAGAAAGAAATAACAAACAAAGGAGCACCCCTTAGATTTACAGCAGACATATCAGAGGAAACACTCAAGCCCTAAGACAATAGTGGGATATAGTGAAAAAACTCAATGAAATGAAAACTTCACCAAGAATACTTTATCCAGCTAAACTCTCACTCAAACTCAAAAGAACAATACACTATTTAATGAACAAACAACAGCTCAGGAACTTCATGACTCAAAAGCAAACTTAAAAGAAGGACTAAAGAGCCTACTGAAAGACATGAAAAACCCTATAAGCACAACAAACGCCTACAGAAGGATAGCACAAAACCCCGTAACAATAATCTCTTTCAATGTTAGTGATCTAAATGCACCAATTAAGAGATACAGAGTGGCAAAATGGATTCAGAAACTGAACCCAATATTCTTCTGCCTACAAGAAATGACATCTGAACAGTCAGAGTAAAAACAGACTCAAAGTCAAAGGATGGAAAATAATCCTTCAAGCGAACAACTCCCTCAAAAAATTGAGGTGGCCATACCTGACAACATAAATTTCAGGTTGAAAAAAAATTAGAAGGACAGCGAAGGCCATTTTTTATTAATCAAGGGATATGTACAGCAGGAAGAAATCACACTCCTAAAACGTATATGCACCCAATGAGGAACCAGCTAAATACTTAAAGCAACTACTAACAGATTTTAAGGACATTGATCAAAACACAATAGTAGATGGAGTCTTCAACACTGCCTCATAACCTCTGGATAGATCAACAACATTAAAACTCAGCAAGGAAACACTGGCTTTGAAGGAAGAAATAGAAGGAGAGGGCAAATATATCTATAAGGACTTTACAACCCCCCCCCCCCCAAAATAATACACATTCTTTTCCAGTGAACATGGAATATTTTCCAGAATAGAGCATGTGCTGGGCCACAAAAATACCTCAACAGAATCAGGAAGATAGACGTTGTATCAACTATTTTTCAGACCACGATGTACTGCAGATAGAAGTTAATCATGCACAGACGCGGTGAACCAAATCAAATACCTGGAAATTTAAATAACACAATGTTGAAAAGCAAGTGGGTCAGAAAAGAAATCAACGAAGAAATCAAATGGTACCTGGAAACAAATTAAAATGAAGACACAAGCTACCAGAACCTGAGAGATGCAGCTAATTCTGTGCTAAGGGTAAAATTTATACCTTTGCAAGCACTTTTCAGGAAGGAATAAAGGGCCCACTTAAATCACTTGACTTCACAGCTCAATATCTTGCAACTACAGATGCGAAGATTCTCGACAATATATCGGAAATAGAATCCAACAACTCATCAAAAAGATCATACAACACGACCAAGTGGGAATCATCCCGGGGATGCAAGAATGGTTTAACATTCAGAAATCAATCAACATAATCCATCGTATTGAAAAAGAAAAGATAAAAAACATATAATAATATCAGTAGATACAGAAAAAGCATTTGACAAGATCCAGCACCCGTGTTTGATGAAAACTCCCACCAAAATGGGCATTGAAGGAACTTTCCTCAATATAGCCAAAGCCAACTACCACAAGTCTATGGCAAGCATTATCCTCAATGAGGAAAAACTAAGATAGGGAATGAGACAAGGATGCCCACTCTCACCACTTCTGTTCGATATAGTACTGAAAGTACTAGCAATAGCCGTTTGGAAAGAAAAAGATATTTAGGGCACCCAGGTGAAAAAGGAAGAAATCACGCTTCATATAATTTAGAGATTATATGAAACTATATTTAGAGAATCCTAAAGCCTCTACCAAGAAAACTCTAGAAATGATATACTTGTCTAATAAAATTGAAGGCTATAAAATCAATACCAAAATTTCATAGTTTTCCTGTACGCAAATGATGAGAGAGAAAGAAGTGAGATGGAAAAATCAATCCCATTCACAATCATGCCTCAGAGGAAAGGGGGCATATACCGGGAATATTGGTGGTGGGGAATGTGCACTGGTGGAGGGATGAGTATTTGATCATTGTGTGATTGTATCCCAAACATGAAAGCTTGTAACTATTTCACAGTGATTCAATAAAATTAGAAAAAAAATCAAGTACCTCAGAATCAGCTTAGATAAGGAGGTAAAGGACCTGTACAATGAAAAATACAAAATGCTACTTCACAAAATAAAGAGAACACAAGGAAATGGAAACAAATCCCCTGCTCATGAATTGGGAGAATTAACATTGTCAAAATGGCAATTCTCCCCAGAGCATTATACAGATTCAATACGATCCCTATAAGGATACCCAGGAAATTCTTCATAGGCATGGATCAAACACTCTTAAAATTCACATGAAGCAACAAATCCCCACAAATAGCTAAAGCAATTCCTGGGAAAAAAAAGTTGGCAGCATCACCTTCCCCAACCTCAAACTCTACTACAAAGTGACAATAATTAAAGCAGCATGGTACTGGTACAAAGGCAGAGCTGCAGACCAATGGAACAGAGTTGAATATCCTTACGCACACCCTCAAATATATGATCATATAATCTTTGACAAGGGAGCAAGAAATGTGAAATGGAGCAAGGAAAGCCTCTTTAACAAATGGTGCTGGCAAAAATGGACAGCTAAATACCAAAAAATGGGCTCAGGCCTCTACTTAACACCAAGTACCAAAGTTAGATCAAAATGGATTAAAGACCTCCACATCAGACCAGAATCCATCAAGTACATTGGAGACAAGGTCGGCAAAACTCTCCACGACATTGAAGCTAAAGGTATCTTCAAAGATGATACACCACTGACCAAGCAAGTAGAAGCAGAGATAAACAAATGGGACTACCTTAAAACTAAGACGCTTCTGCACCTCAAAATAAATAGCAACCAGAATAAAAAGACAATCTACAGAATGGGAAAGAATATTCACCCCGTACCCATCTGATAAGGGGTTGATATCAAGGATATACAAGGCACTGTTTGAATTCTAAAAGAAGAAAACATCTAACCCATCAGAAAATGGGACATTGAAATAAACAGAAATTTTATCAAAGAAGAAATCCGAATTGCCAAAAGGCACATGGAAAAATGTTCTTGATCACTAACCATCAGGGAGATGCAGATCAAAACAACAATGAGACATCATCTGATGAGACATCATCATCATGTGAGACTGGCCCACACCCAAAAGAACAAAAGCAACAACGGTGTTGGCGAGGATGTGGGGAGAAAGAGACGCTCCTTCACTGCTGGTGGGAATGCTGACTGGTTCAGCCCTTTGGGAAAACAGTATGGACATTTCTAAAAAAAATTAGAATTAGAGCTCCCATTTGACCCAGCAATACCACTTCTGGGAATATGTCCCGGAGATGCAAAAAAGTATAGTAGAAATGACATCTGCACTTGAATGTTCATTGCTGCACTGTTTACAATAGCCAGAATCTGGAAAAAACCCGAGTGTCCAAGAACAGATGACGGGTTAATAAAACTTTGGTACATCTACACACTTGAATACTGTATAGCTATTAGAAAAGATAAAGTCATGAAATTTGCATATAAGTGGATTAATATGGAAAGTATCATGTTAAGTGAAAGGAGTCAGAAAGAGAGGGGCTGACAAAGAAAGATTGCACTCATTTGTGGAATATAAAGTAACAGAATGGGAGACTAATATCCAAGAATAGTAGAGATAAGTACCAAGAGGATTGATCCACGGCTTGGAAGCTGACCTCACATGCTGGTGGAGAAGACAGTTCAGATAGAGAAGGGACCACCAAGTAAAGTGTGTTTGGAGGTCCTGCTCAGGATGGGAGACACGTGCCTAAAGTAAACTATATACCGAACATAATAGTCATTCAATACTTGCATTGCAGACCATAACACACTAAAGGAGAGAGAGAGAGAGAGAGAGAGTTAAAGGGAATGCTCCTGCCACAGAGGCGGGGGGGTGCATTGGGGGGGTTGGAAGGGATACTGGGAACATTGGTGTTGGAGAATGGGTACTGTTGGAGGGATGGGTACTCGATCATTGTATGACTGAAACATAAGCACAAAAGTTTGTAGTAAGTCTGTAACTGTACCACATTGTGATGTATTTAAAAAATTAAAAATAAACCAACAGAGAACAAGAGAATTACCAGTTCCAGGAAGGTCATAATGTACCAGAAAAAAAGAAGTCCAAAGAAAAATACTCCAAGACAAAGAATGATTAAAACTATAGTTAGAAAGCTACATGTATGTAAAAATAAAGAAAAATGTAAAATAAAGAAACAATATCTTCTAACTTGAAAAAAAACAAAACTATAGTTAAAGGCAGACTACTGAAAGCAATAAGATCAAATGAGGAAATTACTTACAAATTAACATCTAAAGACCTACAGTCAACTTATTAGATGAAACCCTCTGGGGTTGAAGTTAGTGGTGGGATATAATGAGAAAACTCAATGACATGAATGCCTCACCAAGAATTCTTTGCCCATATAGACTCTCATTCAGACTTGAAGTAACAATACACAACTTCACAGATAAATAGCAACTGAGGAACTTCATGGGTTCAAAATCATTGGTAAAAGAAGACCTAAACAGGCTATTTTAAGATAAAAAGTCCCACAATCAAATCAAACTCCTACAGAATGATGGCACAAATTCATAGGTTCAAAACATTGTTAGAAGAAAAGCTAAACAGGCTACTTTAGGATATAATAAGCCCCACAAACACACTAAACTCCTGCAGAAAAATGGTATAAAACTCCATTACATTAATATCTCAAAATGTCAATGGGCTAAATGCACTAATGAAGAGACACAGAGTGGCAGGCCGGATTAGGAAATTGAACCCAACACTCTGCTGCCTGTAAAAATACAATTGAATGGGGAAAAACAAAAAGCCTTCCCTCTAAGTTCAGGCACAAGGCAAGGTTGCCCACTTTCGCCACTCTTATTCAATATAGTACTGGAAGTCCTGTCCATAGCAGTTAGACAAGAAAAAGATATCAAGGGCATACAGATAGGAAAGGAAGAGGTCAATATATCACTATTTGCAGATGATATGATACTATACTTGGAAAACCCTAAAGACTCTACAGAAAAGCTCCTAGAAACAATAGGTCGATATAGTAAAGTGGCACGCTACAAAATCAACACCCCAAAAGTCCAGGGTTTTCTTATATACAAATAATTAAAGAGGAAAAAGAGACATTTAAAAAATCCCGTACACAATAGTACCCCAGAAAATCAAGTACCTTGGAATCAGCTTAACCAAAGAGGTGAAGGACTTATATAAGGAAAATTACAAAACATTACTTCAAGAAAAAAGGAGGACACTAGGATGTGGAGACACATCCCCTGCTCATAGATAGGGAGAATTAGCATTATCAAAATGGCAATACTGCCCAAAGCACTATACAAAATTAATGCGGTCCCTATCAGGATACCCATGACATTTATCAAAGAAATAGACAAAACACTCCTGAAATTCATATGGAATATTAAACCCCCACGAATAGCTAAAGAAATCCTTGGAAAAAGAGAAGATGGGTGTCATCACCTCCCCCAACTCAAACTCTACTACAATGAAGTAGTAATTAAAACAGCATGATATTGGGATAAAAACAGACCTTCAGATCAATGGAACAGAGATGAATATCTTGTCATAGACCCCCAAATATATGGCCACTTAATATTTGACAAAGGAGAAAGTAATGTGAAGTGGAACAGGAAAGCCTCTTCAACAAGTGGTGCTAGGAAAACTGGATAGCTACCTGCAAAAAAAAAAAAAAAAAAGAACTCTGACCTCTGTCTAATGCCAGGCACAAAAGTCAGATTAAAGTGGATTAAAGACCTCAACATCAGACATGAATGTATAAGGTTCATAGAAGAAAATGTAAGCAGAACTCTCCATGACATTGAAGCTAAAAGCATCTTTAAGGATGAAACGGCACTGACCATGCACGTGGAAGCTAACATAAACAAATGGGACTACTTCTGCACTTCAAAAGAAACAGTGACCAAAATACAGAAAGAGCCCACAGAATGGGAAAGAATATTTACCCTATACCAATCTAATAAGGGATTAATATCCAGTATATACAAGACACTTGTAGAATTTATAAGAACAAAACCTCTAATCCTATCAAAAATGGGGAGAATAAATGAACAGAAGTTTCCTCAAAAAAGAAATACAAATGGCTAAAAGGCACAGGAAAAAATGCTCCACATCGCTAGTCATCAGAGAGATGCAAATCAAAGCAACAATGAGATATCATCTCACACCACAGAGACTGGCACACATTCAAAAGAACAAAAGCAAACGGTGCTGGCCTGGATGTGGGAAAAAACAGACGCTCTTTCACTGTTGGTAGGAATGTCGACTAGTCCAGCTTTTCTGGAAAGCAATATGGACAGTCCTTCAAAAACTAAAAATTGAACTTCCATACGACCCACAATACCACTTCTGGGAATATATGCCGAGGATGAAAAAAACACAGTAGAAATGACATCTGTACCTATATATTCACTGCAGCACTGTTCACAATAACCAAAATATGGAAACGACCCGAGTGCCCTAAAACAGATGACTGGTTAAAGAAACTTGGGTACATCTACACAATGGAATATTATGCAACAGTTAGGAGAGAGGAAGTCATGAAACTTGCTTATAAATGGATAGACGTAGGGGGCCGGAGTGATAGCACAGCGGGTAGGGCATTTGCCTTGCACGCGGCAGACCCGGGTTCGATCCCCAGCATCCCATATGGTCCCCCAAGCACTGCCAGGGGCAATTCCTGAGTGCAAAGCCAGGAGTAGCCCCTGAGCATTGCTGGGTGTGACCCAAAAAGCAAAAATAAATAAATAAATACATAAATAAAATAAATGGATAGACGTGGAGAGTATCATGCTAAGTGAAATGAGTCAGAAAGAGAGGGACAGACATAGAAGGACTGCACTTATTTGTGGAGTATAGAATAACATCACCTGAAGCTGACACCCAAGGACAGTAGATATAAGGGGCAGGAGGATTGTCCAATAGCTGGAAGCCTGTTTAATGAGTGGAGGGGAGAAGGCAGATGGAATAAAGAAGGGATCACTAAGTTAATGATGGCTGGAGGAACCAGTTGGGATGGGGATGCATGCCGAAAGTATATAATAGACCAAATATGATGACCTCTCAGTGTCTGTGTTACAAACTATAATGTCAAAAATTAGAGAGAGAGTATGGGGAATATTGTCTGCCATGAAGGCATGGGTTGTGGGAAAGGGGGGGGGTATACCGGGGATATTGGTGGTGGGGAATGTGCACTGGTGGAGGGATGGGTGTTTGATTATTGTGAGACTGTTACCCAAACATGAACGCTTGTAACTATCTCACGGTGATTCAATAAAAAGGAAAAAAAAACCAATTGAAGAGTCAGAGCAAAGAGGACTCAAAGTCAAAGGCAGGAAACCAATTCTTCACACACACAAAAAAAAACTCAAAAAGGCTGAGATGGGGGTTGGAGCAATAGCACAGCGGGTAGGACATTTGACTTGCATGTACCCATCCCAGGTTCAATTTCCAGCATGTCATATGGTCCTCCGATCACCTTCTGGAGTAATTCATGAGTGAAGATCCAGGAATAACCCTTCAGCATTTCCGGGTGTGAAACAAAAAGAAAAAAAGGCCAGGGCGGCCATAGTAGTATCAGATGACATAGACTTCAGGCTAAAGAAGGTGATAAGAGACAGTGAAGGTCATTTCTTAATGATCAAGGATCTATACACCAGAAAGAACTCACAAACTAATCATATAAGCACCACAAAAAGAAGCAACAAAATATTTGAAGCAACTGCTTAAATACTTAATGAAAGATACTGATAGTAACACAATAGTACTTGGAGATTTACACACCGCTTTGTCACCTCCCCATAGATCTAGACTAAAGCTCAGCAAGGAAATACTTGAGTTGAGGAAATAAATGGAATAGATGGTGTTAGTATGTATATATATATATATATATAAAATATACATATATATAGCATATACATATATATAATATATATGGGGCTTTTCATCCCCCCCAAAACTGGATACATTCTTCTACAGTGCATATGGGTCATTCACCAAGATATATCACATCCTGGGCCATAAATCATATATTCATAAAATTAAGAGGATAGAAATTGTATCAGCTATCTTTTCAGAACATGATGCAGTGAAAATAGAAGTGAATCACACATAGAAATGAAGACTCAAATCAAACACCTGTAAATTAAGGAGCTCGCTACTGAAAAACCAGTGGCTTAGAGAGGAAAAAAAGGAAATCCAATTCTTCCTGGAAACAAATGAGAATGAGGATATGAGCTATTAGAACTAGTGGGACACAGCAAAGCAGTTTTAAGAGGAAATGTTATAACTCTGCCAGCATACATTAGGTAAGAGTAAATGGCACACACAAATAACTTAACTTCTCAGCTTAAGATCTTGGAAAATGACCAACATAAGCAACCCAAACCAGGCAGGAGGAAGGAAATAATAAAATTTGGAGCAGAAACCAATGAACTGGAACCCCCCCAAAAATCCAAAAGATCTACAAAAAACAAGAGCGATATATTTGAGAAAATAAACATGATTGATAAGCCACTAGCAAGACTCACAAAGAAAAAGAGGGAGCAATAACTTTAATAAACATAATCAGAAACTAAAAAGTAAATCAC